>NW_004949096.1:32062265-32068418 GCF_000317375.1 Microtus ochrogaster
CGGTGCCCGGCAATGGTCAAAAGACTAAGGATAGCTGAACGTGGTGGCATAAACCCTTAATCTTGGCACTGTAGAGGCAGAGACTTCTATGGTTTCTAGGTCAGCCTCCTCTCCATATAGTAAATTCCAGGCTAGCCAGGGCTACATAGTGAGACCCTATTTCAAATGACAACAATGACCAGACTTATGACTGAGGTGGTAACAGGCCTTAGGAAGAAATCTATTCTTGTTATTTTGTTAAACAGTCATGGCAGTAGACTGCCTTTTAATGTCTATATGCAGACCTCTAATGACTATACAGAGACATATAATGTCTATACTATTGCTCCTCTCAGCCTTGGTCAGAAAAGCCTCTTGTTGTAGAAGGCAATGGTTAAAGCAAAGACTCATAAATGCCCAAAGTGTTGAGAGTAAGTGACCTTGAATGCCCACACTTAAATGAGGCCTCCATATTAACTACTTAAAGACACAGGGAACATTGCAAAAGAAAGGCCTACTTACTGCAAGAACTAGAGGGTGAGGAAAGAAACTATAAAACACCACCTTCTGCATATGATGTTACCTTCCAAGAATGAACAGACAGACTATGAAATCATCTACATAAAACACACACATGCACACACACCAGGAAAGCAGGAGGGACATAGCTATTTGGCTAGAGGGAAAGAGTCACAGGGTGAATAAGAGGTGGCAATGGGATGCACATGATCACAGTTCACCATGTGGAACTGTCAAAAATTTTTCAAAATCAACAAAAAATAAAAAAATGGGAGAAATTATTAATAAGAGAAGCAATATATATCATGGGAAATTCGTATTTTAAATTATGCTCCATGTATAGAAAAATATAAATTAGTCAAGGCACTTTCCAATATAGAATGTTTTAAAAAATGGAAAGAGAGAATTACCATAATAATACATATGTGTCTTTTTTGAGAATTCTTTTTATAGTGTAAAATAAGGCAAACTCTGACTATCTTCAATGTTTAGTCTATCTTGAGAGAATGTGGGAGATGCTGTCTGTGCAAAACTTCTGTATGTTCATATGGAAAAAAGAGACTGAATAATTTTGTGTCTGGAAAATCAGAAAGAAATGATAATTAAAGGGACGAATCAGAAAATAATATTATAACAAATAGCAAAAGAATCAATTTAATATTGAATGTACTTTTGAGAAACTGGTCATTGGAAATAAACATTCATTCCTTCCCATTTATCTATAATCTATCTATCTAATTCATGGAGCTATGTGATGTTGAAAATGAGGAAAATGACTCTCATGAAAATCGACTTTGATTAAATCACTATAAATTCATTTTCAGAAGCCTGTATATTTGCTTGTGTTTTAGAACTTATATGGTGTCGCCACATGGCAACCAAAAGATGGATGGATCACAACTTCGGATCTTCTTTCAGAAGATTTTGAAGCTAAAAAAAAAATGAGCTAGAATAGGCAACTTTTGAAGAATAAAGCAAAGCACTCTACCCAACCTTGATAATTTCATTGCCTTTATTCATATACTTATTTTCTTTAGAAAGTAATGTTCAGTGAAATTATCCTTTACCGTAATGGCTCTGGGTTTCAGTACACACATGGATTCAAGCTGTAAATCTCTGCAATTTAAAGATGGCTGCATGATTTCAGAATTGAAATCATTGGTAACATCACCGTTTTTCTTTTAAGGTTAATGTCAGCTCTCAACAGAACTGGCTCTGCTTTCCTATGCCTCCATCTGAACCCCAAGAGGTTTGATTACAGTCTGAAGGCATGAGTATTCTTGATTTTAGCTGTGAAGATTTATTCAGCTATTTGACTGGTATGTTCTACCAAATTGGAGAAATTCTTAGTCAAACATTTATTACATTTTGATATTTGAATGTGGTGTTACGGGACTTTGATACACAACAATTTTATCTATAACAGGTTTTTTACAGTTCAGGTCACAAGCTCTGAACAGACAGGTGCCTTCTGTGCTGTATGGTTTCAGTGTCCTCTTTATTTGGTCCTGCGGCCAGCATGGATCTATCTTTTGACCCACTTCACACACTTTGCGAGTTGCGCAAGTACACAGTAAAGGCAAATCTAGAAGCTCATGTATGAAGATCTTCCCTATCATCTTTGGTTTACTCTGGAACTTTCTTTTGGTTCCATGGCCAGACAGCTATGGCGGTGTTTACTTTAAAAGCATGTCTACGTCTGTCTGTTCTCATCTTCCTATTGTGTCGGGAGCACAAAAGTTCTTGCACTTACAGGTAAGTGCTAATGCAACCAAGAATGTTAAATCTGCAGAATTATTCAAATGAAGGGATGTGTAACCTTTTCTCCATTCAAAAGGTTGGGGATTGAGGTGGTTAATAGCCTAGGTGATCTCTATGCTGTCTGTAGGACCACACCATACCTGTCTCCCCCAAGTTCCCGCAAACAGGACCAGAGAAGGATAATATTCTAGATGACCACTGCATTATCTGTACAGTCAGGGGCTTCCCCACCTGTCGCATACAGAACTGGAAATGGCTACTAGACACGGTGATCTCTGAGCTATCAAATGATTGAGACCACACCAGTTGCTCTATTAGGCCCTTAAGACAACATATTTAGCCTATCTATGAAATGAATATTCATGGAAAAAGTCACATGTACTTTAAAGAGGGTTTTGATTTAATTGTGCCTCATTGTGCACAGGGCATTGTGTTATACCTGGAAACATTTTTTCCTAAATTGCACATAAATACGACTAAAAAGAACTACCTGGTGTCAGACTCTCAAGGTTTAAAACAACACTGGCTACTGAGCTCTGTGGAACCATATTTCCTTTTTGTTTCATGCAAATCATTGTTCTGTTGGCCCTGGTATTTGCAGAGATCCCCACAGTATTGTGTATTTGTTTAGTGTGAAATAGTTGGAGAGGAAAGATGAGAAAAAAGAGAAAGGGGGTTAAAAATGTGAAAATACTAATGAACTAATTTCTGACTTATTTTGGTGTATGCGAGTATGTCTTATGGTCAGAAGTAAAGTAAATGAACTTAAGATATTTGGATGGTTTTGAATCCTATACACTACCAAGGTTGGTTATAGGAAGCCATTTTTCTCTGCTTGAGGATGAAATAAAATACTCTATAATTATGTCTATTCATGTATCTTCCTATTTCTCAGCAGCAGCCTTAAGAGAGGGCTGGGGGAATACTTAGGAGAAAAAGAGGATGAATTTACATGTGGTTTAGGAAAACCTCGGATGCTGGTTTTCTATATTATTCTCAATGTGCCCGTTACAATCAACTCTTATTATCTGAATTATCCCTATATCTGTTCAAGCTGTGTGTGTGCATAACATGAGATACTAAGATGAAGTTGCACAAGAACCACTCTGCTGTGGCCTCCCTCATTAACAAATGCAATTATATCCATGACTCAGGCTTTTTTCTTTCTTTCTACAGAATACACTGTAGTTCTGTATACCAGGATGAATTGTGTCTTATAACTTACGGAGAAGCATGCTCAAGACACACACACACACACACACACACACACACACACACACTCCATGGACCTTCATGGATGATAGTACTCATTCTACCTTTTTTCTCATCCAGTTAAGTGATAGTATATGCATTCTAACCCTGGTCTTTCATTGGAGAAATCCTTGTATAACCTTTGTTCAGGTGAGGTGACATTTATCTAAGAAATATGCTTATGTTTGTTAGTTTGTCAATTAGACACAAATTAGAGTCACCCAGGAGGAAGGAAACTCAATTGGGGAAAGCCTGCATTGGTTATCCTATAAGTTTATCTGTGTGGCAGTTTCTTGAATGTTGATTGGTGGGGGAGGGTCCAGCTAACATTGAGTGATGCCATCCCAGGCAGGACAAGTGGTCCTGAGAGGTATAAGAAGGGTAACTGAACAAGAGCCTGTAAGAAATCCAGCCAATAGTGCTCCAACATGGTCTCTGCTTCAGATGATGCCTCCAGGTTTCTTCCTTGAGCTCTTTCCCATACTTCTTTTGGTGAGGTACTCGAAGATATACTGTGTCATAAACCTCTCTTTCTTGAGTCATTTTTTTGTCATGGTGTTAATTATGGTAATGAAGAATCTAACTAGGACAGCACCTTATTTCAATTAAGGACTTATTTGTAATAGGTAATTTTATTATAATTTATAAAAAATTAAGATTACAATATAATATTAATTCTGTAATATATTAATTATATATAGTAATTACATTGCTCATCCCTTCCCTTTCCTCTGTACAACTTCTCCCACATATCCTGACTCCATCTCTTCCAAACTCATAGCCTCATTTAAAAAATACTATCACATACACACACACACACACACACACACACACACTCCTAAATATATAACACAACCTACTGAGTCTGTATGATATCACTGTTACTTCAATGCATATGTTTCGGGATGATAGTAGACAGTGGAAGAACAGAGATAAGAACAGAGAACAGTGAGGTGAAAGAGGCATGGTTTTCACTGTCTCCATTTATATGAGAGGAGAAGACTTGAAAGTGACCAGTTAGTCACTGCGGATGGGCTCCTGGCCTAGGCTGCTCATTATGCTGTTCTTCCTTGCTGGAGCAGGCTTCACTCTAAATTTTATGTATGATTTTTCTTGTGGACTGATCCTGAGGCCTCTTTATAACTTACACATATTAATTCTGTGCCACTCCCATCCTTTATCCTAGAAAAAAGGACAGCTTATTGACTTATTATAATGGGAGTTTCTATTTTTTATACTTTAGAGAATCTATTTCACTCTTGTATAGATAGTTTCTTGGCAAAGGATTCATTATTTGTATTTACATTTTTCTTTTTTCCTTTTTGAGGGAAGGTGATGGGAATTTAACCTAGTACCTCCCGTGTGCTAAGAAAGAGCTCCACAACTGAGCTCGACTCCTTGCCCATGTTTATTGTTTTAATTTTGCAAAAATTATTTACTGAGAACCTAATGCTTCACAAGCACCCATGTGAGTTTTAGAATGAAATAGACCAGAGATTAAAAAAATATATTGCTATTGTGGAATTTACAGTTGATAGACAGCACCAATATTACATCAATAAAACTTTATATACAATATCATACCAGAGTGTCCTAAAACCCATGAAGGGAATTGCTGCATTTGAAAGTGGTGATAGTTGTGCTTTGCTATACAGAAGGTGGGGTAAGGTCACAGAAGAAGAAAAACATACGAAAACTCATTATTTATAAGGGGACCCTCAATGGCCCTGTGTGAAGAATTACTACACCAGAAAGAGAGATAATTAGATGAGTAAACATTGCATTTTTTCACTTCTCTCCCTTTGAAATATATATTTGGGGTAAGTCATTTATCTTTTCTTTTGGTCAAAAACTTAGAAGATTTATGAAGACTCTTTTATATTTATCATTTTATAGGTGATATTATAAATGATAGGCAAATGCAGAAGGATAAATAAAAAATAGAAATATCACAGGTTATATATTATCACAAGTTGTACTCTATTTAACTCATAGGTTCTCTCATTTTCAACCACTTGATATAAATGTTTGAAATTTCAATTGCCAGGGATTGTGCTAGCCGAAAAAATGCAGAGGTGAATAATGCGAAGATGATGCAGCTCTGGGATCATAGATTGGTGCTTTTACTGCCTTTCTGGTTATTCATTCTTCCCATACCCATTCACAATGAATGCATAACAGAATTACCAAGTTTTTAGTGTCTACCATGGTCTCACTTTGCCATATTTGTCACCTTTGACGATCGTCTATGAATTATCACCAGATCTTCCAGCCAACTGTGCTCTGAGTACTTCTGAGAAAGGAGAGGAATAAGGAGAATTGGAGCTTATTATACAGATTTTGAAAGAAAGTAGAGAAGGTTATAGATGGAAGTTTCTGTCCTAGCCAGTCCTGCAATTATTCAGTCCCAAATAAACACACAGAGGATTATATTAATTATAAACTGTTTGGCCTATTGTTCAGGCTTATCATTAACTAGCTCTTACTACTTAAATTAACCCATCATTCTTATCTATGTCTAGCCATGTGGCTTGGTACTTTTTCTTTTTTCAAAATTTATTTATTTTCATTTTATATACATTGGTATTTTTCCCATGGGTGTCAGGTCCCCTGCAACTAGAGTTACAGACAGTTGTGAGCTGC
>NW_004949096.1:32068583-32083305 GCF_000317375.1 Microtus ochrogaster
CCCTGGCTACTGGCCAATCAGTGTTTTATTAAACTAATATGAATGTCAAATCTTTACAGTCTACAAAACATTATCCCACAACAGAAGATAAGGGAGAATGTCTCTATACTCTTTCATCATATTCTTGAGAAATTCTGTGTAAGCATGCCCCTAGTATATAAAGATGGTGAGCATAAATCCTCAAAGTCACCATGTCCCCTAGAAGAAGACTCTCTCAGGGCTGTACAAAAGGCACAGGTTGCATGAGGAGTACAAGTGAGGGAATTTGGAGATGGTACATCTCAGGCAATTAATTTATATACACAGCTCCTGTTTTCTGGCACATCTTTAGTTTAATACTAGATAATTAAATTTTGTTATGTTTATCATTGAGATACGCCTAGTGGTTAGAAGGAGTAGACTTTCAGAATATCTACTATCTGGGATGATTTTCAAAAGTGGCATGCAAACTGAAAGAAACCTGAAACCAAATACTGCAATGCTGAATAACACCATGCATGTGGCTGTAGGAATATAAAACGTACTTATTATTTCATCTTATGGTTTGTAGTCCATCATCCAGGCAGGAATCCAAGGCAGGAACTGATGCAGAGGATATAGAGGGGTGCTGTTTACTTGCTTGTTTAATACAGCTCATTCCACCGTCTTTCTTAGAGTACTCAGGGCTGCTGTCTCAGGGGTGGTACTGATCACTGTTTGGTTTGAAGCGTCACCCCAGCCACTGTCACTCCTGTATCCAAAGAATCTGGAATGATTGGGTGGGGGGGGGGCTTCACACCAACCCCTGGCTTTCATATTGGGATGTCTGGGTGGAAAGTTCCATTTTAAGCCTTCTCCCCTGGGATTTACCTCAGTCCAGATTCCACCTTTGAGAAACTCCACCAAAAGGTGACTCCTCCCAAGAGAGGGTCAAGACCACTCCCACAGGCTATTTAAACCACCCCTCACACCCAGAGAACAAACACAGGGTTTTCCTGGTTCTCCTTTCCCTTTGCTGTGTTTTCCCAGAGGGCAACCAGGGAGCCCTAGCATCCATTAAACCTGGGCTTTTTTCTAATTTGGTTTGATTTGGTCTGATTTGAATTATTGCCTTGGCAAAGAAGCTTATCAGGCCATAAAAACTTTACAACCACAGTGAGCTGGGTGCTTCCACATCAATCATCAATCATCAATCAAGAAAATGCAGCACAGACTTGCCCATAGGTCAACCAGGCAATTGCTGTTATTCTCTTTTAAGTTCATTGAACTGCTTGTGTATGTCTTATTTGAATTCCTTGAAGTCTTCAATGACTTTATGGTTGTTATTTTGAGTTTTGTACCCTATAGTTTATCTAGATAATTCTTAATGGAAAACAATTTTTCAGACTGGTGAATTTGAGAGGAGGCATGAAATTATTTTCTTGGCTTTTCATCCTGTTTGTGGGTATGCAGACCTCTGCCATTGGTTGTGTGTCTGATGTGATTCTAGGCTACCTATGTTGAGTAGAAATTTGAATTTGTCTTTGTTCTTAATATTCGATTGATTACACATATCAGACATGAGAAGTTGGTAGGTCTGTTCTTCAGGTAGTCAGTATTAACACTGGAGGAATGAGGGTGATTCCAAGTCAGTGGCAAAGATGAAAGCATACAAACAAGACAAATGACTGGATGTCGTTGGACTGGTATGCAAGCTGTGCCACCTAAGCTATGCTTTGTAGTGTGACAATGGTGTAGGTAAGCTGTGGTCTTCAGCACTCATCAGATTTGCTGTGGTCTTCAGCACT
This sequence comes from Microtus ochrogaster, assembly GCF_000317375.1. Lineage (NCBI taxonomy): Eukaryota > Metazoa > Chordata > Mammalia > Rodentia > Cricetidae > Microtus > Microtus ochrogaster. The sequence continues at coordinate 32,070,350 of NW_004949096.1, forward strand.
CATCAGATTTGCTGTGATCTTCAGCTCTCATCAGATTTGGGTCAGCATACAGGCTGTGCCACCTGGTTAGGCCTGAGAGTTTGGGATGGATGGTATAGGCAGGTGAGATTTCCAATGACTCAGGGAGTATAAATATGCATATCTGAAGGCTGGATATGGACTAGGTACAATGAGGTCAAGTGGATTCACCAGATTGGGCTGGCACACTGAATACGGAACTGAATATGAGCTAAGCCTGGAAGTTAAAAGCTGTATAGGCTAGGCCTCTAGTCCACGAATATAGTACAGTATCATTAGAACTCATTTCATTGACTTTTTTTGTTTTTTGCCAGTCATGTCTGATTCTGTCCTAGGTCTCTGGGTATACAAATTACGGTTCCTGGCCCTTCAGAAAGTATTAAGTGTGGGTTCCCTCTCATTATCATAAAAGAAGTTTCATCTAGCAACTGACAGGAGCAGATGCAGAAATCTATGGCAAAACATTAGGTTGAGCCCAAGGAATACTGCAGAAGAGGTCAAAAAAGGATTATAGGATCCAGAGGAGTCAAGGACACTAAGAAAATGGCCTACAGGGTCAAATTACCAGGGCTCATAGGGGTTCACAGGGGCCCACGGAAATTGAACTGACAGTCAAGAGCCTGTATGGACCTGACCTAGGTCCTCTGCATATATATTACAACTGTGTAGCTTGATGTACTTATGGGACAACTAATAGTAGCATAAGGGTTTGTCTCTGAATCTTTTGCCTGCTTTGGGGACTTTTTTCTTCCTACTGGATTTCCTCAGTCAGTCTTAGTATGGGGGGTATGTGCCTAGTCTTATTATAACTTGATATGACATGTTTGTTCGATATCTCTGGGAATCCTGCCCTTTTCTGAAGGAAAAAAAAAAAAGGAGATGTAGATCTGGAATAGAGAAAATGGTGAGGATCTAGGAGGAGAAGAGGGAGGGGAAACAGTGATTGGGATATAATGCATGAGAGAATTCTGACCCTTATGAAATAACCCAAGAAACTAGACTCCTTCTACATTATATGAAACAGCGTCATCCAGCTGATTGAAAGAGAAAGAAAGGAAAGCCAAGAAGCAGCAATCATGATGTTCTGGCCTATGCCTCTTCCAAATGCTTAGCTGTGCAGGATATGCTCTTCTTTCTCTGTCTCATTTTCCTGCTTACAAAATGACAGACTAAAATATTTCTATGTCCACTTAACATTTGCAGCATTTTAACTTTGCAATATAACAGGGCAACAGTTATTTTATTCAGGAGTATTTGATCTTTAACTTCTTGTCACAGAGATTGCTGACTATGTCACTCTGACCAATGAGATGGAGTCCCAAGAAAAATTTTAGTCATTGGTGTGTAAAGGTAAAATGAGGTGTGTCTTTGCCTGGCTGAACTATCATTTGGTAGTGTAAAATTGTCACCATTTACCTCCCAGCTTCATCAATTAAGAAGATTGTAAGCACTAAATGGTGAGGCCATGGGATAGGGATTGTGAGTGCTAAGGTATGGTTATACGGTAGTAGAACACCTTTCAGCTTGCATTTCTGTTCCGCCACATAGAAGACACTATTCCTGGAGCTTCCCACGTGGTTTAACCTGTACTTCTTTACCATCTTTTGCATAAATATCCTAGTGTTAGAACAAAAACGTCAGACATTTAATAACTTCTAAAATACCTCAGAACAGTTTCCCATAACCCATTTTCACCATTTCTACAAATTACTGCTGAGAGACCCATAGGGGTCTCGATTTCCTCTATTGATGCTGCACTTATATTTCCTGCCTGAGGCAAGCTGTGCAGGTGTGTCTTAGCAGAGTTTCTATTGCCGTTTCTATGAAGAGACACCATGATCATGGCAACTCTCATAAAGGAAAATATTTAATTGGGGTGGCTTACATTCAGAGGTGTAGTCTGTTATCATCATGGGGAGAAGCATGGTGGCATGTGGGCAGACATAGCGCTGGAGAGGGAGCTGAGAGTTCTACTTCTAGATCAGGATGCAGCAATAAGAGACTGAAACTGGACCTGGTTTGAGTATTTGAACCTCAACAAGCACCTGCACCCCCAGTGACACACTTCCTCAAACAAGAACACACTAATCCCAACAAGGCCACATCCCCTAACAATGCCGCTTCCTATGAGTCCATGGGGGCCATTTTCATTCAAAGCACCACAAAGTGAAAATCAAAAGCCTCATATGACTGTATTGTTTTCTCCCTTTCTTCCCTGTAGTAACATGGAAGCCTAACACTTACTCTAGTGTTTAAATCTCTCACCTAAAGAGGTTTAATCACCCAGTCTTCTAAGGAATGGGAACGCCATCTCTTAGTTCCAGGGAAACCAAGGTCCTCCACAGCTACCATTTGTAGGTTTCTTGTCTCTCTTGTATCCTGTCTACCTCTGAAATCTCAGCGTCATGTTGTCTGTGCTTCTTTGTCTTTATATGAGCCCCATAAGGTCTGTCTTTCCTAAGCATCTAAGTATGTTCAAGCCTCACATACTGCCTTCACAAAACATTTGATTTTAACCAATCAGTAGAATTGCATCATTAGTACACTTCCATTTTCCTCTCTTATTTTATCAGCTCTTCACACTGTGTTAAACTCCTTCCTCAGCTTGGAAAGAACTCATTTTTTTCTATTCTATTGTGATTTCATTTTCTTCCAGTCGGCATCTACCAGAAATAGATCAATATCAAAATAATCATATTTTTGAGATTATTGTTTTAGTGGAATGCAACTAGATGAATGCACAACTATGGATCTAGTCTTTCTCATTTTGGTCATGGGACACAAAAGAACAAAGTCTTTGCCTCTGGAGGCCTGGGTTTATTCAATCGTTATTTAAATTTCAGAATCTTCCTGGATGCATTTATTAAATTGTTAGAGCCATTTTAAGAATTCTGGTAGAGTTGATTTAAAACATTTAATATTCTGAGCACAATGGTAGAAGGATATATTTGAAATACATTCATGTAGCCATAAATGAGAAACTAGAAACTAAAAAAAAAAAAAAAAAAAACCACTACTATAACTCTCTTGGCCCAGACATCTAAAGAACTATCAATTAATGGGGAACAAATTCTTATCACAAATCTTTGTTCATAGCTGCAAGTTGGTTTATGGTCTGTTGATTGGCTCAAGGAAGTTAATTGAAATTAATTATATAGAGACAATTTGCCAACTGTGAAAAGTAAATGAGAAAGAATAAGCATCTGTGGCTGAAGTCAGTGTGCCTCACTCATGGTCTGAGTGAAATGCTGGGCCTTCTCTATCATGCCTACTTTACATCCTCAGCATGCCAGTGCTTGCAGAAAATATAGGCAAGAATTTCTATTCTTTCAGGCAGAAGAACAAAAATGGATTATTATTTTTTTTAAATCTAAAAGGACTCTGTCCATTTTAGACTCTGGTCTCTTCTTGCAAAGCACCGATTAATTTCAAAGAATGTCCATTCACAAACTGGGTGGTAATGGCCCATTCCTTTAATCCCAGCACTTGGAAGGCAGAGACAGGTGGATCTCTGTGAGTTTGAGGCCAGTCTGGTCTACAGAATGAGTTCTAGGACAGCCAGGACTACACAGAAAAACCCTGTCTAATATATATATAATATATATATATATCCATTATCCCATTCATTATTAAATTGATATGTTTATTTACTAAACATAGATATAGGTGTCAGATAACAGGATCAAGACCCTTTAAGATGTTATCTTTATCATACTTAAAATCAAGCAGAAAGGCAGGTACATAAAAATAGCAAAGACAATATATTAGTATCACTATGATAAATGCTTAAAAGCATAATGAGACTACTAATTTCTGGAAAGCCATGAAGATGTTACACAGTAAGTCACATTCACTGTTCATTTAGGTGTTTAATATTGTTTATTTAGACCCATATGGTAGGAAAAGCAAATACCAGTATATAACACTGTGTTATCTATCTATCTATCTATCTATCTATCTATCTATCTATCTATCTATCTATCTATCTATCTATCTTACACACACACACAGAGATAACTGAGAGAGATAATTGAGAGAGATACTGAGAGAGGAGAAAGTGGTAGAGAGAGAAACTTAAAGTTGGTTAACATAGTTATTGAACTTAATAAATAAAAGGCTGTATTTTTAAGGAATATAGTTGGAAGGCTTGTCTCTCCTTGGTCTGTGAAAATCAACTCTGTTTGGCAACTTCTCCAGTTTCTGAACTTGCACTACTGGGCTACTGGGTAGAATCTCCATACCATAGTGGGAAGCTGGTGAGCAAGTCATCAATGGTTTAGAATAGGCAAGAATCTGAAGCTACTGTTTTATACAGTGATATCTGAGACCTAACAAGGGGTATAAATTTTCATATGACACATTAACAGACACAAACAGCTCAAATGTTTTACCCACTATCAACAATGTTCTCTGTAATAAAATGTCAATACATATGTCTCTGTGGGATATTAGGAAGACTAGTGATGAAGGACGCTTAAAAGAAATCCCACACTAGCTCAGAGTTGAGAATAATAGGTTATTTATTTAGGGGTAGACTCACAAGTCAGAATCCTCTGCTGGAACGGAGAACAGCAACCAAATTCCGCAGCTGGAAAAGGGGCCGGATGCAGGCTTTACATGGGCATCAATAGTATAAGAGGCCACACCCAAGTGGGCGGGGCACTTAAAGGCTACTGGCTGTAGGAATTCCTAGAGCAGACTAGTTTTAATAAACTGATCCTTAGATACCAGAATAGATATTTTAAGCTGTTTTAATTCTGTTTTTGTACTTCTTCAATCACTCTTAAAAATCTCAATGTTTCAAATTATTGATTTAGCTTAGAATCACTTTTCATGTTCCTTGGGTAAAAGCAGCCATTAAATATCAATTACTCATATTGTTCCCAGTAGGAAAGTATGTAAGAAGCTTTCTCTACCTTAAATGTTGATGTTAGTCAGGAAATGAAAGATTAGGAGCTCTAAATTGGATGTCCTTGAGATATTGCTGCTTCTTAGAGCAACTTTTAACTCTTTTGTTTCCTTAATGCTAACGATGGTGGCTTTTATCTCATGTTTCTTCCTGACAGATGTAGGGTACAGAATATAGGCTAAAATATGGGTATATGGATATATGTATGTATCAGTTTATTTGTTGGCTGTACATCTATATGAAAGTGAACAAGAAATCAGGAAGGACAGAAAGAGAGAAAGAAGGAAGGAGAAAGAAAGACTAGCAATTCCCCTTTAGCTGTGTGAGGTCATCTGTATTATCATGTCCAGTTTTATAGGGTAAGTCCTAGGAATCTAATCTAGCTGTAGATGCCAGTAAGGGCCTACTATGTGCCATGAAAATGGAAAGCTTTAATCATGGCTAAAGTGAAGTCCTAGAAAGCCAAAACAATACATGTTGAACACATGACAAAATGAGTCTTCACAGGGATAGGATAGACAAAAGTACAAGGACACAACTAAGGACAAGGGACGTCAGAGCGAGCTCAGACAAACCCACAGTGGTTTCCCAAGATGACCCTGAACCTTGCTGTGGACAGGAAGGAAGATGTGAATGTTGAGTTTATTATGCCAGTGTGCTTGAAGGTAACAGTGTTGACTATGAGGAGCTTTCTGTTCCTTTTTGTGAAAACATTCAAATATGTGGGATTTTACATGAAAAACATTTTTACATGGAAAATTTTCTCTATAAGTCTTCAGTTTCAGGATACTTAAATAGGATTTTAGCATCTTCCTTTAAAAATATAAAACAGAGAGCTGTCCTAGTGCATGGCCATGAAATCCTAAGCACTCTTAAGAGATGTTGACTGAATTAGCAAGTCAAGTTTCCGAAATAGGGGTACTGAAATGAAACCTTTGTTTGAATAAATATAAAACAAAAATGAAATATAAATATGTATGTGTAGAAAGATTTTTAAGCTTAACCAAAGAAATTTGTTTTGTTTTTTTTTTTCTGAGTAAAGAAAAGTGCACAAGAAATTCTGAAAGGTGAAAGAGTAATTTCCTGGGACTTGCAGAAGGGCTACTAAGCAAATAATAAAGTTTATTTAAGATACACAAAGTAAGAGAGGGTTCTGGTAATTCTAAGGCACAAGGTGCTTTAGGGATGAAAAGATTCCAGGGAAAGGGCTGTGGTTTCACTACCAGGGCTCCTCTGCAGTTGTTAGATTCCCATACTTAATTTATTCTTTGAATCAAATAGGTCAGAGGATTAGGGTCGCTGGCTGTTTTCTCAGTGTTTTTCCAAACTGTCTGATACTCTCTACATAAAACATTCAAAAATTAATAAGGATGTCAGTAAGTATGTATTTTAGCAGGGTGTATCTCCTGGATTTAAAGCGGGAGTAGTGCAATGAAGGCAAGAATGTGCTGCTGCTTTCAGATGCTGCTGCATTCTGTGCTGTAGAGAATGGAAGTTAATGCCCCATCCCAAAATGTTCACCTTCCTAGGCCAGGATGGAGTGGGGCAGACCTTGGACTTTCCACAGGGCAGGGAACCCTGACTGCTCTATGGATTGGAGAGGGAGGGGGAGAGGAGCTTGGGGGAGTGGGAGAAGGGTGGGAGGAGGGGGAGGGAAATGGGAGGCTGGGAGGAGGCAGATACTTTTTTTTCCTTTTCTCAATTAAAAAAAAAAAAAAGAACAGCCTGCTGAGCTACAGCATACCCTGAGAACCACCATGTGCTTAGTGGGACGGAGGGTCTGAGCTCACCGTCTCCAGCTGTCCTTCACCAGCAGCTCTTAATATGCGATTGAATGGCTTGAGGGATGGATGATCAACACAAAATGTGTCACGTGAGTTTTCTCCAGAATTTCCTTCAGTTGCTATTAATGTTTGTATTGCCTTCAACAAGATGTGTTTCTTCTTGATTTCACTTGCCATGATTTAAACAATAAAATGGAAAGATGGTTTTTCAACAGTTAGCCTTAAAGCAGTAATCTACAGAGGAAATATGTATTTGTCCATGTGCACACATAAAACACTGTGCTTGTGTGTGTATGTGTGTGTGTGTACATGTATATGGATGTACACTATACCTTCAAGTTATAACTGTGATGTTTGTAAATGTTTAACCTCAAATTTAATTCTAAGATGAAGTATTTGTAAACACGCACACATATATACATAAACACACACACATGTATGTGTCCCATATGGCGTATTTTTCACATTAGATCTAATGTTGTAAACTGAATTGTCACCCTTGTTGAAGATTTTCCTATGAAAATGTAGCAAGCAGGATTTGAAGAGGTGCCTACTGTTCTTGGTAGAGAGTTGTAAAGCTGAGGTACATATCTTTCATGCATGATTGTACTATGGCATCAACACATTAAAAGTAGTTTATGGTCACCACAACTGTGTTGCTGTGTGGCCTTGTCAATTTGAGCTACTACTCTAACATTATTAAATGGTGCCTTTTGCATTTCATTAAGAGCCAAGCAATTAAGATTTAATTTTTTATGTGCTGTAGTTTCCATAGTTGACATCGTTCTGATGATGATTTTCATTGATCATTCATAATACAACTTCACAGGCCATGAATTAGATGAAAATCAACATATCTCCTTACTTCACATGCAGGAAAGCACTCGCCTCCAGCCTGATAATCTGTGTTAACAGATTAATCATCAACTGTCAGAAATTGGGGGTTTAATATTCATCTACTTTCTTATTACAAATCTCTCAATTCTCACAAAATGTAGGTAAGAAACAAGTCAATATTATTGGATGTTCAGGGTGGGGGAGGCTTTTGGCATCACTGAGTGGAAGTCATTTAAGGTATACATTGAAAAAATGGCAGTTGATCCTAGGGAAGACTGCAGATAGTGAAGAACTGGATTTCATTCAGGAAGTGGATATTATCCACAACTTGTCATATAATGAGAGTATGGGGACACCTGGCTTTTGGTATCAGTTCCCATGTGGCTCCCTGTTTACACACCCTCTCTGAGTACTACCACCAGAGACTTTATATTCACACACTACTCAAATGCCCATCTCAATTATTTATTTCGAGTTTTAAATATGGTGGTTACAGTGGTTCCATTCTATGTAAGCATCTCTGAATTTGAATTGTGTTTTCCTAGATTTCCTCTGAGGTAAAATTGAGCCCTGGAGAACTTTGTGTAACATCTGGGAGGAAGTATTGATTGTTATTGTCTGAAGGGTATGGTGTGGCAGACACTACTAATGCACATGCTGTCCCTAGGGTGGCCTCTCACTTGATGGGTAACAAGAGCCAGGAATTCTTGCAAGTCCTTCTGAACTACAGCTCCTTCAAGTCACAGGCTGGTCATGTATATGCATAGTTTAACAGTAATGTTTTTCTCCAATGGGTCAGAGCAACACAGTCAAGTAGAAATTTAGAAATTATATATATATATAGCCAAGTGGGTAGCTGGAAGGTTTTTTTCTTTCAAATTCAGAACTAGTTGTCTCCAGGACTCTTGTAAAGAATGATAAAGTATTCCCAAACATAAGAAGATAAAGTATTATATTTATGAATCAATCAAGACAAGACGAAGCTTCTAATGACTATGAAGCTCACAGCACACTTCACTGAAGTCAAGTGACTTGGACCAACGTGGCAGAAGATTTTAATGCTGGTCAGTCTGTAGTTAGGAGACAAAATTGAAGGTTATGGAGGACAAAAGTAAAGGTCTCAGCAAGAACCACTCAGGAGCCAGCTACAGAGATTCAATTCATATGTACTCAGCGCTGGGTATTGGGTGTACTGGTCAAGAGAAAGGCAGCAAGATACCAATCTGGATTTCCTGAACTAGCTATTTAGTATTTAGTATATTCCCAGAAAAATAACTGGGATGAAAAATGTGGTTTTCTCATTATTTATTTTCTACAAAACGATTAGGAGACTTTATAGGCATGTATATCTTCTATGGTGCATTCCCATGGGTGTTATACGGTATGTTGTATTTTCTTTGAAGTTTGTTTAATGGTGCATACTTTAGGAAAATTTATGTCACTTTAGGTGACATGAATAAGTGTTTTCCTTGATTTCAAAGATTCCCACTCTATTGACAGCTGGTAGAGTGAAACATGATCAATGCAAACAAAAAAAAATCTGAAAGCCATAGAAATGGACTTAGAAAAAAGAAAGATGCTGAGGGGTCCTCGTTTGCCATTAGATGCATCCTTTAAGGATGCACTAAGATGCATCCTTACCCTTCACTTCTACTCTGGGGCCCAGAGTAGTGACAGTGTGGTGGCCATTGTTTAGGCTTATTTGACCTCCTGGTTTCATTTAGAACCATTCAGCAAAAGACTCCAACAAGATACCGAGAAACATAATATGATTTCTGCCTACACCCTCCTCCCTGAGCAGGGAGAACTATTTCTGCTGCTGTTGTGTTTGTTGAAGTTGTGGAGCCTACCCAGAAGGCTCTTATGCATTTGTATCTGTGTGGGCACGGGAGTCCTTCTATCCCATCAGGTCTAGGAGTGATGACAATTTTACTTATTGTGAGTCTCTGTGTTTTTTTCCCATCTGCTCTTGCCTACACCTATTATAAATTAATTTTAATTGACTTTTGAATACATAATCAATATTGTGCCAGGGTTCTGAGGGACAAGGAAAACTAATACTGTTGAGTATTGATTATGTCCAAATCATTGTAATATACGTTATTTTATTAGATTATCATATCAACCTCCCTTTGTGTAATTAAAAAAAATCAAACGAAATTAGCTCTCAGAAGGGTTTAGTAGCTTATTTGAAGTTACATTCCTAAACTGAGACTGGAGCCCAGCCATTTAAAATCTATACACTTTTTATTACAGTACATCATTTACAAAACTTGGAAATAGGCTGAAATATGTGAACCAGATCTGCAGCAAGTTTTGTTTAATGATAAGTCAATGAAATAATGAAGTGCTGGACTCCACTACAGGACCACAGCCCTCAGCAAGGAGATGGGAAGACATTTGAGGTTAGGGACTGGAGGCTTTTTCCACAACCATTTCCTTCTCAATTCTTCTATGAAAATAAGACACAGTTACACTCAGTGCACATGGTATTTTAAAGCTCATACCTTGCTGCAATGAAGGACACATTAGTTCCTCTAGAGCTGTGCAGTGGGAGGCTTGGCTTGTACCAGTTTGCTATGCTTGTGCCTATTAAAATTACGATTTAGAAAAAGGGCAACAACAATGATGTCTCCTGTGCACAGCTCTGTGCACTAGGCAGGTAGGGAGAATGGCAAATGGTGGAGATAGATAAAGATTCTTACTGTGTTCCTACCCTCATTTTTGAGACACAGAGCTTACATAGTACTATCTACACAACTGTTATGGAATGTCAAGTCTTCCATGGATTTGATAAAATTCCACATCAATAATACTAATACTAATAATGCATTCATTCACTGACGTGCTTCTTGGGTGTAAAATCCCTTGTGTTCAGATCCTGTATGAAATTTCAGTATTTTGAAAACACAAATAAGGTAGGTTTACATGCTGACATTGTGTGTGTTTGTGTGTGTGTGAGTCTGTGTGCGCAACTTATTTAGCAAGTGAAATTTAGCAACAGAATCCAGAAAAACAGCTCAACAAGTAATTTGAAGAACTTCTAAACTAAAAGAACGTCTAGGCTAGCAGTATGTTTCTGTGTAGGCAAATGTGGACTAGGCTAGCAGTATGTTTCTGTGTAGGCAAATGTGGATGTGAGTTTTCTCAAAGGGATGACCCTATTTTCAGAGATAAATCCCAACGAGCAAAGGAAAAATGGTTAGCTCAAATTTTACATAATTTACCTAGGAACTGCACTCTCTAACATCTCAAGAAGGATGGGCAGAAAACTTGCAGATGGACTGTAGGCTGAGTGTGGGAGACCCTGGGTTCAATCTCTAGTACCAAGGAGGAAGAAACACATAGAAAAATTTCTTCAGTATAAACAGTATATTTTACTAATTATCACCAGATTTTTTTCATTTAAAGTATAATATTTTCCCTTGGGTTTTAATGCCAAGCTTAATATTATTAACTAATTATTATTGCTAACAGGGATGACTTTAACAGTAGAAATTGCTTGTGGCCTGGTATTACACGGATTAAAATTTGTTAATTAAACTATATAAACAGTGTAGCTGTGATATCTGCATTTTGTAGTAAAACCAGTATTTCTAGGGTCTGCAGATGATCTGTGTACCTTCAGTCCTGATACAAATTTTCTCTGTGAGGCTGCCATGCCTGATGCTGTGTTGCTGGGCACTGTCTTTCGGCTCTTCTTTTATGAGCATATCTTCTGGTACCAAGGTTTGAGCACACACAAGCACTGCCTTGTCCTCAAACTGGCTTTCTCTGATTATTCAAGAGCAATGTGACAGCTATGGGGGACCCAGAGTAGATTTTGTTGTTACTTTACCAAGTGTTGTAATATTTGGAGACCAAAGTTTTTATTCCAGACACATGAATAAACAGTGAGATGTGAGAAATTGAATAATGGAGGTAAAGTCAGATAATTCAACTTGAGGCAAAGCTCCGTTCTTCTTTTGCTAGTGGACCTGAGGCAAAGATGACATATCCTTATATATGTGATATTGTGGTAATACAATCTATCTCTCTGGTAGTTATAATAATCAGAGAAGTAACAGAAGGGAACATGCTTAGTGATCATTGCATTTGTTTCTTAGAGTCAAGAAATGTAGATTCTTATCATATTTCCCCTAAAAACAACTCAACAGAATATAAATTATTTTGAACTATTTTTAAAAATATATGGCAATTATAGAAATACAGAAAATACAAAATATGAAACTAGTAGATAAAGCAAAAAATCAAAATTCATATTATATCCATATTATTTTTAATTTTTTTTTATGAAAGTGTATCAGAAACAATTATAAAAGAATTCTGATTCAGAGTTCCAGAGAGTTCTAGTCCATCATGGTAAGAAGGACAACATGCTAGAACCCAGTTCATGGCAGAAAGAGTATGATGGGGCCGCATGGTGGACCAGAACGCAGAGAGTGGGATGCGAGCCAATGCCTAGACAAACTTCACAGGCTCACAGTCCATTACCTATTTCTGTCAGCTCTGTCCAATATGCTAAAGATTCCAAAGCATTATAAATTACACCACCGATTTTAGAACATGTGTTCATAATATGAACCTGTTGTGGGATGATTCAGATGCAAATCCTAGCAATGCCCAATATGAGTGAATTTGATATCAGGTTTTCACCACTTCACAGAAGGCCCAGGACCAGATTCAGGACATCGAATAGGTTGCCTGACCTTCGTATTGGGCTAAATTCTCCAAGAGCCCCGCCAGAGCCAATCTAGAAATAAAGCTCAGTGCCTCTGAGCCCAGAAAGCTAGGAAGTCTCCTTGCTCAAAAATGATTTTTGTAGTAGAAAAAATAATTTTTTTTCTGGGAACGTATAATTGTAACTAACTCTCAAATAAGTTGGTAAAAACAGCTTATGCTGTTTTTCTGGATGAAGACATGAAAATTTAAATCTTAACTTTTTATAGCAACAGTGGTCTAGTTGTGTGGAATAGAGACATGGCAGCTGTTTCAGGAGGAATCAATCTTTAGTTTTTACCTCAAAGAAACTTAAGATGCTCAGCAAATATTTTCATATGGGAGCTAGTAGTGATGATGCGAGATGTGATTGACATGGCTAAAAGCCAGGAGACACCAAAGTCATGAGAACTCACTGCTGGTCGACGATGGAGATTAGTTTACATGATGTCAAATATTTTGAAGCATTTCATAATACTTTAATCCAAAACACGTACTTATGATAAACCTGGCTGGAAACCCAATGTTTTTTTGATAACTTAAAAAAAAATAAACAAATATATATATGGAATATACTTAAGAGTACACAATGAAAATGAGGGTTTTCTGTTTTTGCCTGTTGTCTCATCTATAAAAGTAAATATAAATACAGATATATATATATATATATATATATATATATATATATA
>NW_004949096.1:32083785-32099559 GCF_000317375.1 Microtus ochrogaster
TATATATATATATATATATATATATATAGAGAGAGAGAGAGAGAGAGAGAGAGAGAGAGAGATTCATTCTACCAGTTCTGTTTCTCTCTTGAGAACCTCAACTAATGCAACTATCTAAAGTAGCAAACCGCCTACAGCAGAATGTAGAACCTTGGAACAGTGCCACTGGGCTGAGAAGATAAAACTTGAGTGTTATGCTAGATCATGAAGACCAACTTCACAGAATAAACAGAAGTTCAGAGGGGGAAACCCACATTTAGCCATGGTCCTCTCCGAGAAGCATTTTACTCTGTGCTGGACATGTACATATGATATAATGAGGAAGTAGGAGGCAGAGAAAAACCTTTCCTTATGATGTGTGTACATGCTTATCAGACTTCCCTACATGTATCTACGTAGTCTGTTATTCTTCTTTTTCAACTTTCACTCCCATGGTTTGAGTTGTCAAATGTGAAAACATTTTCAATACTCGGATGATACCGTGCTTGGGTTATGGTTTTTCTATTATAAAATTTTCTTCACTTTCCTTTTGTGGGGTTACTCTTGCTAGGGAAACGTGGACTGTTACTACTTCTGACGGGTTTTTCTGACTCCAGGAATGTAGAATGCTGATTTTACGTAGTGTCATAGGGCTTCTCTGCTGCCTTCTAGAGCTTGTACAGTGTTGATATTATTTATTATTCAAATGTTAGGAAAATTCACTAGCGAAATGTTCCAGGCAAACAACTTTATAGCATACATTAATTTTCCTTAATAGGTATAAGGTGATTTAGGATATGTCACTTTCTTGAATAAATTGAAGTTATCTGTGTCTTTTGAGAACTCTTTTCATTTCATCTAAATTGTTAAATTTATGAGCATAAAACTTTCAATTATATTCCATTATTATCTTTTGATTTGCAGAGTTTTCAATGATGTCTTCCTATCATTCTTGATATTAATAATTCATGTCTTCTTTCTTCTTTCCTAATCAGGTTGAATGGCCTTTGGGTTAATTTGAGTCTCTTTCTTGTCTTTGCCTTTCTGCCTCTCTGTCTTTTTCTTATTTCATTACTTTCTGTTCTGGCTATGTTTTTTTCTCATTTTTTTATACACATTTTCTCTTATATTCCAGGTTCTTATAGAGATGTATATTACTGTTGTGAAATATTCTTACATAGTAATTTAAGCATTAGCCACTGTAACATTTTCTGAAATTGCTTTTGGAGCTGAATCTTCTGGAACTTATGTTATGGATTTATTTTCATTGCATTTCAGAAGTTTTCTAACAGCACCTAAAGACATTCAACACATACTTTACTTAAAACTGTATTGTTTTTTGTTCTATCTTATTTTCCCACTATTTAGAGATTTCCCACATCTTTTTTTAATCAATTTCTAGTATAATTGTTATAATTATGTATATTATATATTGCAAATATGTTTTTACTTTTTAACGACCAAGACTTGTCAGTTGATTCAGAATATGTTTATTATTGTTGACTATTACCTATGTAGTCATAAAATACAAATTCTACAATTTTTGTGAGGTTTGTTTATGTTTTGAACATTGTCTAGTTGAAAGTGTTACTTGAATTTTCAACATTTCTCTTTATTTTCTGTTAATTATCCTCTAATTACTGAAAAGGGTATTCAAACCTCCAGGCATAATTGTGAATTTCAACTCCCTTGAACTATTATGTTGGGTTTACTTTTGTGCGTGTTGGGGCTCTATTTGTCATTAAATGTATACACACATAGAAATTCTGGGTTCATAATGTTTGCTTGTTTGTTTGAAAAGAATACCACTTTTAAGACATGAGCCTATGTACTGTAAAAACTCGACACCTTTGCTATGTCTATGTATGTTTCTTGGACTGATTTAATGATTTGTTTTTCTATTTCTTGTCTTCATTTATTAGAGTATTGTGGTGTGTGTGTGTGTGTTTGTGTGAGCCTGTGCATGCATATAGGTGTGTGTTTTTTCTTGTGAATTTTTGAAATTATTGGTTTTATAGAATCTTCTTTATTAAATTTTGAAAAAAATATGCTGGTCTTTTCGAAATCTATTTATGTTTGTAAGTGTCAGGAGTACTTTGTCTGCATGTCACATGTGTGTGCCACTTGTGGAAACCAGAAGAGGCATCAAATCTCCTGAGAATGGAGTTACAGAGGGTGTGAGTCACCACATGGTTCTGGAAATTAAACTCAGGTCCTCTGGAAGAGGAACCAGTGCTCTTGACCACTGAGCCATCTCTCCAGTCCTGGTCATTATTTCTTAAAATATCTTTTGTATAAGTATTTTTGTAACTTTATTCATGCATATCTTAGCCTATTTGGTACCATATCACTGCTTTGAGTATTCTTTTCATTTATATTCACTTGTGCTTTAGTTTGGGGAACTTTTACTGATATATTTTCAAATCCAATGGATCCTTTCACCAAACACATCCGGTCTTCTCAATAATGAAAGAATCTTTGGATTCTCATTTTTATAATTTCTGACTCCTGAGATGATGTACCTTTAATACATGTTGATACCTCTTCAAGGAGGGAAAATGCATAACTCATTTTGCTTGTGTGTGTGTGTGTGTGTGTGTGTGTGTTTGGATATTTACATTTCTGTGCGTAGGTGCCATTCCCATACTCCCGTGTGTGTGTGTGTGTGATATTTACATTTCTGTGCGTAGGTGCCATTCCCATACTCCCATGTGTGTGTGTGTGTCTGTGTGTGTGTGTGTGTGCTCGTGTGTTTGCGCGCACGTGCGCATTATTTTTCCCACTTTCTCGTTTGTTCTCTTTCTTATTTTTATGACAGGTCTCTAGAATGCCAAGAACTTGCTATGAACTTGTCTAGAGTTTCCTAGGTCAATAATGACCATCAATTTCTCATCTCCTGTCCTCCAGTTCTGCCATGCTGGGATTATAATCTTATGCCAATACATCCTGCTTATGATGCACTGAAGCATCAAGTCTTAGCCTTCAATCACTCTAGGCAGGTACTGTTACAACTAAGATAAAACCACAGACCTCCTTTCTCTTTTGACAGTCTATTTTCTAGTTTTATTCCTTTTCCTTTTGTAATATCTATCTATCTATAGTTATTAATATGAAATGATTTGCATGGTATGTAAAAGAATACTAGTGTCTGAGGTAAAATATATTTACGCATGGAAATGGTCCATTTATAGTTTTATGTAGTAGGTGGAGTTGAGTTAACATAACAGGGAGTTATAATTTTATAACCATCATAACCATCCGTGCATGACAGTGGTAAAAGACTATTCCCTTTGTTCTGGTAGTGAATCCCGCGAAACCAAATTGTTTCAGTTTCATCTATCAGCTCTGTTTCTGTATATGCAGCACTGAACACCTTCTCTCTTTCACACTGGTCCTGCACAATTGCCCAGCTAGTGCCATGCTTCCATTGGCAATATTCTCTGTTTTCCCATTTCAGTCTCAGTCTTCGGCCAGTCCAATGCTCCTGTGTCTTATGGATGGGGTTCTCTAGTGTCCCTGTCCTCCTTCTAATGTCTTTCTAACTCTCTAGTGTCTCATACCTGTGTTCATCTTGATCTTGAGAGCATCTCCTGACCATTACAACAGACAGACCTCAGTTTTCCAGCAGCTTTATTCTCAGCTAGCTGACTTTGCTGCATCTCAGTCAGAGCAAAATAACGACAATGCTAATACTACTACTAATAATAATAATATTCTTTGTTCTCCTCACAACTAAGCAATTTTTCTTTGTCAATGAATTGACGAAAAAAATCCGTGCTTTTTTTATTTCAGGATCAAAATATCTTCCTGTCTGTGTTCCAGTGGCAGCACTCATTTACCTCCAGCACACTTCTACATGGTGGGATGTTGTCTTTGGACCACATTTCCAATTTTTTTTTTGAGCATCTTGAAAAATACATGGAAAAGACTTTGTGAGGAACAAGTCTTTTATAAGTGGCTGTCAGAACTACCAGATTATCATTCTAGGTCAAACTCGGCTTAGAAGGTTTATTCCTATCTATCTATCTATCTGTCTGTCTGTCTGTCTATCTATCTATCTATCTATCTATCTATCTATCTATCTATCTATCTATCTATCTATTATCTATTGTGTTTCTGTCTGCTTGTTATTATGATTCTAACTTTCTCTTTTCATTCTTTGCTGAAGATAAATGAATATGCATGCACCATGTCTTCTTTGGGGGAATTGCCAACCTTTGAAATTCAAGTTCAATTCACTTCTAGTCTATCTTATAATGGGTTCAGAAAATATTATGATTTTGTGAATTATTCATCTTTTACTGATTGTTAGGAAGAAGGTCAGTTTTCCACAATCTAAATAAAAGAGAAACTCATGTATGTGCTTCATATTGCTTTGGTAGATGATGTATCCTTTAGGGGTTCCTCTGAAATGTAGTTTTTAGATGGCTTTTCTGATGTCATACAGTGTACTTCCTAGAACTTGTCATCTGGTCTGTTCTTGAAATTATTTTGTTTACTGGATTCTGTTATTATTATTATTACCATTTCCAGATCAATTTGAGTGGAACATCAATTTCCATCCAAGGAAAGTGCTGGAAGAACTATAAGCTCTCCCTTCTCTTATTTTATGTTTAACTGCCCTGTAATGAAGCACTTAGCTCCCCATGGTCACTGGCTTTGCAGGTGCCCTAAATCCATGGTTATTTGGGATATATTCTCATTCTTTCTATATTAAGAACAGCATAAGCATCTCTCCAGCTGGTTATGCTGTAACTTCAGCACTAGTTGTAATTGTTGACTAGACATAGAGGCAGAATTGTGAGTTTGTATTGGGTCTCTTCTGAGGTAAAGGACACATAAGTGTCTGTCAGGAAATTTCAGTTCACTAGTATGCAGTTTTGGCCTATTTATTTAGTCTAACCTATTTTAGGGAGAATGTGGGCATTTAAGATTGTCAGGCATTTTAAATAAGGTGTCCTTATATCATGTGTCAAGGTTTACCTTGGATAATACTGCAGATAAAAGACCCCTATCTTGACTGAAACCTCAATTTACTTTGTAGATCATCTCTTCTGATTGAGTCTGGGACCAGGCATCATTTCCCTCTGTTCTACCCCTGCTTTGTATAATAGTTTTTACTACAAATTAATTATATTCAGACTTTTATTAGTTTTTTCAAAGACTGTCATCCTTCTAATGCCCGATGTTGTCCCAATATTATTTAGTTCCTGGGTTTATAATGGTAACGATTCCTTTTTTTTTTTCCCCAAAGATACAACATTCTGTTGGATAACTGATAGAGCCATTAATACAATGGGAAACACATTATGCCAGCGGGCATATTATCTTTACCTAAAGCATCTGATACGCCACTGGGTGAGTCAGGGAGTGTATGATCCACATGCACAGTCTCAACTATCTCCAGTTCTACAGAATTTTCTTAGTACCAACTATTTCAGGTGGTTTCTTGATAAGCATCACTTAGTTTATTGGGGAATATTTGGGGGATGCATACCCAAGAAAGCAAAAGTAAAGAAAGAAGAAGTATAGAAGGAATTTAATTGCAGTGTAGACTACATCAAAAGACTCAGTGGATTCTGTATGCATGAATGAATGTGGATGTTAGAGACAGAAGGAATTTCCAGACCATTTCCATTTCTCACTCACACTAGTGAAGATCATTGGAAGTGAATATCGATGGGAAAGAGACACAACTTTAGCCATGGCGATTCTCTTTGGGTAAGGAGATGTCACTGAAGGAGAATCAGCTTCCAGCAATCACAGGAGATGGAGTACAGCTGTCCTGAATTCCTGACAGAGGTCTTAGAAGACTATTAAGCCTAAGGAATTCAAAGGAACCACCTCTAGGCAATTATAGCCATACTGATAAGATGGAAAGAGAACGAGAGCGGGCTAAAAGGCAGGGGAGAAAAGACAACAAATGAGCAACAATAAGCTTTGTTTACACCTTTTGGTAACATACATCAAAGCCAATTTATATTATTAGCTTTAAAACAGAAGGAATAGATAATAATAATAATAGATAAAAATATAATAATAGTAATAAATTCTATGAAAAATATTCCTAAATTATGAGAGCAATACAATGACATTTAAAGACAATAATTAAAAAATCAGAGACTATTTTTCATCCAGAGATAACTGAACTCAAGGAAACCTAAACTCATTGATCATCCAAATGTTTAAATAACCTTTGGATATAGGACCCCATGCCTATCTTGTTCCAGAAGAGCAGTGAATTTTCATTCAGGGGTCCAGAAACAAATTTAATGTTGCCTCTTTCAAAGATATATGTGTTCTCTGTGTTTCTAGACTGATTTACTGGTTATCGCCTGACCTCCCAAGTGTGTAAGTGGGCGGTGGTATACATGAGTACTGGACTCCCAAGGAGCTTTTATAACAAGGAAAATCAGACAGAAGCTGGAGACACTGTCAGGGAAAGGTATGTCTCAGTAACACAGAAGCTCTCTCTGGTTCTATACTTCTGAGTGTTTTACACACGGATCCCAGAGTGACTGCACCCCTTTGCCATCTGACCAACAGTGAACTGGACTTCCTATTTCCCCATCATTGTCAGCACCTCTCATTATTTGTTTCCTTAATCTTAGCCATTCAGACTGGGGCACCATGGTATCTCAGCACAGACTTATTTATACTTCTCTGACTGTTAAGACAGTTGGACATTTTAAAAACCGTATTTAGTAGTTATTTCCTATTAAACCTTTGTTATAAAGAACTTGCACATTAAAAATATCTTAATTAACCAGATCCTAAATCTGTACATCTCAATGAATTTCTGTACAGTTAGAGATTTTAAGAACTCTGTTCAGATCCAAAGGTCTTTCCTTTTTTAAAAAAAAATTATCACTTGTCTTCTTGATTTTTTTGTTTATTTGTTCCTTTAATTCTTTTGCACTAAAACTCTACTGGATTTATAATTAGTTACCTTAGTTACTTTTCCACTGCTGTGATGAGAAGCAGTGACCAAGGCAAATTATAAAAGAAAGAATGTAATTGTAGGCTTAATTTATAGTTTGAGAGATGAGTTCATGACCATTATGTCAGGGAGCAAGGCAGCAGGCAAGCTGACATGGATTTGGATCAATAGCTAAGAGCTCACACCCTCCCTGAGAACTGGAGGCAAAGAGAAACTGGGAATGGTGTGGACTTTTGAAACCTTGACTTGTACCCTTCAGTCAGAACCTCTTCCAACAAGGCTATACCTTCAAACTATTCCTACACAGTTCCACCAATTGGGGACCAGGAACTCAAATTTATGAGTCTTTGAGATCATTATTATAAAACACACCATTGTAACATAGAGACTTCTAGTTTTGAGTGGGATTCTGGGAAGTTAAGAACTTGGTAACAGGACCAGTCTGGGGAGTTATCAGTCTGTCCCCCAGAGTTCCATTCACCCAGTAGACAAAATGATGTTTCCGTCAATATGTTGTTAGATGGAAATTGAGTAGCAGAATTTGAGTATGAGCACATGAGAGCATAAGGATTTGATGGAGCAGTATAAGTAAGTAGCTATGATTGGCAAGCTTTTGCCAATGCCACTTGTACATTGTATGTGTAGCATATGGAGATGTAGTTTCTTCTAACGTGACTATTTTTATTTTCCAAACTGGGTATGTACTTAGCACCAATGTCTATGTACAACTCTTCTATAACAGTGGTAAGAATGACTCAGCTTCAAAATTCAGTTTTATAGTTGGGTTTCTTTGTCATTACATATATTGGTTGCAGTCTGACTGCTCTACAATAAGGGGCTGAGATTTATTTGTGCATTTGACAGGTCAATAAAGCATTATGAATTTAGGAGGCACTAACAGCTGTGGAAGGGAGATGGAGAAACAGGGTTGATAAATTCTGTCAGCCTGAAGGTAGCTACAGTTCTTCGGTAACTTGTCAAAGTGTCCCCAGATTGGACCCCAGTGTCCAGATCCTCACTCTCCCATTCTACTACATTATTGAAGCAGTCAGTATGGAAAAGGATGCATCTGTCTGCTGCAACCCTCTGAAGTTGAGGCTCTTCCTCAACAGTTAGGAACGTATTCTTGACGTGGGACCACAGATTTTAGACAAACATCCCAACCACTGAGCCATACCTTAGACCTCTTGTCTTTCTATTTTATCCCATTTAAAAAATGTATTTTATTTTTAATTATGTGTGTGGATATATGTAAGACTATGCCTTGTGTGTCAGTACTCATGTAGGCTAGAGTTTCCTGGAGTTGGAATTGCAGGTGGTTGTGAGTCCTTGGATACAAACTCATGTTGTCTGCAAAAGTATCACTATGCATGCTTAGCCACTGAGTTAGCTCCAGTACCAAAGGTGTAGCCCAGGTTGATCTAAACTCATGATTATTTGGTCTCTGTCTCTTCAGCATATCCCACTGTCGTGTGCCACCACAAACTGACCTTTTATTTTCTGAGTATATTCAATTTATCTGGTTTACAACATGCTTGTTCTAAAGATGGAACCTAGAGGTCACATTTTCGTTTTGAGCAGAACGCATAACTAAATGAGCGAGGTGGAAACCCAGAGTGGGAAGCACAGATGCAAAATCGGGCTACTGGTAATCATATAGAAAATGAGTTTATTCTACAAACCTCATTTAATTTGTTCAAATTATCATCTATTTGCGCTTCATTTCTGAATGGATCAGCATTGACTATGAGAAATAGGATGAGAAGGCACAGGGTGTCCTTGAGTAAGCCTGGCCCACAGGTCAGATAAGGCTTAAAGTCATAGTTTATACATGAGATAGATTCAAGACTTTAGTGGAAGTTCTGTTTCATGAACTGTTTTCTCATTCCTCAAATGCTTTTAAAACTGCTGGGAGAGGAAGGTAACTAGGGACAGCTGGCAGTCCCTTGATTTTTCTGTGTTTGGCATATGATGCTTGGGTTTCAATGAGCAGTATGTTTGCCCAAGTCTTTTCTTGAGTATTTTATGTAGGGAGGAGGTAAATGTGTGTTGTTGACATGAGGATGGCCATGTCAAGGATGCTAATATCCCAGACCCATGGAAATGGCAATGCCTTCTCTGGGTGAGGCTTAGGGAAATGACAAAGCCTTTCCCTGGTTTAAATAGGAATGTTGAGATACATATGCAGAATACATTCACCTTAGCTTCCTCCTCCCTCATGTTTATAGACTAAGACTTCTGCACCTACAAAGGCTTCCTCTCCCTCCTGCTGTATGTAATGAAGTTGCTGAGTTTGGGGTTGTGGTAGCAGGTGCCCTCCATCCAAGGGAATGCAGTTTATCCACTCACTCATAGCTTTTTGGGATGTCTGTTCTTTCTTCAGTATCTCATCTCATGCCTATGTTTTCTCAGTCAGATTTCCAGTACCAAGCCAGGCTAGGAGAAGCAACATCGCAATACATTTATTGTCCCATGGGAGCATATGTTTAATTATGTAATGGAAATCAGGAGAAAACAAATGTTTCTTCTCTATCACCCTTCCTATCAATCAAGGGATTTATTGCTAATAAAATATTTTTTTCATGCAATCAACAAATTGAGTACGTGGTTTGGTTTGCCTACAATGTGACATCGAAAACCAAGGATGACCAAGTGTGAGACCATTTTGTTAATAGAATATTCACTGTCTTAGCAGAGTTGGGAGATGTATATAAATAAATAAAACATGAAACTATATGCACGAATTCTGAAATGACAGAATGATCTCAGAGTTCAAACAAAGGAAGGTTCACCTCCAATATATATAAAATACCTGATAAGGCAGAAAACCCAACATTGTAAAGATGAAAATCAGTGCAGTCTACATAGAAGTAAAAATCAAAAGAAAGAAAAGGCAAAATATCTTTAGGCTCATGGCTTGTTAGATGGCCTGTATCAGAGGTAACAGGAAAACCTAAATTGTTGGCTATGGTTTGAACCCACAAAAGCTCTATATCTAACCAAAGGACTTAGCACTTCATTATTCAAAGAATAAATATACTTTGCATTTTATGAAAGGATATAAGTACCCAACTTTATGAAGATTAATTTGATTTCATGGAATTGGAGAACATAGAAGTTCTATGATCGCAAGAGTATTTAATAGTTCAATAAGGAAAAAAGGAATGGCCTATATTTTTATATATATAATATTACAATTATTTAGCTACTGTTCTATCATACTAAATTTCAGATACAGTGCCTAGTCCACCATTTTTGCTTTGTTATCTTCAAGAAATACCTTTATAATAAGTGAACAAATGTGTCTTCAGTTAGTAAGAAAGGTATGTATCTTAGAATCAATGTAAGGTCATTTAATGTGGGAACAAGACAATGATTTCAAAGAATTTGAATCTCATTGTTTAGGAAGAAGATGAAAAAAGAAAAGTATATCTGGGAAAGCTGAAGGTGGAGCAGTTTTAACACACTGGGGAGGTAGTACACAAGGAGGGGTAGGATAGCCTCATGAGGGAAGTAGTGTACACTGTGGGAAAGGGTATCCTCACTTCGAAGGGGGTACACACCAAGGGAGAGCAAAGCCTTACTGGGGAGATGGTGTGCACTGTAGGAGACGATAGTCTCACTAGGGAGGTGGTACATGCAGAAGAATAGCCGTGGAATAAGGCAAGAAAGAGGTTTACCGTATTAAGCTCAGTTTTACAGTGTTTAGAGCAAGATAAGACGTTGTTCTTAATCACAGAGTACAAGAAATACTGAAGGGAAGGTCTCTTTAGACATGTGTTGTTTTGAAATGCTCTGGGGAGTAGTATTCCTTTATATCCAGTGATTTTTCAGAACGTCAATGTCATGTGTCAACAAGTTCTAGAGGGCATTTCAGAGTTTGGACAAAGGTGTAATTATTCCATTTTACCTCAGAGGACTTTCAATAGCAGTATAGTGGTAACTGATAGCCTCTAGAGCTTTGGTCACATTTTGGAAAGGTTCAGAGGAGTACTAGAAGTTCTTAGGGTAGATGGGAATACATTTCTTGACATCAGGATTGAGAATAAGGGAGTGCCATCATTAAAATGGCTGTGCTAACAATATATTTGTGGATACTTTGATTAGTGAAGAGTACAGCCATTCTCCTTTTTTGTGGAGCTGCCCCTTTTCTCCTATCAGATCCCAAGAACTGATTTCTTTTATTTATTTATTTATTTATTTATTTATCTATTTATTTATTTATTATACATTGTTCTGCCCGCAGGACGGAAGAGGGCACTAGATCTCATTATAGATGACTGTGGGCCACAATGAGGTTGCTGGGAATTGAACTCAAGACTTCTGAAAGAACAGTCGGTGCTCTGAACTTTGGAGCCATCTCTCCAGCACCTCTCCCCCAAGAACTGATTTCATAAGCTCAGCATGCTTCATACCTCATTGATGGGCAAAATTAAGTTCAGAATTGAATTTTAAAGAATTTGTGATTGGTTTTAAACTTGGACGAAATGTACATATATCCTCAGAAGAGCTATTGCACAGCTTTTCATCCAGGGTGAATAATTATGCATAAGACTGATTGCTTAAATAACCAGCTCATGATTATGAATAAAATCACCTGTTTTACTCTATAAAAACCTTGCTCTGCATGGATTAAAGAAAGTAAAACTTGATTGCAGATGCTGGAAATTCTAGGTTTTGAAATTTTTCCGTTGATCTCCAAATATATAACTCACGTCTCACACCGTTCTTGTAGTGGAAGTCATTTGCAAGCTGCAGTTGCAAACGAGATGTTGGTTATTCTGGATTTCACTGTGGAGGGAAGTCCTAGAAGCTGGGTCACTATAAAGTAAATGGGCATCTTTATTTGAGCCTCTTCTTGTTCACCTACTTGTTCAGGATGCAGCCGAGTGTGCCAAGGAGGCGTGCTTGTCTATTCTGATGGATTCCAGCAAGCCCCAGATTCCAATAGTCACTGTCATAAGCCTGTCTAGGTGCCTGAAATCCTGACTTTATTACTTTCCCTCTGATTTGGGCTTTGTTGCTTATTAAAATGCACATGTTCCCGGGGAGAATAATCTGTGAAACCATAATCCATCAAAGCAGTGTAGAGCGAATATGGTTTTCAGTTCTGCTCCAAACTGACAGCTTGGCAAGAGTGGGTTCATTTCCCTGTGCTGTTTTGGCACTGTTGTCTTTTGCATCTTTTTACCCCTAACCAGATTAGACCTTCTGTGCAGACACAAACATTAGTCGAAAATTTCATCAGATCATTTCATGTGGACTCACATTCAATATTTGGGCAACTCATTTACTCTTCCTGGAATTGGTAGAGACTTGGGGAAAGCAAGGTTCCTTAGAGCACAGGGCTTAGAAGGAAAGAATTCATGTGAAAATGGAAATCTCAACTCAAAAATGATTTGAAGACATCAAATTAATAAGTACCTCAGAATAGCAACAACGATGGCCAATTTTCTTAGTTGTTATGTCCATTAGACACAGTAGCATTTTAGATTAAATTTTATACTTCTTAATTTGCTAACATTAATACATGCACAAAAGAACATTCAAACAGTTAAATATCTGCACATTGTCTATAAGGGCAAACAGTGGTTCCTCACCTGCCACCTGCCACAATCGCCATCAATCTTGCTTCTTAACCTTTAAGGGAAGGGATAGGGGAGAAAACTCATCACAGAATTCCTTTGTTTATATTTTTCAGATCACCACTGAAAAGTAGAGGAAAACACTGGTTATCTTGCTAGGGAAGACAGAGTACAGATAAGAGTTGGAGAGAAAATTATCAGAATCAGAATTGTGATTTACAGAGATACCTGGGAAAGAAATTGTGAGCATCTTACAGTCATAAGAGATTAGTGGGTTAAAATTAAATCTTGTTGCTTGCTTAAGTTGGTGTTTCTCATAGTCTGATAATCCTACTGGATGACTAGTTACCACTATTTCTATAGATTTTTTTAAAAAAGTTTTGAAGTAATTATAGTTAAAAACTATTTAAAAGGAACAAGTAAAAAATTTCATACGTATTATAATAAATGTTTGAGTGAGGGGTAGATAATAAGATCAAGCATGAGTACAAAGTTGATTTCTGTTAAGTAAAATCATTGATTTCCAAGAATAATTTTGAGGGAAGAATAAATAACTATTCTCAGCTTCCTATTCTACTGAGATCCAGCTCAGTTTATACCCTTAGAATTTTAGGCAATAATTCGTGTAGCTCATGGAAGGCTATTTTGGGGGTACATCAAGTATAAAGTAAGTAGTGTATTAACTATGTAGTTTGGATTCAAATGTTGTAACTTGAAGAAAGTAATAGGTTACCTAACCTTCTCTTAACAGGGTAGTAGAACCAACCCTTATCTATCTGTCTATTTATCTATCTATTTTTATTTTTTTTAGCTCAAGGACAATTTTTATTACCTTTTAAATAAAAAAGAAAAACACCCCAGGTCAGGCAAGCTGCAAATCTCAGTATTAGCTCAGAGCGGGAGCGTCAAGAAAAGAAACACCAGATGTTGTTTGAGGGGTGCTGGCATGGAGGTCAGAACTGCAGTGGAAGTCAGTCACATGGCTGGAAGGGAGGCTTCTGGGAAAGTAAGGAACAGAGTGTTAGGGAAAACATCCTAGAACAGAGAAAGTAAATGGGAAGGAGCACTTTTCTGTGCAATTCTGATAAGTAGGCAGATGTCTGACGCAGCATGGCTGTGCTCTATAAGAAACTACATTGCGGGCAAGAATTCTGGGGAGGAAACGTCCATTATCTCATGGAAGGAGTATTATTCCACCTGCCTCTTCAGCATGTCTCAAGGTGATCTGATCTTCCCAGGGATGTGCCTGGCTTCCTGAGTGATGGTCCCTTGGTCAGGTCATGGAGCTGCATAACTGAATCTAGATTAAGTTAAAAATTATTCTCAGGAAGGATTCATTATTTTACTTTATGGGTACAGGTGTTTTGCCTGCATGTATGCCTGTGTACCATATATGTGCCTGGTGCCCATAGAGGACGGCAAAAATCAATTGTTTTTCCTGGAACCAGTATACTAGATGCTTGTGAACTGTAAGTGGAAACTGTTCTTGTGTTTCCGGCTGCCCAGACCCAAATAATCACACAGAAACTATATTAATTAAAACACGGCTTGGCCTATTAGCTCAGGCTTCTTATTAACTAACTCTTATATCTTAAATTAACTTATTTATATTAATCAATGTATCACCATGAGGCTGTGGCCTACTGGTAAGGTTCCGACATCTGTCTTCTTGACTCTCTGACTCTGCGTAGTCTCTCTATATCTCTGATCAGATATCCCACCTGGATTTAATGCTAAGCCATTGGCCAAAACAGCTTCTATATTAACCAATGAGAATAAAATATATTCAGAGCATATAGAGAGGAATCCCACATCAGTGAACAGTTATGTGGTTTCTGGAAATTGAATACGAAGCAGTTGCTACTAAATGCTTAACCAATCCCCCAGACCCTATATTAAGTCTTAATAGACAGTGGTATGTTCACACTGAGAGGTAGATCCCAATCTAGAGAGGAGATGATCTGAAATTGGGGAATAGATACAAACCATTTTCAGAATGAAAAGAAATAGTTCTAGTTCCAAAGCTCTTTTCCTGAAAGGATGAAAGTTTGTATTGTAGTTCTTTCCACCTTCATGTATGATCTTTAGGTAGGGGTGGACTTCATTCTTCCATATGAAAAATAAACTACTCAAGAATCTGTTGTCTTATCTATACCCAGTGGATGGAAATGAAGACTAAGAAAGAAATTGAACCTTTTATGAAGTAGCCATTAATACCAAAACTTGACCTTTCATAGAAATTCTCAAACTTTTTCTCATCTCAAAGACAAGATCTCCTGAGTAAATTGGGAGCATGGGGACCATGGGAGAGAGTTGAAGGGGAGGGAAGAGGCAAGGAGGGGAGCAGAAAAAATATATATCTTAATAAAATCAATGAAGGGTGCCTGAGCTCCTTTTCCAGGGCATCTGATCGGCCACCGTTCGGGCATACACTCACCCCTCCAGAAGGACGGATCTTCTGGTACAGGATCCGGGCCACTTGCTGGCCAGGGACCTTGCAGACAAAAGGGTGCACTTGCTGGGTGCAGGCTCAGTTGGACAAAGAAACTCCTGCAGCAGTTACCCTCACCACAGGATGAACATGACCTCCTTCTGTTACCCTGGAGTTCTTTATTTCTCTGCTCTTTCAGGGTGATAAGTCAATGAATATTATTGATCATCACCTAGTCCCTTTTCAATCAGTAATGTTTAGATTGACTTTCACAGAGAGCCTTTTTATATACGCCTTTTTAGTGTGTGTGTGTTGTATTGTTGTTGTTGTTTTACACATAGCTAATGATCTTATGCTACATTCTACTCTCCATATTGCACCCCAGAAGATAACCCTTCCTCCAATATGAATAAAAATCCCTCTTCTGCATTCCAGTGCATTTGGTGGGAATTCACTGGAGTTATTCGGAATTATTCTGCGAACTTGCTCTGCATATATGATGAACGCTGACATCCCAAACATTAGTAATTCTCTTCAGTTACAAGGAAATTCTGTCCTTGCTCATACAGACACAGACACAAGGATGTGTGCAAACACCATCCACACTCTGCTCATAATGTACTCACAGGGTTGAAGCTCTGTGTTCTTAATTTTGTGAGATTATTGTCTTCCAACAGTACCATTTAAAGAAACCATATAACCAGCAAGAAGTTTTATTTAAGACATACTGTTTTCTTTAATATTGTCTTTACATCCTTTTCAATAGTAGTATTTTATTTGCTACTTATTTAATTTTGAATATCATTTCTTTAGTTTGTTTTCTGATCTTTCTTTAATGA
>NW_004949096.1:32100509-32130173 GCF_000317375.1 Microtus ochrogaster
TCCCTACAGGCTCATATATTCTAATCCTTAGTCCACTGTTGGCAAAATCGTTTGAGAAGGATTAAGAGTTGTGTTCTCATTGTAGGAGGGGTGTCACTGGGAGCGAACTTGAAGCTTCTCAAAGCCCATACCATTTCTCCCTCTCTGTCTGTTTGTCTCTGTCTGTCTGTCTGTCTGTCTCTCTTTCTCTCCCTCTCTGCCTGTCTGTCTGTCTGTCTGTCTGTCGCTCCTTCCCTCTTTCCCTTCTACTTGCAGATCAAGATGTAAGCTCTCAGCTACTTCTCCAGCACAATGACTGACTATCTGCCTGCCTGGTGCCATGTTAGTCATAAACTCTGATCCTCTTAAAACATCAGCCCTCAAATCAAATTCTTTCTTTCATAAGTTATCTTCATCATGGTGCTTTGCAACTACGACACTTATTAATAATATATGCTTCTTAAAAGAGTTTTAGAAAATATACATTGGGAAAATTATTGGGAAATCATATAGTCAGCATATGTTCATAGGGCTTATATAAGCTGCAATGTTTTCTTTGCATTGTCTTAAAATGCACTGTCCTATACAGAGGGGACTTACATGTACCTGTCTCAGGCATAACATCTTTTTAAGAATCTAAATGTCATTTTAAAAACCTCTCCAAAATGTCTTCCGTAGTCCCTAAGCCCCTAAAGCAGAGTTGGTTTTTAATCCCCTAACGCTTCTACACAGGAACATCAATGGCTTTGCCGCACTGTGTAAACTGAGGCTGTGGAGACTGTCACGTTTGTGAGACACCTTTCCTCATACTAAATGGCTCCCAGCTCTTCTGTGGCTGCTTTCTAGTTTCCCAGACTCCTCCCTTGTGGACCGGTTGTCTTCACTTGAGTTACCACAAAAAGCCTGCTTCAACTACTGCATGCCCAGACTGCTTTTCTTTTATTTAATTATTTTTCATTGAACATGCCAACTCCATTTCCTCCTCCTTCTCCTTCGCTCACTCTGCTCCCCACATCCAACCCCAGTCCACTCCTTTGAGGGGTAAAGTCTCCCTTGGGGAGTCAGCAAAGTCTGGCATACCAAGGGGAGACAGAACCAAGCACGCCACCCCTATATTAAGGCTGAGCAAGGTATCCAACCATAGGGAATGGGCTCCAAAAAGCCAGTACATGCACCTGGGATAAGTCCTGGTCCCACTGCCTGCCCCCATTCCACAATCATGTCCTTTAAATTAGTGTCTTTTTTGTTTGTTTGTTTTGTTTTGTTTTGTAAGAGGCAGGTATTTATACAAGTATGATCTAAGACTACATCAGTTTCTAAGCGGGGGCTGTTGTATTTTCCCTGAAGTGAAACAGCAGGTATCAAAACGTAGCTCTGTGCCAGCTGTCTCCTGACATGCTCTGCCCTTCCCCTTTGTTTTCCTCAGCTGTGTTGGCGGCAGGGCTAAGGACACCTGATCCTTGATTTCCGATTATGAGGTCAAGTGTTGACGTCTGAGGTGGGAAGCTGTCCTTTTCTATATCATTTTGTAGCACCTCAAATATAACATGAAAATTCAGTACATAAGTGTATGCTTTAAAACATGTTTTCTGTAATTAGGAGTTCCTTGATAGTTCTTTATTTCAACACTGGTCCCAGTTCCTGCAGTCAGAGGCATTTTTCCTTGAGATGTTTTGCTCTGGAAGGCCTGCAGTGTGGAGCCATCCTTTCTTACCAAACCTGCGGCGTGGTGCTGACTTTCTTCCTCATGTGTTTGCTGAGGATTGTCTAATTCAGAGAACTAAGCTACAACCTGAGAGGGATGCTGGGAGTGATAAGCTTCCCTCACACTTTCCCAGGGCAGCGCTGAGCAGTTAGTATTTAGTTTATACTGGCCTATTTATTTTTTTACCCTCTGGGGACCCGCCACCAGCTCTCAAATAAATACACAGAGACTTAATTCTTGTTTATGAATGCTGGGCCTTAGCTTGACTTGTTTCTAGCCAGCGTTTATAACTTAAATTATCTCATTTCTCTTTAACTACATTTTGCCTATGGGCACTTTTCTTCCTTTATTCTATATATCTTCCTTTTCTTCTTACTCTGTGGCTGACTGTGTGGCTGGGTGGCTGTCCCTTGGAGTCCTCCTCTCCTCCTTTTCTCGTTCCTCACCATTTTTCTAGATTTCTCCTCTTATTTATTCTGTTTGCCTGCCAGCCCCACCTATTTCTCTCGTATTTTGCTTAGCTATTGGATGTTCAACTCTTTATTAGATCAATTAGACAGGCAAAGCAACACAGCTTTACAGAGTTAAACAAATAAAACATAAAGAAATGCAATACATCTTTGCATCATTAAATAATGCACAGAATTAAGGAATGTAATACATGTTAAGCTAATAGTCCACCACACATACACGTTTGAGCAGTTCGTTCCACACCCCCAGGCTGTATTGCATGCCTACTATTTCCTCTATACAATGTGCTTGGATGAGGGTTAAAACTGTAAAACAGGCTGCTGCTGAAGCTCCTTTGGTCTCTTGATCCAGATTAAGAAGGAAAATCCACTTACTGGGGATTGGGCAAGGGCACATGTGTGTGCATGCCCTTGAGTAGAAAGAACATGCATCTGCCTCAAATCAATGCTGGGTTAAACTGTTTTTCTTTTTTTTATTTTTTGTCCATAGGAAGATGCTTAACATGGTATTGTCTAAGTACAGTGTTAAAGGTTTTGGTTTTACTTGTTACTGTCTGGAGGCTGCAGGAGGAAAACAAGTGATCCTATTTTGTAGAGATCACCAAACATAACTGACATGTTATCCAGCACCTTCCTTTTTCTCCCTAGAGGTGTTTGGTTAGCTAGTTGTCCTCAAAATTTATTTAAGGAAGGGAGGTTTTAGATGATATTGAAGGATACTTGCAAATTTCAATTCCAATTTCAAATTTCAATTCCAATTTCAATTTCAAAACCAATGGGTAGACTTAATCTTTATTTAGCAGTGGCCAGTGATTGGAAGCTTCATGGATACAGTTCTTTAGCCAATGACAATGATCGCCAAGGGCACAGATGACCACTCAGCTGTTGAGACTGATCAATGTGCTCCATGACAATTAGAACAATAGTGTATGTCTGTGTCTTGCCTCCTCAGTCCTGATTCCAATCCAGAAGACCTGTGTCAGCTTCTGAGCATTTCAAAATTGAGTCATCTGTAATCCTCTAGCCTTCGTTTTTGTTTCTAAAGATACATTTGTGTGTGTGTGTGTGTGTGTGTGTGTGTGTGTGTGCACATGTGCATGTCTGTGAATGTAGGTACAGATGCCATTGTACTATTTTGGAAGTCAAAGGACAACTGTTCAAAGTTACCCCTCTGCTCTGGAATAATCCTCTTGTACACTGAAAGATTTTTCATTCCAATTGTTTTAATAAAATGCTGTTTGGCTGGTAGCCAGGCAGTAAGTATAGGCAGGATGACCAAACTAAGGATGATGGGAAGGAAAATAGCAGAGTCAAGAGTCACCAGTCAGACATAGAGAGAATAGGAGATGAATGTACCGTGCTAAGAAAGGTGGCGCCACATGGCAGAGAGTAAATAGAAATATAGGTGGATTTAGGTGTAAGAGTTAACTAGTAATAAGCCTGAGTGATTAGCTAAGCATTTATAAGTAATACTATACTTTGAGTGAATATTTAGGAACAGGCGGTTGGGATAGGAAACTCCATTAATATATGGCATTACAGTGTAATTTTCATGTAAAAACTGACAAAACTTAAGAAAAAATTCTAAATGCAGCAAAACAGAGTCAAACGGCTTCTTGGTATCCACTTTTTCCTGGGTAGGCTCTGTTGGGTAGTGGTAAGCATAGGCTTGGCTTTTTTTAAGAGTTGGCTTCCTGGCTCAGTGCTAGCAGCAGAAGTGGGTGGGTGTTTTAAGAGGTCCTACTACCAAATGTTTTTATGGTGTTTATGAGCAATGAGTGGCATGCTACTTGGTGGTAGACTTAGAAACTTCCCAAAGTTGGGGCTGTAAATATGGCTTTCAAGTTGATAGTAAACATACCTCCTCCGTAAGACTAGACTGTCAGGGAACCAAGGGGGTTCCAGGGAACCAGCCCACACCATGATTTAAATCACACAGCAGGGGTTTTTTTTTGTTTGTTTGTTTTTTTGGTTTATTTTTGCTCATGTATACAAAACAGGTTCCAGATGTGCAGTAAGGACTCCAACAAAGAGCTTCTAAAAAAGTCATAATGTGTTTGAAAATATATATAGGCTTGGGAGAGCAAATAATAAAGGTAATGAAAGTCCTTAAAAAGAAAAAAGAGAAATAAAAATATAATAAGTCACACAAAGATGGAAAATACACAGTCTTGAAATTGTATGCTATTGTGTTGTCTTTGAATTGTCTGACTGCTGAGGAAGGAGCAACAGCTGCAAAGAAGCATATGATTATAAGTGTTGCTGTCTTAATCCAACCTATATATTATAAAAATATCTTGACTTCAAAATGGAAGTAAAAGTATATGTTAAAGGTGATCAAGTTTGATTGAGGAGGACCCCCCGAAGTCCTGACTACAGACATGAAAAATAAATCTAAAATAACTACAAGTCATGTAACATATATTTTACCTGCTCAAACAGAAAACAAAAAATTATATTTGACTGGCTTGTGTACAATGCACAGTTTATATTTGTATTAGTGCAGATATGCATGTTACCTGTAAAAGTTTGTTATTTTCAGAACAAGGGAGTGCGACACAAATAAAAATGGCCCAGATGATCCAATATTCAAAACAGTTCCAACGCTGCTGACTGTGATGATCTAGCCCACAAAATACTCCAATCAGAACTTGATCATAACCTAAAATTTTCTCAGGGTCTCCCAGCACCACTAATCAACAGGAAAGTCTAAAGAACTACCTATGTACACAAAAATAAATGTGGAAGATTTGTCATTGTTTATGGGGGTTGGTTTTAAGTTGTTATGGATAATGGCCAGGAAAAAGCTAAATAAAGAAGATTAGATTCAGGAATCTAAAAAAAAGGAGGATTATAGGAATGGCAGGATAAAATGATTATTAAATTTATTTTAATCTGAAAACAACTATTAACTTCCATATTTTACATTGGTATTGATTTTAGTTTATTAATATAAATTTAAAGTTATTTCTGTTATGCTGTATGTATGTTTCTACTCTACTCATACATATGCTATATGTATGTTTAGGGTACTCTGCTTATATAGCTCATTTAAAAATACAGATTAATAGTCATCTATAATAGTCAAACTTATAGTCATGTTAGGCATGTTTTTGAGGTCATAAACAGATATAGTTAGAAAGATGGTCTTCAACCACATCAAAGACCTACCAAATATGGCATTTAATATGTTTTATAACTGAAGATTTTTTATGAGAATAAGACAGGTCTGTTCTGGCAGCACCAATCTATTTCAGAGATGATGATGAGCATCAAAGAAGCCCCATATGGAGTGTGCTATCTTTGTGGTATAACCTAGTCATTAGGGCAATAAACTGCCCTTGCCTCAATTGATGGCAGTGACTGTTAAAACTGGACCAGCAGAATGCAAAAGAAGGTGACTGTCAGATTTTGTTAAGGTAATGGAGGGTAGTCCTTCAAAATTCTCTGCTTCACAGGAAGTTTTTCAGACATACTAGCCCAAAGAAACATGCCCCAACATTGCAGAAGAACTTTGGGTAACTGTCTAGGCAGTTTAAGGT
This sequence comes from Microtus ochrogaster, assembly GCF_000317375.1. Classification (NCBI taxonomy): domain Eukaryota; kingdom Metazoa; phylum Chordata; class Mammalia; order Rodentia; family Cricetidae; genus Microtus; species Microtus ochrogaster. The sequence goes on from NW_004949096.1 coordinate 32,106,206, forward strand.
CCCTGTCATTAGGTAACATTTCACCCTCCGGGGGACTTTGCTGAAGTTGAAGACTAAATAGTTATAGTTTTCTTCAGTTATGATAAAGCATAAATTAGGTACAAGACTTTGGCCTCACAAAGACAAGATAGATAATAGAGTATTTTCTCTAATTTTACCAAATACAAATAGACTAGATATACTACCTATAATTCTTGCTAGATAACTATTTTTGCTGTACATAATCTTAATATGTTAAAGTTAAAACCTTCCTTTTTAATTAGGAAAAAAAGGGATAAATACCACGGAATTCTCCTTTTGTACACTATAATGATTCTTTTTCACTCAAATTGATTTAATAAAGTACTGATTGGCCAGTAACCAAGCAGAAAGTATAGGCAGGGTGACCAAATTAAGGATGGTGGGAAGTAGAAGATCAGAGTGAGGAGTTGCCAGCCAGGTGCAGAAGGAGCAAGAGGTGAATGGGCCATGATAATAAAGGTACTGCCATGTGGCAGAGAATAAATAGAAATATGGGTTAATTTAGGCTTAAGAGTTAGCCAGTAACAAGCCTGAGTGATCGACCAAGTATTGACAAGCAATATTAAGCCTCTGAATGATTGTTTGAGAGTGGTTACAGGACATAGAAATATCTGTTTCAGGTTCTCTCTTTCCACATTGTTAATGCTGGGACTCTCTTATTTCTTCCACCGAGCAGCACGCAGCCAGGGTAGCTGTTCACAAGCTGCCATGCAGTTCTCCTCTCTAGCCTCCCATCTTGCTACAGAAGGGCTGGAATTAAAGACATGGGCCACTGCACCCTAGCTTTGACATGGATTCCAGGGATAGAACTCAGGTCATCTGGCTTACACAGCAAGTGCTTGTACCAACTGACTTATCTCCCCTGACATTCTCCCTGTATCCCTTATCTCAAATGCCCACCATTAACTCCATTCTTCTGGGTTTATTAATTTAAACTATTTCTATGACTGTTACCTTAAAGGTTATAGTTTTGTTCAAGTCCAGTCCCCGTGGCCCACTTAAGCTGCTGGGAGATAATTCATTGTAACTCTTTAAAGACATACGTGCTGTATAGAAACTAACTTCAAAGGATTAAAAAACTTAATGAGATGCAATACCACGCCATTTATAAAAATTAGATATTTGGATTTCTACACATAAATATGACTATTCATAATAATTATAAGCAAAACAGAAGAATTAAAAGTCTTTTGAAAAGTAAACATAAAGCTTCTTATATTGTGTTTATCTAATCACATATTCTCATCATCTTATAATTTTCTCCATTACTTTATAACTTCTAGTGTTTTCAGCTTGAAAGATATCAAATTCCAGGTAGAAACTCTTGCTTTATCTTTGTATTTTATCTATATATTTTATCTTTATATTCCTGGTTTTCCTCTCAAAATTTCAGGGAAACTTTCTTGCCGATATTCTGAATTATCAAATCAATGCTGAATTATTTTTCCATAATAAGAAGCATTTGAATTGAAATAAATTTTAATGAATCCCAGCTGTATTACTCATGTTCTGCTCTAGTTCTTACTATATTTTTCTGTTCAAAGAATATTTAGTCTACTTCACTGTTTGTCATTCTTTTTAGCATTGTATTCAATGTATCTCTTTCTTTGCAGCTCAAATGAGATAGTTCTTTTTGTCCTTAATTTTGAACCAACTAAGCATCTGTAAGTAATGTCTAAATATTTATATAACTACTAATTTATATTTTCTTTATGTTAAGAAAGTTAAATTGATGTAACCAGATACAATGACCCAAATTTTGAAAAAAAAATATATAATAAAATTAGTCCACAACCCTAACTACAACTTGTAATACTTGGACCTAAACATCCTCATGTGCCATCTTCCTGAACAGTAGTGATGTGATGAGGAGGAGGAGGGGGTGAGAAGGAGCAGGGGCAAGAGGAGGAGGAGGAAGAGAAAGACCATCGGTAATAACCTAAGTCCATAGGACTTGCTATATGACAGGGCTCTTTGTGGCACTCATGTAATGCCCACAACTACGCCATGAAAACATAAACTCTACTACTGACAGACAAAGTGCCTGAATCCCAGAGGAAGCTGCAAAAGGCCACATGGATATGAAGTATACAGTAGCTTTACAGCCTTGTACCAGCCACTTCTCAGTAAGCCAGACTGACATTACTGGAAGTTCTCCTGAAGAATCTATTCACACAAGTCATTGAGGAATGGTACCTTTCTTAACAGCAAGGCAGAGGAGTCCACACTGTTAACCAGTAGTAAATCATCTAAGCACAAATGATAGCTGTTATCTCTTCTCAGGGCATTCTCATCACTCCCAGTCCATTGCCTTCTTCCGCTCTTACTTGTATGTATCACTTACCTTCGTAAGTGGTCTGCAGCATCTGAATCCTTTTGGGAGCATTTGGTTCAGTTTCCTCAACTATGGAGATTATCTTGATGTTTCCTCTATTATTTTTTTCAACTTTCATAGCCATCCAGGTATGTAGTCATATCCCAGCTTATGTATGCAACATAGCCATCATATAACCAGAGAAATACCGCCATGGGATGACTATGCATTGCATTTCCATGTGGCTCTGCAGCCATTGTAGTATAATTTTAATGACTCATTAAATTACCTCTTGCTGCTATTACATAATTAATAAGCTGTCCTTTTATTTCTGAATATTTTGTAAGTTTTCATTATTTCATGTGTTTATATAGTAATAAGACAAACACTTTTGTTGATTTGAGACCTATTTCTGTTGAATTATTTCTTTAAAATAAAATACCCGAAGTTACATTACAGGGTCAAAGTGTATGAATATCTTTATGGTGCACTGTTTGCCAATGGCTTGTATTCATTAACAGAGTTCCTCTCTGCTGTGCATAAGTTAACAGCCATACCAAAGTGTTGTCAACATGATTTCTATTGTTCATTATATAAAAAGATGAAAATTTTTATATAATTATTCTCTTTGCTTGAAAGCTTGAAAGATCCACCTATTTCAAGAATAAAGTAGTTTATAGTCCTCTTTGAAAATTTGAATATTTACCTCTTCCATACACATACCTTGGAGTCTGAAGCTGGTATTGGGTACTAAGGCAAGTTTCAGTGTTCCAAATTCTTCACAACACTATTTTTAAAGGGCAGTGTTGGAAAGAAAGGAAACATGGACACTTTAGTTTCTGGGCAAAACAGCATGAAGAGCATTCATATGGGGCTGCGGGGGAGGGAGGGCAGTGCACCAACCCCACTGCCTGGCTTTTCTTTCCAGTCCTTTTGCTAAAATCGCCAGTCATGAATCTTGAGTTCCTCCTTGTGCTATAGGAACTGGACTGGTGCATTGAACTGCTTCAGGAGAATTTTAAATAGTGAACCGAGGATCTATATTTCCCTGTAGTACGAACATTTTCATCTAAAATGTGTAAAGGAAGGAAATGCTATTCAAACCAACAAATTAAGCATAATTATAGACTTAAAGAAAAAGAGAATTTGAATCTTTAATTTTTTTCTCTTCCTACTGGTTTTGAAAATAAACCAAGCCAAAAATAACTACATTAAAATAGCCTATTTTTAATTAACATAAAAGAGCATGATGGTGAATTTTCTTACTGACACTGAAAATGTGAGGAGCCAAGTCTTTTTTTCCCCAACATCTGGAAGCTTAGAAAGAATTTAGAGTTTGGGTCCCAGAGTTTGAGAGATCTGGTTCTCTCCTGTGACCAATACCGATAAATAACCACCACTCGTAGCCAGTACCTGGAGCATAGAGGATGCATTAGCCAGAGATGGTGGTCATCATGGGCCATGAGACTTGCAGGGTCCTTCATTCCTCACCCTCTTGTTTCTAATGTTAATTTGTTAATTTAATTTTTTAAATTTAATATTATATTTCTAACTATGTAAGCCTTTCTGGCTTGTTATTAGTGAGAGACAGAATTCTCTTCTTTCTCTTTAAAGTAAAACCATGGTTAAAACGTAATGAAAGATGTATATGTATATGTGTATATGTGTGTGTATTTTTATATATACATATATTTACATATTTAACTGGAGTTATATCCACAAATTCACAAAACATAAACATTAGTCAAAAGACAAATTGGTTGAACTAATAACAACTTTACACTCACCACAGCTGTTATGGGAAGGAGGGAGGAGGGAAAAATAACAAGATATCTGAAAAAGTCATAAGAAATCATAGTATTAACTAACTGCCAAAATATCTATAATGCATATAAGTCAGATATATGTGTGTATGTATGTGTGTGTGTGTGTGTGTGTGTGTGTGTGTATTTCTCATTGGCTGAGAGTGCACACCCCAAGAAGCATTGACCAACTAAGAAAATTGCAACACCGTGAAAGAGAAGCCACTTTTGAATTATTTGTCAGGTTGTTCAAAAGACTCCCAAAACATTATAGGCTGTTACTATTGCCCTTTGTTGTCCCCAAAGGGGAATGTAAGTTCCTATTGATGAAGATGTGCTGGAATTAAGTTTCAGGGCCTAGATGCCCCTGTGCTGAAATTGATGTGAGTGCCTTTTCCCTAAAGACTAGCGTTCATCAAACTAGAATGCTCCATTCAACTTTTCGAAGGACAGAAACAACCAGCAGTTCTACACAGTTATGTCTCCTATAAGCCACTACCACAAAAGCAAATAACAATAATTCTAAAGGGTTAGAAGTGGCACACATATGTTGGAGGTAATAACAGCTTTCTAATTGGATGTAAGAACTGCTTAAAAAGAGAGAAATCATGTATCTGGGGGATGGATCCACAACTGCTACTTACTAAATCAGCATGAACCCCTTACTACATTATAGCCAAGTGTAGTCCTTACCTTTGTCAAGGAAATTTCCCTTTGCCACAGATAGACATCACTACAGAGAGCACGAGCAAGGAACTCAGGACCGCGAGGGGTGCACCCACAAACTGAGACAATGGGGATGTTCTATCGAGAACTCACCAAGGCCAGCTGGACTGGGTCTGAAAAAGCATGGGATAAAACTGGACTTGCTGAGCATAGTGGACAATGAGGACTACTGAGAACTCAAGAACAGTGGCTATGGGTTTTTGATCCTACTGCACGTACTGGCTTTGGTGGAGCCTAGGCACTTTGGATGCTCACCTTGCTAGACCTGGATGGAGGTGGGTGGTCCTTGGACTTCCCACAGGGCAGGGAACCCTGATTGCTCTTCTAGCTGGTGAGGGAGGGGGACTTGATCGGGGGAGGGGGAGGGAAATGGGAGGCGGTGGCAGGGAGGAGGCAGAAATCTTTAATAAATAAATTAATTAAAATAAAAAAACAAAATTCAGAGTAAAAATACACAACCAAAAACAATTCAGAGTCTTAGGGACGGTTCCCAGCTACAACATAGTTCTTATAGCTAAAGCTCAAGGATCATTGTGGTAGAAGAAGAGGGATTTTAATAGCCTGAGGACATGGGGTTCTCAGAGACTGTGTCTACCAGGAATGTGAGAAATGATAGTCTTGATCTCTCACCAGCACGGGTGCCTAGAAAGGACCTGAACAAAGTTGATGCCAACAAATACGCTGTTATGAACAAGAGTCCTCAGCATAAGCTGTCATCAGTGATTTTGATCTTGGCCATTCTTACAGGTGTAAGATGGAATCTCAGAGTTGTTATGATTTACATTTCTCTGATGGCTAAGAATGTTGAGCATTTCCTTAAAAGTCTTTCAGCCATTTAAGAACTGTCTGTTGAGAGTTCTCTGTTTATTTTGCAGCCCATTTTTTATTGTAGGAAGGCTGAGAATCATTGCCTTAGCACCTTCTACCCAGCAAAGCATGTAGACTATGGTCCCGACACCAGGTGGGTTGAGTTGCTATTTCAGTATTAGACTGTTTAACTGAATGAACTTAGGCAAATTAATTACATTAAAAATTAAATATAAACACTCTAATTGTATGACCATCATACAGTAAGAGTTCTTTAACGGTGTCTAGCTAATAAACTACAGGACATCAATTATATGTCACTTTTTCCTTCCTTGTACTTAACGTGGTATTGTAGAATTCTTATGAATATGAGGCAAAATTTAGTATTTTTTCTTAATAAAATGGTTATAGTTAGGATACTATAGGATGACACTATACTCAGAACCCTTCTTCATTTTTTCCTTTGAACTCTCATCTGGATTTCATCACTACCAATCCACTGAAATTTTTATTATGAAAATCATTTGTGACAGTTAATCACTATATCTAGCCATTCTCTTCCTTAACGTATGTTCCACTTCCCCATTTACTGAGTGCTGTCTGAGTTTCTGCCCTGCCTGGTTCTTGCAGTCATTAAGTCCCAAAGAGGTCTACATTAATCACACAGAGGTCTACATTAATTATAAACTGATTGGCCCAGTATCTCAGGCTCTTCTTCTTAACTAATTCTTATAACTTATATTAGCCCATGTTTCTTGTCTATGTTAGCCATGTGGCTTGGTACCTTATTCAGCAAGGCAGTCACATCTTGGTTCTTCTGTGACAGGGTCATGACTAAAGACTGCTTTTTCCTCCTTCCAGTATTCTCATTGCCTGGCCTCTACTTCCTGCCTGGTTGCCCCACCTATATTTCTTGCCTGGCTACTGGCCAATCAACATTTTATTAAAATTTAATATTTTAAATAAAATTAAAAATAATACAAGTGACAGGATAACAGACCATTGTCCCACAGCACCTAAGACTTGTTCTGCCCGGCCAATGGCACGAGAGCCTGGTGAAGTGATGGAGGGCCTACTTATATCCTCCACCACATCTGTTGATCTTCACTGCAGAACCATCTCAGCTAGACTCTCACATCCCCTCACAAGCTCTGCCAGCCAGTGCCTCCTACCTTTCCTACCTCATGTGGTGCTCTAGACAGGGTCTTGTTCACTCAGCTTACCCCTTTTATCTTTCTTATTTTAATTCCATGTCTCTTTGAACACTTTGGCTTGAGCCATCTTTTACAATGCAAATCACGTTATGATACTGAGCTTACAAACAATTTGGAAACCCATCTCCTTTAGTCTTAAGCAAATTCTGTGTCTGGCCTGGCAGAACTATTTACCCAGTATAGGTCAAGTTTCATATTTTTCCAGTTTTGTCTGCTTCTGGACATCTGGTTACACCAATTTTCCCTAGGTTCATTTACAATTCTTTTTTCCCATTTGCTCTACAGGACATGGAAGCTCTCTGAATGTTTGTCATTCTTTTTTGAATCACAACCATTCGACCCTCACAAGTGAAGGAAGAAAGAGTGGTAGGGAAAGCCTGTCTTTCTTGCCAAGAGCTAAATTATTTCTATACTAGATTACACAATTCCTCCGGGGTGTGTGTGTGTGTGTGTGTGTGTGTGTGTGTGTGTGTGGTGTATGTGTGTGTGTGAATCCCTCTCTTTCAGAAGTTCCCCATCTTACAGCATTTATTATAACCCCACTTTAATGTACATTTGTTGTATTTTTAAACTATGTCTACCCCACTAAACTACAAGTTCCCTGAAGGTAACAGTGGTTTCGACTTCTCTCACTCTTGCAGAGTGCACCACAAATATCTAACACATTTTCGATGAATTCAAGATAATTCTCCAAAGGAATTTGTATAACTGAAGGAATCAATCTATGGGCATAAAGATTGTTTCTACACACCTATATTTCTTTGCTGTAATTTTAATGGCTTCAATCATTTGTCACTGTAAAGATCTTTTTCAAGACTCTTTACCAAGTCACTTGTTATCCTGTATATATATAATATTTCTGTAACTGCTGATTGAGTAATATCCATCCATTACCTTTAACTGCACCCACGCATAAGCATGATGGTCCTCTTTAACCTCCCGAAGCCAGTGGATAATTCCTGTCAGTATTTCTACAGTGTCCCTGATGTTTCTTTGATTGTTTTGTTTTCCACTCTCATGTTTACCTGTGTTATATGTGGGAACTGAGCAAAATGCTGTGCTTCAAAGCAAAAACTTTTAGCTTTAGTAATATATAAATTAACGAATTAAGCAAGCTCAATCAAGGACCTCAACTACAACCAGGAGGACTGTGTAACTTTGTAGTGTTTTACCTCAAATAAGAGATTTTATGTTCTTCTAGGTCAGGTAGATACTATTCCCCATGTCTGGGTTTGGAATAAGAGATGGGTGGCCATTAGACCATGCTCAGAACTATTGGCATGAACAGGAGCAGAAAGTTTCTTAAGGACAGTTCCTTCACGAAGCTGTACTCAATAGTAACCACATAAGTCATTTCTCCCTGTCTGGCTCTGCTTTAGTAATCTCATTCTTTATAATTCCTGGGCTGTGGAATTATCCTTCTAAATTTTCCTCACATAAACACTGCTTGATGAGAAAAAGTGCAGAGCAGACTATGTCCCTTAATAATACCACTAATCTTCTGTGATGATAATAGTGATGCTTGTTGATTACTTTATCCAAGGTAAAAGTGTGCGTGCGTGCATGCGGTGTGTGTGTGTGTGTGTGTGTGTGTGTGTGTGTGTGTGTGTGTATGTGTGAGATTTAGAGCTGGGGAAGAATGGGACAGCTGAGTCAGAATGAGAACCAGTTCAGCACTGATTATTCCTGATTATTTCAATCCTCCACATGAGGTAAATGCATTAGGAAACCATGTGACTTTCATATTTTAATATTTGATTTCTGAGTTGCTACAATGGTGAGTAAATGAAAAAAATGTGCAGATGTTATGCTGCACCCTGTTTAGGAAGCAGAAACAATTCCAAAAGTGTGGGGATTATTGGCACAAAAGCCTTGTGTTTAGCTTCAATTGCTCCCCAGGTTGCTACCTCGCAGGCAGCAGGAATGGATGCACCTTCTGCAGACCCGTGCATCCATCATTTCCAGTTTCCACACCTTCACTGCACCCACCTTGTTCCAGCCCTTTCTGTTTCTATTAACCGGGCTGCTAATTAGGAAGCTATGCATATAAACAATAGATTAACGGCTTGTAGACCAAGGGCTGTTGCTGCTTTTTCTGTTGACATTTCAACGCCACATGGGAAGCAGGAGCAGGAAGGATTGCGTCTCAGAAATTCCATTTTGGCTTCCACGCATGCTAAATACTGTTCTCTGTCAGGGCTGCAGAGGGCTTGGGCAACAGCCATTAAAACCACTGTCTGCATTTTTAGCAATGAAGGGAAGATATTTTCTCCACTTTTGTGAATTCAGCAATTTATTGTCTCAGTCATTTGGACTCATCTGAAATCTGGGTTAATCTGCTTTTATAAACCTAAATTATTGACTCTTTTGTTTAACATTTGTCTTGGTCAGCTACTTTTATTTTCAGTTCCTTATTGGTTTTATATTACAAATATTATCTTTTAATTTATTAGAAAATGAATCATATGTAAGAGATTTTATATTATGTGTTTACACGTCTGTGTTGTGTTTGTGTGTGTGTGTATGTGTGTGTATGTGTGTGTGTGTATAAGGGAGAGAGGCTTGGGGTGCTTTGAATGAGAACTGAGTAAATTAACCTGTCATTGTTTTGGATACACAAATTGGCGTGGGTTTCTGTTGCTATGGCTTTACTAGTGGTGCATGTCTGTAGAAATATACTTCCCTAAGGTTCTCAATTTTCCCTATTCACATGACTTATGCAGACCCCACAATGGGTAATGATGGATCATAATGAGCAACAGAAGGAAAGTCAGACAGGGGAGCAGCTGGAGATGAGAAGTGATGGAGGGGCACCAGTCCTCAAAGTGCGAAGGTATTTTAATCACCGCAACCGGGGCCTGACGTGCCAGCACCTTCAGAGACTAATAGCTGTGATCCTTAGCAAAAGAAAATTGGGCTTGTGACATCCTGAACAGGGAAAAATGACACCTCTTGTTTTCAGGTACAAATGAGACACTTAGGCAGCGCAGGGCAGACAGCCCTGCAGGGATTTCCTCCTGACTAGGTCCTAGAGTAAGTCTTCTTTTGATTCATGAAAAGTTCCAGGAGATCGAAGAGCCTGATCATGCTCTCTGGAAAAACTGCAATTGAGGGTTTTCTGGCTAAAGTCATCAAATCATGTTTCTTCATAACCTTTTACATTTCACTTTAAAATGATGGAAGCAGAAAGAATTGCGATGTAGGACATCTTCTTATCTTAGGCCCTCACTTTCAACTTAGACCAAAACTATTGTTTCTTCCATAGTTTTCTTTCCCTATATATAATGGAAAATTATGTCAGAGTGCATCATTCTTCTGGGGCTTTTGTGGTATCTCTTTGATGATGATGAAAAGGAAATAAATACATCTTATTGATTTACATGACTTTAAGTAAACACCATGATTCTAAAAAATTAACACCTCAACTAACGTAATTACTTGAGCCTCTTACTTGCTTTGTAATTTACTTAGAAAAAACCTACTGTGACAATTTGGAAATCAATTTCATAGAAGAAACAAAAGACCATGTAATGATCTTCAACTCCTGGACTTGTGCACGTGGATGCACATGTGCTATCATGTGTTTGTACACACATGCGGTTACAATGTTAAGTAAAAGACTAAGCTACTTTGTAACTGAGTAACTGATGAAAAGCCGTAAGGTCTTTCAGATTAGAGGTGTAAGAACCACAGTGTCCGGGAACTCATGAAGAAGCGTATACAGCAAGGAAGGAGATGGTATGTCTGTCACTGTTCTTAGTTCCTGTGTCCACAATTAAACAGCTGGCAGCCTCAGTAAAGAAAAACTTTCTCAGAAGATCCCTCTAAGAACCAAGAATATTGAGCAGGACCCCTCAGCCACCACTAAATGCTTGTCATTTTTCTGTTAACTGTTCACACCTACAGCCTTATCTAGAAGATTTCATTGGCTGTGAGACCTGAAATTGTCAGAAAGTAGTGGCCAGTGTGGGTATGTGGTAGGTAGGAGGTAGTGGTGATTGGATATCTAGTCTTGTGTTGGACTTACACGGGTCTTCCAAGGAAACACAATAGTGACGCCAAGAGCAGCCCATCATTACCTATAGTTACCTGCTCTGTAACTATCTAGACTTGGCATGGTCCTCCTGTGTGTTTGTAGGTAGACTGCACAATTTGAAGACTGTGCAAAAGTGAGCTGGAACTTGAAATTGAATTTTTATCAGTTTCTGGTCTCCTAATATAATTTCTTCATTTCTCTTAAGGTTTCTTCCATAAGCGTCTTCTAAATAAATTTTTAAAATAGGAATCAAGCCATGAATTCTGCTTCTGAGGGAGACAAACTTCAAATAACTAGTTATAAGCAATGCACATGCTCTTAAGTGACATTTTACATATCGGTCTGTTCTTTTTGCTCAATAACCATCGAGCACACCTGAAGAATTTTACATTAATAACTGCCAGTCAACAGCCGCACTCCATTATGATACCACCTGTCTTAGGTCAGGCTTTTTGAAAGTATTTGAATATGTATCATTCCCTAGGCATAAAATATTACAAAAATTTACTAGACATGGAAAAATTGAAGTGACTATCATAAATCAAAAGAATCTTAATAGTAACCTAAACTGGAGGTCAAGATGAAGTCCTTAGAGTCATACTAGAATGGTGAGTGTATATGAGCAGCATGTGATCATCTATAAAGAGAAAAGACAGAAGGCAGAAACAGTGTTGGGCATTCTGTCCCAAAGAAGAATAACACTAAAAATTTCATGAAATCATGCAGTCTTAAATCACTTAAGAATACAATGTTTTGTGTAGAATCTTTAAAATAACAACAACACAAATTTTATGTTGGGGAGCTAAAAAGAGTTCTCAACCAATGAAGTGTTGAATGCCTCACAATGCTGGCCTGAGTTTACCCTAACTCATTTGAAAACAGTTGGACACAGTGCAGCATGTTTGCTATCCTCAGAGCTAGGAGGTAAACACAGATGGTTGTCTGGGGCCCTCTGCCCAGCCATCTAACTTATTATGTAAGTTCTATAACCATGAGAGACCCTTTGTCAACCAACAAGGTGGACAGCTCCTGAGGAATGACACCAGAGGTTGAAATCAGGCCTCCACTTAAGTGTTATATTGCATGGATAGCAGTTATGACCATTTTCCTGCCTCCATCCAAAAGGCTAATGAGTTAGACAATCAGGAGTATTCAGAGTCAGGGTCTAAATTCAGACTTCATACCTTGAAAAGACCCTCAAATGGTAAGAATTGATAATTGAATTCTGTGTGATTTGTGAAATCCACCTTACCTCACCAGAGTGTAGTTTCCTTACCTAAAAGTTCAGATATGATAGCCTTTACATTGTAAAGTTGGTATAAAAAAAAAAAAAACCAAGTAATTTCATATGCAACAGCACCTCCTAAGCAGATAGATACCAGTTCCTCTCAGCTGGCAATGGCTGTCTGACATTAACCACAGATCTCTTGTCCATAACAACTGCAATGGACTAAAAAGCAAGCAAATAACATTTGACTGTTGTTGAAATATGAGCGGCGGGGCTGCGTCCCCAGCACCCGGCCGCCTGCATGGCTAGCTTTATACCCGAAATAATTACACGGAAACTGTATTCTTTTAAACACTGCCTGGCCCCATTAGTTCCAGCCTCTTATTGGCTAGCTCTTACATATTAATCTAACCCATTTCTATTAATCTTTGTAGCCCACGAGCTGGCTTACCAGGAATGATCTTAACCTGCTTTTGCCTGGAATGCGAGAACCATGGCGACTCACTGACTCAGCTTCTTTCTCCCAGCCTTCTGTTCTGTTTACTCCACCCACCTAAGGGTTGGCCTATCAAGGGGCCTAGGCAGTTTCTTTATTCCTTAACCAATGAAATCAACAGATTGATATATGACATTCCCACATCAGACTGTACAGGGAAAGAAACTTTCTCTGTTATATAACCAATGCTTTCCACCTTTGTTTGAATTCTTGAGGATTGGACTGCAAATGGGAATCTGCATGGTGCATTTTCTTTCCAATATTTCAGACTGGGAAAGGGATAAGGCTGTTAAGAAAAGATTCTTCCTTATGTTGAACCTGAAATGAATGCAGAAACTATATGTTCTACTAGTAATCCTTCTACATTTCAATAAGCCACTGAAACTCTTAGATTTGGCAGAAGATAATTTTTCAGCGACACACAGTAACATTCTACACATAATTTATTGTGTGTTTTTTGAAATAGAGTTCTTATAATGCAGCCCAGGAAGGCCTCAAAGTCATGATCTTCCCGCTTCAGCTTCCCAAGTGCTAGGATTAAATGTGTTCCACCACATTCAGACTATGGCCACAAATATTTTAGAAGGCAAATTGTTTATGGATTACATCATCCAAGTATCTGACATAGGATACTAAAGGATATCTGGAGAGAGGCAAAACAAAGAAATGATGAAAGAAGTGGCGCCTTCAAAACAGAAGACACTAAGGAGCAATGGCAATGAGCCCCAGGGATCGCATACCAGCTATGTCTGTATCACTCCTGCTCTTCCTCCAGCTTCAATTCTTATTACCCAAGTCCTGGAAAAGCTGACAACCTATAACTCTCAATTGCAGAACTCATGTTATTGTTCTTTCTGTAAAAGAACCAAGTCATCCAAAGTCATGCCACCTCTTTAAAGGACAACGTGGAAGACCAAATAAATGCCTGACTGTCCTGATGTAAGGTGAGGCAAAGGTGAAGGTCTTCTCCACCTATAGACTGTAGGAATACCTAACACCTTGGCCCATACCTGATCTGTATTCCACCTTCTCCTTCTGACACTACTATTTCCATTACTTCATCAATGGAGTTGGTGCTGAGATCATCCTCCCAAAACCTCCTGTTCAAATCTCAGTAGCAACTTCCAGGAAGCTTAACCTGGGACACCAGGTGTGAAAACCACACAAAATAGCAAGAATTCAGTTGAGTGATATCATCTTGGTAGATATGAAAGTTCATAGTGTATGTGTAAGAGACAACAATTTTAACTATTAACTATTAATTTAACTATTTATTTATTAATATTAACCATTTATTTAACTATTATTTAAATATTAACAATTTACTGTGGCAGATGTTAACAACCACTGAAACATAAATATGCAAACAAGTTATTGCTCTGAGTCTCAGAGTATAGGTGATGGGACCCAAATTTAGAAATCCGTAAGGATGGATAGATGGCTCAGCAGTGAAGAGCACTTATTCTTGTCAAGGATGTGAATTCAGTCCCAAGCACACACATGGCAGCTTACAACTGTGCTTATTGAGGGCACCAGCTATTCAAGAGGTACACTTATATACATGCAGGCAAAACACTCATATACATAAATAAATAAATCTAGGACATTTTAAATATGTTTTAAGATCAATAAAGCTGAAGGAGTACTCTCTCTAATAGTGGATGCGAACATATATAAAACTCAAGTAAGTGGAAAACAAGAAAAAAGCACCATAGATTGAAACCCTACAATAAAAACTAGACTTAATGTTTACTGATCAGAGTTGAAGATAAAAGCATTTCCTTCAGTGGTTTCTGATTGCCCAGAACAATTTTTTCCACATCCACCTTTAATTATTTAGCAATGACTAAGCCTTCTGAGCTTTGGAGGCAACATCTATGGACTTCCCAGTGATACTTATCTTAAATCTCTGTTTAATTCCCTCCAAGTTATTCTCTTTGTCCTTTATTGTGAACAATTATGCCAATGCTTAATTGTAATTGTGATTAACCAAATTATGTTGATCAATACTTATAAATACCAAGTTTAAGAAAGAATGTGGAATTCTCTTTTAAACTTTATCCTTGGTCTAAGTCGGTATTCTTAGTTGGTATTTGACAATACTCTAATTCTAATGAAATGGTCATATTTGGTGTGATATCAGAGTCTTAAAGAAATGACAGTATGGTGTGTTAAAGACTGGCTCTCTGCCAAAGTAAAGCATAATAACAACTAAATAATGAATTAAGAATTGTACAAAAAAAAAGAATTGTACAGCAGCATCAGGCCTGAGTCCTTACCTCACTTATCTGTTCTTTAGTTTCATCCTCAATAACACAGCATAGATCTTGATTTTGTCATGGATTCAGATAACAATGATCTCTTCTCCATTTTTTTTCATATTTGGATAATGCAACTCCTACATTCAGAATGTTTCTTTGGCCAATATCAATTCATGATATTCTGAAACAAATATTCACCTCTAGACTAAGTCCCTCCCTTCAAAGTTCAAAGTTGTGGAAAGCATACAAGAAAGCAAAAATAACGTTCTAATTAAAAGAAAGAGAGGGGAAGGATCGAGTGTCACCAGTGCTAAATATATTAAAAGGCAATCATACTCATATTGCATGTGGACATAACACGGTTTGCTTTATGCTCGGGTACAGAAATGTACATAATTAATATATCATTTTTCTTCTGAATACTAAAGAGCTGTTAGGGGTTGACAGACTGAATCTGTGAAACAGCTCTCAGATCAAATACCCATGTCCATCACCTATAACTAGTCCAGCTGCTTAAGCATTCTTCTGAATCAGGGGACTTCTGAAACAGTGAGGACCAGCCACTGAAAGTGACCTTAGCCTATGGGGTTAGTCTTATTTACTGGGCTCATTACCACAATGTTACATTAATTGAACTCTTACCTCATGTCAGACCCTTCAAATGTTTTAACTTCCATCAGCCTTGGAAACACACCATCATTTCTGTTTCATAGCGATGAGGGATCCGGGGCTGAGAAGCACTGTGTTGTTACTAGGGTTAAGTCACACCCATGTTAAAGGTCAGAGTTAACACTTGTACCCACAGCCACTAGTTCCACAGCATACTAATTTAAAACAAATGAATAAAACACCACTGCACTGCAAAAGCATAGGTAAGAATGTAAGTAAAGTTTTCCCATTAAACAAAGGCCAGGGAAGAACCAGTGCATCCATGATCTGAGACCTCATTTCTAACAGAGGAAAGTCAATGGATACTACTTTATTAACAGGCCTGATAACTTCCCACATGTTGATCATTCTTCAAACACCACAGTATCTCTAGTTGAATATTGTCTTTAGCACCTGAACAGTGCTTGGGATAGAAGGAATACTTATTTCTCATATGTATAATGAAAAATGTAAGTTAATAAAATAATTCAGTATGAGATCGGTAAACCCTATCACACAATTCCCGTTCTTGAGCTTTTTTTCATGTGTGGCATTCACACTACTCCAGCAGAATTATGTTTTGTCTCAAGAAGAATTCTTATTGTAAGGTGAAAACAGCATAGCAGAAGTCAATGTTCACTGAATGATTTCCAAATGAGGTCTTTGACACTGAAGCAAAAGCTTGAGAGAAAAACATTTTTGATATTCAAGAAATGAAGCCCTAGTATAAGTGATTTTTCTATAATACCGGAGTCTCAAAAAGCCCTTTCACAACTGAGTTTTAGGGAGTTGCTCATGGGTGAAAGCAGGGAGGAAGGGAGAGGAGGAGAGAGAGAGAGATGATGTTCAAAAAAATTGATGGAGGTATTTCTTTCATTGGCCCAAATCACCAATACTGTGTGAAGATTACATAATCCCTCAGAGTCCTGTGTGGCAGTTTTAAAAATCCTCCCATATATACATGGTAGAGAAACTGAAGACCATCAAACAGATGAGAAAGTCCTAAAAACAGTCAAAAGGAATACTATTACATTGACAGCTGAGATTGCCACGGCAACATTGAAAATCGGAGAAAACGGGTGAAATGATGACTTCAATGTGTTCAGAAAAAAAAAATCTGTCAAGTTAAAATTCAAGATTCAGCAAGGGATTACAAAACGTCCAAATGGCATCATTCTTACCAACAGATCTATAGAATGTCTTCAAGTGAAGTAAAAGGTACACTGGGAACAAGGAGAGAGAAGCTACCTGTCAAACACATGAGAAGTATGTGGACCCATCTCCACACACTGGGACTGTATGAACTTATTACGCAATAGAGTCTTCAGTGCTTAATTTGAAGTTGCAATGTCACATGGACACATTTGGTCCCATCATCATCGTCTGCATCTCCTTGTGATGTGTTACCTATCCCATTTGTAGTGGATTGTGAAACAATGTGTCACAGTGAAATTCTGTTGATCTTAAGAAGATGTCAGAGCAGGAAGGAAGTGAGGGATGTGTCCCTTGATGCTCTAGGGAAGTGTGGGGGAATATGCTTTTCCTTGATTTTCATAGCTTTCAGTTCTAGAGACACCTACCTTTTTGTAACTGATCCTCAGTCCCTAAAAACTGCATAATTGGAAGCAGTTTCTCTCCTGCTGTGTCTCTGGTCCTTCCCCTGTTCTCTTATGAACTTGTGAATGAACACACTGACTCTGTACAGTCTAAAACAAGCTCTGTCACAAGGTCAGTTAATTACTCACCTGCTTTTTATTCACCAAACTATTTTAAACTTATTACATACTAAGTAATGTATAAGCATGTGGAATTTAGTATTAAAATAAATCTTGCTAGCACATTAATTTTTAAGCCATAAAAACAACAGTGAATAAAGTAACCACAAAATCGGAAAGCAGCCAAAAATGTACGTGCTGCTTTTGTTCTTAAAGTAAGACATGATTTATACTATGGTCTAGAAATTCCTCTCTTAGGTATTTTATCCAAGAGAAATGAAAGATATGTTTGCAATAGCTTTATGTACGGCAGCCAAAAGCTAGGAGCAACCCAAATGCTCATAAATAAAAATGTACACAAATTACAATGTAATCAGAAAAGACTGGCCATGTTCTCAGCAGCTTGGATGAATCATAAGTCATTATGTTGAATCCAAGACATCACATAAATAGACACAAGAAAAACCATGTATTATAATATGGCTCCTTTTCATAACATCATATGACAGATGCCACAGTCCATGAAAGAAAAGAACACTTCAGTGTTAAAGTGCTTTTGTAGCAGGTATAGGGCTTCAGTTTGGTCCCCAGCTCCCAGATGATGATGAGGAGGAGGGCAAGAGGGAAGATAATGAAGAACAGAAAAGGGAATGCCTTGAGTATAGTAAAGTATGACATTTTCTGGAAATGAACATTCAGAAACTTCTGAGATGTTTAGTTGTTGATTACACAGACCCACACAACTGACAGAACATACTGAAATTAAGAATATTGCAATGTAAATGATCTACCAAAGCTCTCTGTTGTAGGCACATCTGAGTGACTTGAAAGTTCATTTTCCTGCACTCGTTTTTCAAGTCCATTCAATTCTCCTGAGCTCATTGGTCAAGTTCCATGCCTCGTGAGTTTATTTCCAGGTATTCTGACTCCTGGTGAACTTACTTTTAGGATGTCAACAAATATCCATTTAATTTTAGATGGGAAAATAAATTACCGGTGCCTATATATTTACCAAAATTAAGCACTTTCCTCTAAAACATGAATACGTGCAGAGACTAAATGCCTCTGACTTTCCCCGTGGCTAATGTTTTTAATATGTCCTCACCAAGTTAAAACCCAGTGACAACTTTCCTCACAGGAGAGAGGAAATTATTACAGTCCTATTTTCTTTAAGAGGACACATAGCTATTTCCTATTCATTAGAATGAAATAAGATCAAACAATAATAATCCATCTCATGATAATGTCTGTTCTTGTAACTGACATCATCAAACAAATGAATGCTACAACAGTGGGAAATGGCCAATTATAATTTTTTCAACCTTTTCTACATTCAATTCTCCGTCATAAAAATTTAAATTAAATCAACTTTATTTACTCCAAATACATTTGTGTAAAGCTCACACTAATGAGATATGAAATACAAATGCCTATAAGGTAGGCCATCTTAAACTCAGCAAAACTAGCCGAACTTCAATTACAAGCTACACTGCTGCTATATTATAACATGCATGCATTTTCTGCACTGGAATCCTTTACATAAGGGATGCTATTAAGCTGAACAATTGATAGGTGACGTTATCCGAAACTACAATTGCAGCACAATCTTGCTTGTTTTGACAAAGTGAACTGTATGTGCCAAGCTTGAAGATTGCCCCACTAATTTCAAAGTAGTATTTTCTAAACAGAAAATTTCCAAATATTCCTAACTTTTTTAAATTTTGTTTTTGTGTTTGCTTTCTTTTTTTTAAAAAAAAATAATACTTAATAACATTTGGAGTTGTAAATTTAGTTTTGAAATTTAGAATAACATTAAAATATAGTTATTAATTTACCAATGAAATATTAAAATAACAACAGCCATCTTGGGGTGTCACATTCCTCTGCACGTATTAGAACATAAACCAAGTAAGCAACATGCAGGAACACTGACCGATGAGTATGACTTTTCTTACGTCAGTAGGGGATAAAATAAGCAAAATAAAGGTCTTAAATGAGGTATCATTATACTTGCTTGTGCTATTTTTCGGCGGTGTTCTGTGCAGTGGGCTGGGTTCCCATTGCTACTATAGCATATAGATTAGATAACACTAACTTTAAATCATTAGTCGTCTTTAGACTGAGGGATTACTCTTTGTTTTGCCAGGGTTGTGACGCTGGGTCTCAGAGGAGCATTAGCTGGGGAAGACTGTTTCTTCTGTTTCCTGACATATGAATGCCCTTTGCAGTCCTATCTGCATCTATATGCATCAACGTTGGTAAACTGACTCAAATCCTATTGGAGAGGATTGGTTTTCTCTCAGGAGAACATCCGTTTAAATTTGCCTGCATTGGAAAATCTTATCTGTTTGATTCTAGTGTTAACACAGTCTTCCTCAGGATTTAAAACACTTTCAAAATATAAACTCATGGACATTATATATTCAACTTGGTTAATTAAATTTGTTCTACCTCATAACCCCCCTCACTTTTTTTTTTACCATTTTGAATGACATTTACTAAGTTTTATCAGAGAAGGTTATGTTTTTTCTAAATTCCTAAGTGAACCCAATCGGAATCCATTCTTATCTGTCCTTTCTAGAATTCCCTTAGTTCCTTGGCAACCCGGGATTACTGTACTCACCGTTGTGTCTAATGTTCTCAGATATCACTGCATGACTCTATGAGCATGGGAATCAAGCATTGTCTCTGTCTGAATGCAGTCCTGACTTGATGACAGGACAGCACAAGGTTTACGTGAAAAGTCCCTGAGATCCAGCCTCCGTTATTCTCAGCCTATGTGTACTACAGTCTGTGGTGGAATATTAGTTCATGGTGTGGTACATTCGTTTATGCTGTGGAATATTTGTTTGCTGATGCAACGATGTGTTGTATTCACTCAACTCTGTAAAGCTGTGCTACTGTTTGCCTCTTTAAAACATGTGATTGGCCTAATAGAGGTGAGCAGCCAATAGCTAGGCAAGAGAAAGGATAGGTGGGACAGGTATGTAGAGAAAATGAATAGGAGGAGAAACCCAGAGACAGGCACTAGGAGCAAGAAAAGGAGAAGAAGAGGAGGATGCCAGGGGCCAGCCACTCAGCCGCACAGCTGGCCACAGAGGAAGAAGTAAAGGAAGATGTAAATAATAAAGAAAATTAAAGAGCCCAAAGGCAAAAATATAGTTAAAGAGAAACAGGATAAATTAAATTAGAAAAGCTGACTAGTAACAAGCGGAGCTAAGGTCAGGCATTCATAAGTAAGAATAAGTCTCTTATTTATTTGGGAGCTTGGTGGTAGGTCCCCCAAAGAATAAAGAAACCTCAACAATAACAATCTATACAGTTGCACAGGTGCACAGGATACTGCACTTTACCCTACCCATGCTGAGCCCATAAACAAGCATTTATACCCTGTCAGGTGCTGACTGAAGGAAAAAACACAGAAGGTATAAACAGAAAAATTACTTTAGTCCAAGAAATGGTATGTATGTGTGTGTGTGTGTGTGTGTGTGTGTGTGTGTGTGTGTGTGTGTGTTTGTTCAAGCAGGTCAGTAAAAAAATTATAAAAGATAATTCTGTGATACTTTAAAACATGGAATACTCCTATGTTCAGAAAGTGTGCTTGTGGTTTATCAATAACTAAATGAGTGCTTACTCTATGCCAGGCACCACAAGCAGAGATATTGTTAGACTATACATCATATACATATACTGATACATGTATACCATATGCACATCCATATCAGACATCATGACTCATGCCTGCAATAATAGTTGAACAGCATATAGAAAGCTCATAAATGAGGAATCTAAGTTGGAGAAACTCTGTCTAAAATGCAATACAGAGACTATATTACATATATACACACAAACACACATACACACACAACCTATTCTGCAAGAAAGTGGTATATTTGCCTCTTGGATCACTATAGTTTGGAGAAAGAGATTGTAGACCTGCTTATATAAGCAAGTTTTTACCACATTGAATTAGTCCAAGGATCATTTTTTTTTTTTTTACATTCATGCAGTCCTTCTCTTAAGCACAATTCTTTTAACAACTTACTCAGGAACACAAGTTCTTATTCAGTACTGACTCCTCACATGGGATATATTTTTGAATTCTGCTTGGAGATTATTCAGTTTCTCTTTAGATAGGCAACATGATCTTTATAAATTAAAAACAATATGTTTTATTATTTTAGAAGATAAACCTACATGTAGCTATAGGAAGAAGCTGGCAGGAATAGAAAGAGACATATCATCCCAGCGGTGACCATTCTGGACATACTTCTATAGATAAAAACATGTGACTAGGAAATTATATCTCCGTTTCTATTTTGGAATCCCATAAACTAAAGGCTGGGCTTTGTTTTCCCACTGAGTAGTTAAATTTCAAATTGTGTTTCATGAGCACTGCTGCTTGCCTGTCATAGTCATGATATGTAATTGAAATGCATATGATTCTCTTCTGCCAGGAATTTATAAGCATGTTGTAAAAACAAATCAGAGAAAAAAAACCAGTAGATTGCATAAGCACAAACAAGACTGAGCATTATAAACAAGTGTACATGCTTTGGGAGAAAGGAAATGAAGTTGACAGAACTCAAGGCATGTAACATGACAGACCTTGAAGGACATGTTGTGAGCCCAGGCATAAGCATTCTAGAGGCACTGCCTCATCAAAACCTTTGGCACAGCAATCTAGTTTATGTCTGATAACTTGTATTATTTCAAAGAAGTCCTAAAAAGGCTCAGAAAATAGTAATGATCTCCTGTCCTCTGAGAATAAATGAGATGTTTGTTGGTATCATATTCTTTTCCCAAAGCATTGCTCTTTATAACTGAAGAACTCCATGAATAAAGAGACCTACAACACAGAAACAGATCATGACACTGAAGCAGGAATCTGAAAGGATCAGATTAGTTTATTAAATTTCTGTACCTCCTTTTCACTGTCTCACAATGCCTTAACAGGAAGTCTCTGGATTGCTCAGAGGCAGCTGAGGGTTGCGAAAAGAAATAATTTTATTTCATTGCTTGGATGTGCATGTGTTGCGATTCAGATATGTAGTGCCCACTGCTCTGCCTCTGGTGTGAAGGCTTATTCTCCAGCACAATCCTCAGTGTTGCTGTGGGAAGTGAGTGGCTGTGGAAGGTTATGGTCAGATCAGTGGATGAATCCATTTAAGATGCTATAATTTGATGACATTATTATTCACTGATGCAAATGAGTGATCTGGTTGTAGGAAGTAGACATATCCTTTAAAAACATATCTGGTCGATTTACAGAAACAGGTCTGAGCTAGCAACCTAGGATGGAACAAGCCTGAGACAGCAAACTGCATAGAAGCATGTACAAGGAAGCAACCTCTCAGGGAGTAGACTGGATTCAGAGTCCTCTGTGGTCTGCACATGAGTCCAGAACCTCTGAGAAAGTAGGACTGAACCAGGACCTCTACCAAAGCAGGCCCAAGGCAGCAACCTCAATGACAGAAAGATCCCAAAGCAAGCAGTCTCTGTGAGAGCAGGCCCAAAAGACTCCTGGCATTGCAGCATGAATCTTGTGAGCTCCAAGCAATCTCAAGGAACACAAAGTGACCAACAGGATGACCAGATCTGTGGTCCTGACTGCACCATGAGGAGCAACCATCTGAACCTTGGATCAATTAGTATCTGAAAATTCCTACCCTACACTATTCCCGCTGATTATCAAAAGCCATAGACAGTTCAATAGAGCCTTTTCTTTGACATGTTTCTTCTAACAATTCCTAGAGGATTCATGCTTTTCATACATGTTGCAAGGAGGGGGCTGCTTATTTGTCCCTAATTAAGCCCCGAAATAATCACATAAAAATTTTATTAATTAAAACACTGCTTGAACATTAGCTCTAACTTCTTATTGGCTAACTCTTACATATTAGTTAAACCTATTTCATTAATCTGTGTATCACCATGTGGCAGTGGCTTACCGGAGATTCTAACTGGCATCCATCTCCAGTGGAGGATCCATGGCTTCTCTGACTCTGCCCTACTTCCTCCCATCATTCAATTCTGTTTTCCCCACCTACCTAAGTGTTGGGAGCATTGAGACCCCAGATCCTGAATTTCTTGTAATCCCCTAATCTGAGTGCCTACAGCTGCTTTGAGCACGGGGCCTTCAGGAGTTCCTGATGGCAGGAGAGTGGTTTCTGGTGGGTTTGGCTGGGGCGTGGCTATCTCTATATAATCTGCCCCCGAACACAATAAAGGGGGCATTCTTGGGGAATTCAAGGATGACCCGTGTCGCTATCCCTCTGTCAGTGTGTGTCTATGTATTTTAACCTCCAGCCCCCTTGCCTGAAGCTCGGTAACTGGGTGCCAGTGCACAGAGTGCAAACACTGGGGCCTGGTGCATGACACCTAAGTTCTCCCCTATCAAAAGGCCAAGGCAGTTTATTTATTCTATAACCAATTAAAGCAACACATAAACAGAAGGACCTTCTATACCACATATAACCATTGATAGTTTGAGTCTCAGTACAAGATCAAGGTGACTGGCCTTGAAAACAAGTCTGTTTGTGCCTTCCAACTCCACTTGTCTTCAAATCTCTTCGTTAATGATTCTCTTGTCCCATGTATTTCTCTATTCTCTATCACCAAAGGTAATTTCAAAGAACCTAAGAGGAACTATGAGTAATTTTTCTCATTTTTTCAAATTCCATGATAAATATGTGTGTGC
>NW_004949096.1:32130273-32188729 GCF_000317375.1 Microtus ochrogaster
ATATATATATATATATATTGTGTAGGACTTGTAATAACTACCTAATTCCATTTATTATATAAGTTGATAACTAGTCTAGACCAATAAAGCTTTATTAGTTAGCTTGAAAAACTCTTTGCCAAAAATTTAAAATATGGCAAAGGGCTGGAGACATGGCAGAGAAGTTATATGTTTGCTGCTCTTCCAAGAACCCCAAGTTCAGTCCTCATCGTCTGTGTTGGGCAGCACACAATCTCCTGTAACTGCAGCTCCAGGAGATTCAGTGCCTTCTTCTGGCCTCATTCAACACATGCTCTCAAGTAGCACATGTGTGGGTGTTTGCGTGCACTTGTGTAAGTGCATGTTTGCACACACACATTTAACAAGGACATATATATATATATATATATATAGCGCACACACACACAAAAACATACACACATAACAATAATATACGTATACATTATAGAAAATATGTATATATTATATCCACTTTTTACTTTAGAATAGTTTATTGCAATGGAAAGTACTCACAGCTAAAATCAAATATATATATATTTGTATTTAACATATGTTTAGCTGTATACATACATGAATAAGTATTAAATGTTAGCTTTTTGTGTGGAATTGAACCTAGGGATTTGTACATGGTAAGTAAGCACTCCCTTGTGACGGTATATCCCCAGACTTCTTTTCCCTTTTTAATATGACACAAAGTCTTGATAAGTTACCTACTTGAGCCTTGAACTTACATTCTCCTAGTCCTACAGTAGTGAGATCACAGGCCGGTAACACAGGCCCAGCTACATATGTTTAAAATCATGAAAAATAATGGATTATAATCACTTGAGCTTTTTCTCACTTTATAAAAGAAGTACTTTATTGCTGAGGGTGATAGTCTCTTTGGTTTGCTTGCTTTTTAAATATGCATATTATTTTGTTGAAAATAAATTTTCATAAAATATATTCTGATCACAATTTAACTTCCCCCAACTTCTTTCTGATAATAAACTTAATGGTGACATATTGTAGGTGTATTAAAATACACTGAAGGTTTTTTAATGGGGGAGCTTTGAAATTCAAAGAAATGTTCACTTTTAGAGATATAAAATTCAAAATTTTATAAAATTCAGTGACAACTTTATATTAAGAATTTTAATTGGCTTGCTCCTTTGAGCAAGGAAATCCTTTGGGGTTACCAGTATTTGCTCAGCCATCATGTAATAAATGATTATGGATGGAATCCTACAAACAAAACATGGTAACCACATGCCTATCAATTCTTGCTGCCTATGTAATTTTTTCTTCTAAAACTTAACATAATAGTGGATTAGACAAAATCAGCACATCATTCAAATATGAAATTCCATTTTTCATTCATCCCTAGGAGCAGGAAGTAAGTAGGCCAATACTTCTTTGGATTTAGAAGTCTGAACTCTGATGATCTGTGAAAAAAATGATTTATTGTACAAATTCACATCATTCTGAGAATGTGGGGCTGTATAACTGGGCAGAAAGATTGAAGTTAGGGTGATAGTATTCAACAGAGTTTCCCATGTGTTTAAAACTGCAATATAAGGGAAATAAACACTGTGAACAATTCACCTGGGAAGTGATAAGGGGACTCGATTCCATAGACAGCACTTTTCTTGAAGCAGAATTTGAAAGTCCTGAGATAGACAAAAAAGAGAGAGATGTGGAGGGAATATAAACAAGGCAACACCCGGTATTATAAAATCTCTCTATGAGGGAAAATGCAGTGTTATGTCCAAACATAGAGGCTAAGGACCATCTATGCATGGCTGCCCCTCCTGTTTCCTAAGAGAAAGACAGGCATGCCAGAGACCTGACAATAGATGTGCTGCATGATTTTGCACTTTTGTCTTGAAGCTAACACTTCAGATAAATGGAAATCCCAGTTTTATAAAAGCCATTGCCCAAAGCTAAATTCAAAAGATCATTGCTTGCTGTTCCTCTGCTGACCCCTCTGTTGGTTTTAAATACTTCTACTGACTTATCTACCATTTTCCTTTATGACTAAGAATACTGAACAGGTAATAACTTCAGAGCTCCTGATGACAATTATAAGGTATCAATAGCAAAATTTTAATGGGGCTTGATTGTAAATAAAAGCGATTGTGATCATCGTAAGGAAGATAAAATAAATCCGTAGTATTCATGGGGCATAATATCATATTGATGTCTTCTTGCTATAGCCTAGACAGTGTATGTAGGGCCTATGATGATATTTTGAATTCAAACTGCACTTGGATGGAATATAAATCTCTCACACCTGGCCCCCAAGGACATAGAAAGGTCAACTGGTACTGGGCACGTCCCAGTCATCTTCCAGATCTCAGGTTTCTGAACATGTAAGGTCGTGAATGAGGCAGTTGCTATCAGGACTGTTTTTCTCTACACCTAAACGTTTAGAAACTGGAGCATTTAAAGATAATACTGTCTTAGTATTTTATTTTCCTTTAATTCTGGTTGGAATTTTACCACGAAGATACTCTCTCCAACTCCTATGGGGTTGAGACTTTGCAGAAACACAGATGTCAAGGCAACTAGTTAGATTATGGTTTACTAAAGAGCCTTCAAGATTGTGTGTTCACATATGTGCATGTGTGTGCACATGCATGCCTAATTATCTAATAAACATGACTAAAACCATGGACTGCTTATAAGAATTTCATTTCGTTGAATCATTTGTACCCTATCTCAGCAAAAACATTTCTGGCCACCCTAGTGTGACCTGAAAAATGATCACACTTAATAAGTTCTAACACTTTCCCATGACTTAGGAATCTTTCAAAGCATTTCCACACCATCTTCCTTAAGATCTGTAACGCTCCATGAATGGGATGCTATTCTTAGCAATCCAATTTCACAGACGAGGAATGGAAGCATAGCGAACTTCAATGATATACTCTAAGTCCCAAAGCTAGTGTGTAGGTAAATTAAAATTTGAATTCAGCCATGATTGTTACCACTCTAACATTCTGTCTCTCTAATCCTTCAATGCTTCAGTATCTAGATTTTCAGTGTGGTTCTTTGCCTGGCATCTCTTCCCTCCCTCCTACATCCCTACGTCTTTCCTGCCTTCCATCCTTTTATCTCTCCTCTTCCTTTTTCCTTTATTTCAAATTTCTTTCCCTTTGTTCTTTCCTTCTTCCTTCACCACTATTCATAAACAAAACACACATATTTTTATTAATGTATATATGTTTGTGTATGTTAATATATAATATTGCATATGTATATGTATGTTAATATATAATAACTGGCAAAGGATTCCCCCTTTTACAAACGAGAAAGTTTTATGTGCTTATGGAGCTCTCTGGTCAGCTTCTGCCATGCCTAAGAGTGCAAAAGTTGTTTTTAATAAAAAGGAGGAAATAATTAATTATCTTTAGGAATTTTGTTATCAAGTAAGAAAAGAAGATTGAATAGAGAAAAGGAAACTTGGGAGATGAATCACTAAGACTAGGACCTACCCAAGTTCCATATTATTGATGCCATGACAGATGCCTTTAAAAATGTAAACATATTATTTACAAGTGAAGTCCTCTGAATCACAAACAAGTTAATGTAGGTGAGGAGGATGACCCAGAATTTGCTTGGTCTCCAGGAATGGATGTCTCAGCTGTCTCAGGCTGTAAGATAGCTCTCAGTGAACATTGGAAACCTGGTAACATGGGTTAGGATATTAGAGAAGGAGTCATTATTAACAATAGCAGAATAAAATCTCTTGTGCCTTGCTGCTTTCATTATGGCTGTTACCAGTAGGCTGTTACCTACATTTGGACTGGGTATTTTCACATCAGTCAAAACAATAGAAAAAGACAAGATCTCCTGAGTAAACTGGGAACATGGGGACTTTGGGAGAGGGTTGAAAGGAAGGGGAGAGGTAGAGAGGGGAACAGAGAGTAATGTGGCGCTCAATAAAAATTTTTAAAAATGATAAAAAAAAACATTGAAACACTTCTCTATTTGAAGGTCTCTGTTCAGGTGATTCTAAGGTATGGCACTTTGAACTTTAGTATCAATTATAATAGATACCATCTACAAAATTCATGATTGAGAACCACACCTGAGTTATAAAAGAGCAAATCACAAAACAATCTTTTAATGTTTTAAGTATGCTCAGAAATTTTGTTGGTCATTTGTAGTTACCCTCAAGGCCATGCAGTCCACATGCTGTGGTTCCACACCGTGCCTTAGACCATCCCTGGAGAATGGGCAGGTAACCTCCTTCTTGGAAATCCTAAGACTCTGAAGCAAGTTCTGAGTTGGTGTTTTGTCACAACCATTTATCTGACTGAGATTTTAGGATGCAATGGAACTGTATGTTAAATTTTCCAAGCTGAGGTTTACCATAGTAACAGACATAAGTCTGGAAGAACAACTAGCCATCAGCTGTCACAGTGGTGACCCTTTGGTTCCCAATCTTCAAACAGAAGCAAAGAGCATGTCATTCTAGATATTTAAAGGCCAAAGAACATACAGCACAGTGTGACAATTCAGCACACAATGAATACCACTGAATGTAGATTCTCACATGAGCCTTCTGGAAAGCCTTGAGAGCTAGGTAATTTTGCTAGCACAGCACTTTTTTTGATGGTTATGGGAATGCTTCACGATCTGAAATTCTTTTAACTTAAATTGCACTTCAAAGTTTCATTCATATCCAATAAAAATGATACAGCTAAATTTTCAACAAGGAATGAATTATTCATTTATTCAGGTAATGGCATTAGAGCTCAACCAAGAAGCTATAATATTAGCATAAAGATTTCCTTGTGCCACATTAATTGTTAAAATTGAAAACAAACAGAAAAGTGATAGAATCAGAGATCTTTTCTGTTAAATAAACTGAAATCCTTTATGGCAACCTTTATATGAGACTTTTAGTCACGTCACCCGGGGGTTATAAACTTCCTGTTCCTAGCTATTAATGATACTGCAAGAAATAAGGTTTTCTATAATCATAGCAATTGCTTGGGGATTGAGGTTTTTTAACGGTATTGTGAAAGTTGTTCCAATGGAATATTTGTTGAAAACAAATTCGTGTATTTATAGATCATTTAATACAAGGAAATTGTGTCGTCATGGGAATAGATGTTCCTATTCTCAGTACTTTCTGGAACGTTACTAAAACATTATCCTTGAAAGTTGCTGATTTGTAAGTGGTGTCTTATATACACAGTGATTGAAGTTTATAGAGGAATAGAGGAAATGATATCAAATAGTGATTTGCTCAATAAATACGTTCTGACCAAAGAATACAAAATGCATCACCGATTCTAAGATCATGATTTAATACTTAATCAGTGTCAAGTAAAACTAACTAGACAGTGTTAGATAAATATTGTTTAAAGAAATCACAATTGATTTGATAGAAAGAACAATAAAAAGAAAATTATTCCTGGAGGAGAACATCGTGGTTTAGACATGAAGCACTTGGATTCCAGAACAATGGATAAGGAAAGACACAAGAGAATTGCTAAGAGACAGAGAGAACATGCCAGAGCCAAAAAGGCTTGGAAGAGCAAGGTTCACTTCTTACTATTGAATTTTGGAAGGAGCATCATATTCTACACACTGCTTTATTTTTGAGAATTGTGCTTACAAAGTCTACACTCTGGGGCAGCAGCTTCACTGAGCTGCAAATGTGGGGAGATGGGAACCATCAGGGTCCTAGATAGGGGTGATTTGAAGTCGGAGGTGGTTCCTTCGATCCCAGCCTCTCAGATGTGAAACAATCACACAGAAACCATATTATTTGCAATACTATTTGGCCTATAGCTTAAGAGTTTTTTGGTTTGTTTTTTGATAGCTCTTACACCCTAAACTAACCCATCTCCATTAATATGTGCATCACCATGAGGTTCTGGCCTACTGGCAATGTTTTAGTGGGCAGAAGTCTCTGTCTCCAGTGGAGGCTACATGGCTTCTTCCTGACATCACCTACTCTCTATATCTCTGTTCAGATTTCCCGCCTGGCTTTTCTCTGTTAAACCATTGGCCAGACGCAGTTTTTTTTTTCATTAACAAATAAAACCAACACATATACTGAAGCACTTCCCACACCAGTGCATCACACATTCATTTTATTAGTTAGCACTTTGCTATGTCAGATCCTCTCATTTACCAGGGTAAGATAAAAGAGGAGGTAATGTAAATAATTTGGTTGCTTCTAAAAATCCCAAATAATCAGTCAAAAAGAAAAACCTGGCTCTTGTGAAGTGTTTTGGAAAATCCTATTCTTACTAGATGCTTCGCTGTAACCCCAGAAGTTGTTTAAAAATAAAGGAAATAGTGGGGCACATGTGATTTGAGGAATGGCAATGAGAAAAAAAGAGTGATGCTTCTAATTAGGGATGGAAGGGGATTTAAATTCAGATGGAAAAAGGGACAAGGGTAAATTAACAGAAAAGATATCTAAAAAAGTCTGCAATGAATAATACTACTAATTATCTACCTGAATATGCTGATAACCCATATAAGCCTTTGTATAATTATGCACACATACATAAAATAAAAAAAAGTTCTCATTGTGGCTCACAATGTTTTCTCTAAGAGCCAGACACCATCAAACACAACTCTAGTACAAGGCATAAGGAACCGTCTTTTGGGTTTTGGTCAACGTTGTACAGGAGACTCCCAAAGTATTACAGCTTCCTGCTATTGCTTTTAGTTGCCCTCCATTGGCAGGAGGTTAAGACCCTATAGTTGAAGGCACTATGCAAATAAGCACAATATGTATAAGCCTATGGGTTGGAACTGAACTCAGTGCTTCTTCTCTGAGGAAAATCTTTCATGATACCAGAAGGCCCCATGCAAGCTATCAAAGAAGGAAACTACCAAAAGTGCTACCTAGTTATGATGTCTATGAATGACATCAACAACTAACAAGTCATGATAGCCCTAAGGGTAGAATAGTGACCCACGTATCTTGGTGGTGGTAACCAACAGCTTTCTATGGATATTTCATTTGTGCTGTGACTAATAAAGCTTGCCTAAATTCCAAGTGCAGAGCTAGCCACACTAGTTAGCCACAGAAGTCAGGGCAGTGGTGGCACACACCTTTAATCCCAGCACTCAGGAGACGGGTAGACAAACTTCTGCCAGTTGAAGGTTATTCTGGGATACACAAAATTCATCCAGTCTAAAAGAGAAATAGGTCCAAGCTGTGGTCGCTCATGCCTTTAATCCCGAGTCACATCCCGTTAATTACAGTACTAGGGAGGTACAGACAGTAAGGGATATGGCTGTATGGAGGGAGGAATATAAGGTGGGAAGAGACAGGAGCTCATTGCATTCTGTTTAAGGATTCCTAGACACGGCATCACGTATTTGGCCTTAGGAGAGTAGAGAGGTAAGAACTAGTGGCTGACTGCTCTGCTTCTCTGATCTTTCAGCATTTGCCCCTAATTCTGACTCAGAGTTTTTACCATTAAAACCAATTAGAATTTGCCCTACAGCTTTCTAATTGAATTTAAGATCGGCTCAACAAGAAGGAAACCATACCTGGTACTGGAAATATAGCCAACTGTGCAAGGCTAGCAAAGTCATGGATCTTTGAGGAGAGTCTACATCTGTCACTTAACCAAAGTAGCAAAATCTTTATTTACATTCTAAATATTTGTGCTTATATCCATAGATAAGTGTGTTATTACCCTTTGTCATGGAAACTTCTCTTAGCAACCGATGGAGACCCTTAGAGCATACTACAACAAATCAAAATACACAGGTGTGTGTAATCCAGTCCCAGTGGATACATTTACAAAACAACTCCTGCACCTAAATCTCAGGAAACATTGCAGAAGAGTGGGCAGAAGAATATGAGTCATAGAATCAGTGAGTTCACTGTGAGCTTGTGTCTTCTAGTAAATCAGTAACTATGCTTATGAAGTCTCACCAATATCGCTGTCTAAATAGGAACTGAATAAGAATAGCACCATTAGACATGCCAAAGTGGACAGCAGAAAGACTATGAGGCCACAGTCCTAAA
This sequence comes from Microtus ochrogaster, assembly GCF_000317375.1. NCBI lineage: Eukaryota > Metazoa > Chordata > Mammalia > Rodentia > Cricetidae > Microtus > Microtus ochrogaster. The sequence continues at coordinate 32,138,270 of NW_004949096.1, forward strand.
CCAAGAACGCCAGACACCTAAGAAATGCTCAAAGTATAAGAAATAGCCATCAACCAGGGAAGAGCATATTAACTGATTATCTAATAATGCATGGTTATTCCTAAAACATAGACAAAAATAACATTATATAGACTGAGCTGGTTGTATTTATGTATTGAGATACATATATATAAAACATATTTGTATTATATGTGTTTGCATATAACGGCATTTAATGAGGAAAACAACTATGAATTGGAAAAAATAAAGTAGGGGCATAAGGGAGTTTTTAAAAAGAAACATTATATAATTATATTTAATCTTGAAAAGGAAATAACTAAAACAATATTCAAGAAAAGCAATGATATTTTTTAAATCTTTAAGCTGAAAGGAAAAGGGAAACACAAGGCTATAAACTATACTCTGCTGTCTAGCTTTAACAATTCATTGGAAGATTTTCCTCCCATCCTGAAGTTATTTATTTTATTATAGAAAATTACTCATCTCTATGAAAGAGCTGTGTGATGAGTGTAAAGCGTATGTTTGCATTCTGGTAACTGTATTTCTGGATCTGGCTATAAATCTTACCTGCTGAGTGTTATCACCTGGAACAAATTGCTTATCATTTTACTATCAATTTGTTTTTCAAATGTACGATTGATGGAACAATGCAGAGGGATTGGGTGTCTAAATGAAGTTGGACAGCACAAAAGCTGTAGGGTCTCCGAGGAGCAGAAGGATGTTGACTGCTGGTGAGATTAATGAGCTTTAGAAGCATAAAAATGGTGGACCCCACATGCTCCAGGAATTGGGGTACAGAACCAACTAAATATTAGAAAAGAATGACTTATGGCCTTTCCAAGGCTGAATGGTGTGGTTTGTCATGATACCAAAGAGAACTAATTCCTCACGTCTTTTGTAATCTTGGTTGAGAGTGAGAATATTGATTTGTAAATGATTTGGTTGTTTAGAATTAGCTTGGTTTGAAACAGAAAACTGGAGATTAAGGAAACATGATAATTTAGGTTTAATGAATAAGAAAATATTGTCCCCTGAGCAAGATCTTCCTAATTGTTTGCAAAGAGATCTTTCTAAAGCTACCGAGAGGCACTGTTGTCTGAGTTCTTCCAGAAAATACTCTGTGTGTGCCCAGACATCTGCTCTGTCTCCCCATTTATGGCTCTAACACATGGTGAAGTACTTGGATTACACTGATTTCAATAATCTAAGAAACTGAAAAATCACTCGACTAAATTAAGTCACAGGCTAAATTAGGGGTTTCATTGTCAGTGTATTATACACCCCATCATGGAGTCACTGGAAGCAACTATATCTTAGATCCACAAATATAAGCTACTCACCATCTAAGAATGATCCTTTATGCTAAGGAAAACACATCTGATTAAAAATACTAAGAACCACCTACTGGTAGTTTAATATCTGTCTTTATTTTTTTTAATTTTTAGAGAATTTTATACATTGTAGTTTGCTAATTTTCACCCTTTCCTCTAACTCTTCCTAAATCCACATCCTCTTCTATATCAATCTAATTTTCTGCCCAAATTTTGTTGTTAACCCCCATCTGGTCCAATTTGTGCCTCCCTGGACATGTGACAATCCTCTGGAGCTTGGTCCTTCTACTGGGGACTCTTAAGGAAAACGAACTCCCCCTCTTCCAGAAATCTTTGTTAACTATACATCTAATAGGGATTAAGAATATCTAGACTAGTCACCAGTTTGATTGTAGAATAAAGCAGTTTCAGCACCCTCTCCACTATTGCTAGGAGCCTTAGCTGGGGTCATCCTTGTGGATTCCTGGGAGTTATCCTGGCACCAGATTTCTCCCTAATCCCAAAATGGATCCCCCATCACCATCTTTTATTATCCTCCCCCACACACCCAGTCTGCCAGCCTATTCTTATGTTTTATGTTTTCATTCCCCAAGTCCCCCAACTCCTGCCCCAAGTTTATCCAGGAGATCTCTTATAGTTCCCCTTCCCTGGAAAAACCATGCCTCCCTCTTTGGGCCCTTCTTGTTACCTAGCCTCTCTGGGGTTGTGGATTATAGCCTACTTATCATTTACTTAAACATAATATTCACTTATGAGTGAGTATATATCATGTCTGTCTGGTTCTGGGCTACCTCACTCAGAATGATTTTTTACTAGTTCCATCTATTTGTCTGCACATTCTTGCAATCCATAAGCTTAGGAAGTGTTTCCATGATCTATACATTTTCTTCTTTGATTTAAAGCTATTGTTTCTAAAGATCTCCCATTTTTTTGGTTAGGTTTATTCCAAGAGATTTTATATTCCTGAGGCAATTGTGAATGTAATTAATTCCACAATGTTTTTCTCAACACAGTTATTATTAGTATGTAGTGAATACTGCAGATTTTTTTTGTGTGTTAAGTTTGTATCCTGCCACTTTACTGAAACTGCATATCAGATGTAAGAGTTTTTTGATAGAGTCTTCATTTTTTCTTCATGCATAAAGAAATCTTCAGCAGATAAGGATATTTGGCTTCTCATTCATTTCCCATCTATACCTTTTTTATTTCCTTCTACTATCTTTATTGCACTCATTAATCTCTGAATCCCTGGAATGAATACAATTTGAATCAAAGGAACTCAAAGAAAAGTTAGTTCAGTTGTCAGTTGTTAGTTAGTTGTCAAAATTTGAATTCACTATTCCAAATCCTTTTATTTATTTTTTCTTTTGAGAAATATGTTTTTTCCAAAAATCTTGTATTTATTTGTGTTTTGTTTTCCCCCTTAAAGCTCTCAATGTTTTCTTTCCTATGTCTATTTATTGTTTTAGCTACAAAATGATATGGTAAGATCATCTCCTGGCCTGGTCATTTCAATGTTCTAAATGCCTCCTCAGCTTGGCCTGGAACATCTTTCCCCAGGTTTGAGAAATTTTCTGTTTCGATGTTATTGAAATTTTTTTCTGTGATTGTGGTATGCAGCTCTCCATCTTTATCCATGATTCACACATTTAGGGTTTTCTTATGTCCCTGATAGCACAAATTTCTATTTGAACCTTGTAATTAGTTGTTTCCTTTGTCCCATTCTGTATACTTCAATTCTCCTGTCTGTCTTCAGATCTCATAGTCTGTCTTTCACTTTATCCATCCTATTGGTGGGACTCTCCATGGAGCCATTCAATTGAATTGTTACTTTCTCATTTTTGACATTTCAGGATTTTTTTTTCATTGTTTCTTTCTCTTTACTGAATTCAACTTTCATACATTGCTTTGTCTTCCTCATTTGGTTCAGCTTATTATTTCTGTTCCCTCAGAATACAGTCTAGTGTGGGCCCTGTTTTATTTCTCTGAGCACTTTATATTTTTCTTGGAATTCTTTAAAATAAAATCTAATTAACATTCAACAGACATAATTTTTGTGTGATTATCAGTTTTTCCATGAGGCACAATACCTTGTTTTTCTGTTTTGCATTGATGCTTGCACCTCTGGGATTATGCCATTGGTTGGATTGTGTTTTTAATCACCATTATGTGTCCTGATATAATACTTGCAATATTCAAGTGAGATGTGAGATATCATTCTGAAGGTTTCCCAATTACTGAAAAATAAAAGTGCATTTGACTCAGCTACGCCTTTCTTGATACATACCCAAAGATTTTATCTTCCGTGTCCTGTGTAGATCCATCTTCATAACTTGATTATTCACAATAACTAGGAGATGAAGAAATCTTAGACATCCATCAACTGATGAATGAAGAATGAAGATGTGATGCACAAACAGTGGAATATTATCAACTATAGCAAAAATGAATTTACTCAGTTTTCAGGAAAATGTATGGAATTGAAAAAAATTATTCTAAGTGGGTAAACCAGAGTCCAAAGGACAAATGAAATATGCTTTCTCTCAAATGGTAAACTATATAAAAATTCAATACCTATTGTATATGAAGAGATCAAATTCTGTTTTAGTTATATTTGATGAGTATTAAGTGGGGAAAAGAAGAGAGAGGTAATGAAGAAGAAAAGAGAATATTTTAGGGCATGTGGACTTCAGTATTATGGTATACATAGAAGACAAAAAGGTTAGAACCAACAGTCCATATTCTTGTCTGCTCTCTGGCACCCTTGTCTTAAAAAGAAAGGTGAGTAAGGCACCCTGCAGTAACCACTGCCAGTGGAGTCAGGACCACACAAGAAAGCAGACTTACTCTAACTTTTAACTCTGTTATTCTGCAGTAAAGTTTGTTTTTCCCCCACAGGATTCAGTTGGAATTACGTATGTGAAAAAAATATTTTTGTTTTATCGGACCAAAAATTTATTAAATTAACCAAAACGGTTCTTTAAAATATAGGTTAAATTGTTTTAAATTAAATTTCCTATAGCATTATTGAATCCAAGAAGATTGAATTGTAACAGTAAAAATAGCTTTAGGGATAGCAATTGTTTACGCCAAATTCATGTTTGCTAAATCATTCTTATGAATAGTTTTAAGTTCAAGAATATTGTGTAATCATATAGAAGTAAATAAACCTATTTATTGAGGGTTTGCAATGCAGAGGGACGAACTCACAAATACAGAGAAAAGGCTGAAGCAATTGCTGGTCCTGCACTGTTTCTCCACTGTCCTGTGTCTCCCCTCACAATAAACAAGAACCAGAGCAAGAGAGTGAGCATGCTTCTTCTTGCAACTTATAGTACTTATGTAGCCCCTCAGACCATGCCCAAAAGCTAATTGGCTGAATAAATTCCCATGACACAGAATACATGAGACAGCTCAGTTACATTACTTTGGTTTTGAAGTAGTTGTCTCTGTGGTAGGATCCATGTTGGATAGTCTAGATCTCACTTGTGGAATAAAGAAGTATTTCTCTTTGTGCTACTGGGAATGCAGTCAAACGACCCCTACCACCACTACCACTACCACCACAAACACACACACACACACACACACACACACACTGGTTCCTCTGTATTCTGGTTTCTGCTATGGCTGAAGACAGCCATCCCTCAAGAAAAAGTTGAATTGCCTTTCAAGTTTTCCTGTGCAGCTCAGGTAAGATTTGCCCTTATCATCACCATCCATTCCAGTGCAGTAAAGTAACAGCCCTTGAAGGAATCACTAAAAAACTTTCCATCTTTAGTCTGGTGAATGCTGCAGCATCTTAGTAACAATGCAATCAATACCAAATAAATGATATTAGGGAACCACAGAAGCAAAAACGTCATCTCATAATTTTGTAAAGTAACAACAGTGCTGCTGCCTTCTACCATGAAGGACGGGAATGGATGATTTAAAAATACCGAAAAATAGCACATTTAGTAATTAAACAAATAAAGAATTTAAAGAGAAATATTTGGGATATGGAAACAATGAGGATATTTTACCACCTGGACAATGACCAAGTGTATCTACACACCTTCTGCTATTCTAAATTTTTTTTATTATTAAAGTATTTCATTTCTTTTATTAATTTTTTAATTTATTTTGCATGATAACCACATAGTTTCTCCTCCCTCTTTTTCTTCCATTCCATACCCCTTCTCCTGTCTATTCTTCTTTCCATCTACTCATCCTCTTTCTCTATTAAGAAAGAAGCCGCCTCCCATGGAAGTCAACAAAGCATGACACATCAAGTTGAGGCAGAACTAAGCTCCCCTTCCCTCCTTCCCCATAAAGGCTGGAAATCTCTAGGCAGCATAGGTTCCCAATTGCAAGCTCAACTGTCAGGGACAGTTCCTTATCCCACTGCCAGGAGGACCACAAACAGGCCAAGCTACACAACTGTCACACACAAGCAGAGGGTCTAGGTTGGTCCCATGCAGGTTACCTAGTTGTAGCTCCCATGAGCTCCCATGAGGTCCCTTGAGCTCAGGTCAACTGTCTCTGTTAAGAACATTGCCCCCTGGCTCATTCAATCCCTTCTCACTTTCTGTAATAGGATTCCAGTGTTTGGCTATGGATCTCTGCATCTGCTTCCATCAGTTACTGGATGAAGTTTCCCTGATGACAATAAAGGTAGTCACCATTTTTATTACAGGGACAGGCCAATCCAGGCACCCTCTCCACTATTAGTAGGAGTCTTAACTGGGATCATCCTTGTGGATTTTTCAGAGATTTTCTTTTCTTTTATTTTTTTTGGCATAAGGTTTCTCCCTATCCTGAAATGTTACCCCTTATCAAGACATTTCTTTCATTGCTCTCCCCCTCCATGCCGTCCCCAACTTTCCAAACCCAATCCTTTATATTCCCATCCATCACTCCACCCACACCCAATGCCTCCAGTTTACCCAGAAGATCTCTTCCATTTCTGCTTCCCAGAGAAATCTTTGTGTCTCTTTGTGAGCCCTCCTTGTTACCAAGGTTCTTTAGGGCTGTAAATTGTAGCCTGGTTAACCTTTAGTTCATGAATTAGTACATTCCCTGTCTTTCTGAGTCTGGGATACCTACTTCAGGATGATTTTTTTTTTCTGGTTGCACCTGAAGTTATTGGGTTTTGTTTTTGTTCTTACTGCTGAGTAATAATACATTGTGTAAATGTACCATATTTTTTTTTAAATCCATTCTTCAGTTGAGGAGCATCTAGGTTTTTTTCAGGTTCTAGGTATTATGAATAACACTGTTTTTAACAAAGTTGAGTAAGTGTCCTTGTGGTATGACTGAGTATCTTGTGGATATATATCTAAGATTGATATAGCTGGGTCTTGAAGTAGATTGATTCTAATTTTTCTGAGAATCTGCCCTATTGATTTCAAAAGTAGCTGTACAAGTTTGCACTCCCACCCACAGTGGAAGAGTGTTCCCCTGTTCCACATCCTCTCCAATAAAGGCTGTAATTGATGTTTTTGATCTTTGCCATTCTGACAGGTGCAAGATGGTATCTCAGAGTCATTTTGATTTGCATTTCCCTCATGACTAAGGATGTTTAACAATTCTTTAAGTGGATCTTTGTCTTTTGAGATTTTTCTGTTGAGAATTCTGTTTGAACCCCATTACTAATTGTATTATTTGGTATTTTGCTTTCTTGTTAGGTACCACATACCAAAATTAAATCAAGACTAGAAAAAACATTTTAAATATACTATAACCACCAAGGAAATAGAAGCAGTCATTAAAACCTCCCAATCATGAAAGCCCAGGGTTGGATGGTTTCAGCATAGAATTCTACCAGAATTTCAAAGAAGAGCTAATTCCAATACTCCTCAAATTGTTACACAATAGACATGGAAAGACATTCACAAATTCTTCTTATAAGGCTGAAATTATTTTATACCCAATCCATACAAAGTGCAGTAAAAAAAATGAGAATTACAGACCTCATGAGCCTTGATGAAAAAATACTCAATAAAATACTGGCAAATCGAATCCAAGAACACATCAAAAAATCATCTACCATGATCAAGCAGGCTTCATCCTAGAGATGCAGGGTTGGTTCAACATACATCAAAGTCATCTACCCTATAAACAAACTGAAAGAAAACCACCCACATGATCATCTTACTAAATGATGAAAACGCTATGCTAAATTTTCACTGAATATAACTATGAGTCATATGAACTTGCTAATTTTGTCATCAATTAAAAATCACTTATATAGAGCCAGGTATTGTAGTAAAATTCTAGAAGTGTCCCCAACTCTTCAAGGGCTATGAAGATCTATCATTCCTAACAATCACAGGGTACCTGTGAAAGCTATTCCCACTCCAGAACTGTCTGTAAACAGCTCAAGCATCTACCGCAAATTCTGTAACAACTCGATTCTACAGAGCCCAGCCTGTTCTCTTACCCATTCTCTTTAGGTGTTGACCACTCTAACATTTATTTTCTCAAGAACCTTTCTAGTGTAATTTCTTAGACAGCTAACCTGTGACCTCATTAAATCCTGTCAAACATAGCTCCATATAAAATCAACTTTGTTCACTTTCCTCATGTTTCAGATGAGAGTATTTATTTGCGTTAGGAGTTATAAACATATGATGAACTTTTATCCACTGATATTCTCACATACTGAAAGACATTTGGTAACTTAGTTAAAAGTAAATGATCTTTATGAAATGAGTTTCTCACCTATCCTTTCCATTATGACATTTACAGATCATGCTCCTTACTATTGTGCTATGTTTATGGATGAATTTGAAACACCATGAATTCCTCTATCCTATCTAAGAAAATATGAACTTACATCATCATTAGCCTGCTGAGATGTAATGGAAACCATTAGATGAGAAAACTTCCTGCCCTGTATTCCCATTAAACCTTCTGCCTCCCCCACGAGCTCCACTGCACCTTGAAGACTTTCTTGAGTAAATGAAGCAAGAAAATTTGGAGAAAAAGTTTTTAGAAAATAGAAGAGAGAAAAAAACTGTTTTTTAAAAGAAGCATAATACAAAAAAATTTTAAAAAGATATATCATAAGAGATATTGTCAATAGCAGAAAGTGGGGGAAAATGCTTCAGGCACACATGTTTTAAATGGTTATAAACAAAAGTCTCAACACATACAAACAGTTGGTTGTAGGCTGAAGTTTCTGTCAGCGTCATCCTGCCAGCCATTCAATCCCAAAGAAACATACAGAGGCTTAGATTAATTATAAACTGTTTGACCTATTAGCTCAGGCTTATTATTAATGAACTCTTACAACTTAAGTTAACCCATACTTCTTATCTATGTTTAGCCATGTGAATTGGTACCTTTTCTCAGTGCAGAATTTTCATCTTGCTTCCTCTGTATCTGGGTGGCTATTACAGACTAAACCTTTCCTCTTCCAAGAATTCTGCTAATCTGGTCAACCTGTCTATACTTCCTGCCTGGCTACTGACCAATCAGCATTTCATTAAGCCAATGCAAGTGACAAATCTTTACAGAGTACAAGAGCATTATCCTATAGAAGTTGATAATATGAAACAAAATAAGTATCTCATAAGTGTTAAAGAAATTGAGCTTACCATTAAAAATCTTAAGGAAGAAACTTATCACTGGTTAACTCTAATGAGGACATAGTTCTGAAATTATGATAAAGATAAAGTTAACACACAATAACTACATTACACACCAAGAATGACATTTATATTAGATGAATATGAATATCAGAGTGCAAAAAATATGGATAACAGAATGAACAAAAAAACAGAGATAGAAAAGAAAAAGTAAATTCACCTGCAGACTTGACTTACTCTGTGACACAATTAACTATTCAATTTCAATTTCAAAGTCACAAACAGACTCAAGCAATTACAAAACAAAACAAAATAAACAAGTAAAATAGACACAAATGCATACAAAGTTGCCATCTAAATATCATGTAAATAAAGTTGACATGCACAGAAGAAATAAAAATAGGGAAATATAACAAATAACCATCAGTTTGCATAGTTCAGCAGATGCAATAACATTGCATATTCATTTACTTTAAAATCCACTGAAAAAATGGGAGACAGAAGAGGAAAAGCAAAGAACATTGAAAAATTTAGGTTTTAAAGGCATCACATATTAAGCTGTTCCTCTGAAACAATGTGAAGCAATAGATTTAGAAAGAAAGGCAAACAAAAATAGCCAGTCATTTCTCCTGTTATGTTCCATTCTGTTGAAAAATAATAACTGAACAAAAATAACATAAAACAAGATGCCTTTCAAATGCATTGGTGGAAAAATCTTTTGGACAGGAAATGGCAAACAGTGAAGTCAGATATAAGCTTAGCCATTATCTGATGTCATTCTTAGCTTTGGTTTGGTGGAGGCTAGTCTGTATATTCTAAAAGGATTTCCTCAATAGTTCTAAGGATGTTAAGTTATACACAGAATTAGGCAGTAAACAGCTATTGGAGAACTAAGATAGCCCAAGGTAACTAGGCAGGAGACTGGAATATTCCAATTCTGCACTACAATTAAAATTCTAATCAATCCATCAGCTCTGTAGAATGTTTAAAGTAGGTGAAAAAGACCCCACCCAAAAACTTTAATAATATATGTAAACACAATCTCTTTATATGTGTACTAAAAGGTATCAATAAGAATGTGCCCTGGGTTATCCCTTGACACATACCCCAACAAAAAAGATTGAGCACTACAAAAAATTTCTTGCTAACTCCCAAATGATTGAATATAATCTAATTTCAGTTCACGATTAGATAAATAAAGAGGTTAATTTAAATAATGAAATAGGATGCATCAACTAAAAAAGAGAAAATGGTTGTAGAATCAAAACAAATGAATCTCATAAACAACGTGTGACAAAGTGTTTCACCACAAAGACTATATAGTATGAGGATCATCATTCTTGTGAGAAAATGGAATACCAGGGGAGTTTAGTGGAGATGACTCAGCAGTTAAGAGCGCTTACTACCCTTGTAGGGAGCTAAAGTTACCTTCTTAGCTAAGACCCAAGTTAGGTGGGTCCCTACAGTGCCCTCTTCAGGCATCCTTGGGTATCTGCACCCATGTGTACACACCCCCCCCCATACACCCACAACCCCCTAACATGTGTGTGCACATTCACACACACAATTAAGCTATAAAAGATATCTTTAAAGAATATAGTTCTTGAAATACATACACCACACCAACAAAAAGGAATGTTAACCATGCAAATCACAATATCAACAGGAAGATGACCCGAGGCAAAGAGAGAAAACAGTGACTGAGTGGCGGTGAGAGATGGGATATTTTGTCTCATCACTAAATTACGTCTCATCAGCTAGAAATCACAGCTGCACCATGCTGTACCTTCCTCACCCACACTGAAGATGCCTTTCCCTGTCATCTTCAATACGAAGTGCTGCCTACCCTATGCAACTTCAGCGGCTTCTGGAAAGCCCATGAGGATTACAGAGGGCTTTCTCCCTGATGGTCATTTTAATCTGAGAATCATCTATTATCACATCGCTGGCATATCATCAGTAAAGGCAGGGGCTGAGTTTGCCTGAAAACTAGTTCCTTTAAAGGGCTGAAATTCATAATTTGTATTTGTTTTCTGCCATGCTGAAGCCATTTTGAATGTGTAAGTTCACAAACAGAAAAACATCACTGTTTGTATGGCTAACTGCATCACTGTGGCAAGGTTCTGATGGTTCCTCTAGACTAGTCAAAACTGGCTGTGCTATCCAATCACTTTTAAAGCATTTGGTTAGGAAAACTTCCAATGTGCAAGTGAGTTGAAAGTGTTTTCTGTTGAACATTCATCTACACTGTACACTGCTGTGAACATTTTATCTGACTTTCTTTAAACATGTGGATGTTTATCAATCATCAATCAATTGAATCACATGATAACTGTTTTTAACAGCCAAATTTGATCACATGGTAAAATTTCAATGTGACATGCATCTGAGAAATTACTTTTCCAAAATCATACCCTCATATTTAGCTCCTGAATAAAACATAAATGACCTGCAAAGGGGCGTTTTCCCTTAAATGTGGTCTTTTAAGGAAACTCTCTGAGAGTCTGCCTTTCCTCAGGTCCTTTTATTAATTTGTCTATAAATTTTCACAGTGAGTTTAAGTAAACTTCTCCATATGTTTTCTAGCACATTCTCTAACATATGTTGAAATCCTAGAAGATTGACTATTTTTATAATCAAAAATACAGGAGGCTGTCAGTAAACAACTTAGATCCAAGTCTCGGGGGACGTTTGCTAATGGAAGGGTTCCGAATATGGGCGATTTGGAGCTTACATCTGCCATTATCTGGTGAAACAGTTTGCATTAAACCTAATACAACCTAATGCTCGTCCATGTATGCTTTTTCCTGAATTCCCTTCAGATGTGATTGCAGAAAACAACCCAGTGCAAAGGCTTTTCTCTCTGCTGCTGTGCAGTGATTTCACTTCTCATGTTTCTGTCAGCATGAAAATTAGATTCAAAGACAGTGCTGCACCCGATAATTCCGCCAAGGTGTGAATTGCTCAGGTTTCTGTGACCATCATGAACATATGCAAAGTCTTTTCAGCCAGCCTGTCTTGGAATATAAGGAGACCCTATTTCTGTGCTCGTAGCTCAACTGCCCCTAATGCTCACGTCCTCCAAAAAACAGATAGAAGACCAGCTTCTGGGTGTGTGCTGGCCACTTGAGCATCTGATTTCCTAGGACTATTAACGTTTACAGCCTTCCTGGTTAATTTTCCAATTTTCTTGTGTTATAGTCTTGTTTGACAGAGCATGTAAATCCTAAGAAGTCTATGAATGGTCAGAGAAGAAGTTGAACAACCTAAACTAGGCTTATGGGAGGCATTTACTTTTAAAAATATTTTTTTGTGAAAAATTAAATATACAAATACGTTGAAACAATTCAACAGGGAGAATTCATATACTGACTGTGGTACACATCCAGGGGCATGGAAAGGTGTGTGGAAATGGGTAGAACTCCAGCTGATACTTGCTTGGATCCAAGCTTTTCTGCTTTATTATTTTGAAGAGGGTCCTGGGTAGATTATCACCAAGATAAAAATCTATGTTAGATGTCTTGTTGGTCGTTGACTGTCACAAAAAAAACCTAGGATTTTAGTTCTGGGCATGTGGGAAAGATGCTAAGTCATGGAAGTAAAGCATGTAAAAGTTAAAATTGATCACATAACACTTCAGAGTATAAGGAAGTGCAATGCTTAAAACGCACATACATGAATGATATACAGAAGAACAAATCCTGCCAGGCACAAATATCAAGGAGGTGCTGACTTTGGGCAGGTTGATCACTGCACCTTCAGTCCACATGGAAGAAGTGAAGCTGTGGATGCAGGTCTGCTTACTTGAATCCAGGTCCTCACTTACTATCTATGTTAAACCTGGGGAGGGACTGCTTTTCGTCAATCTTGCAGAGGGCCCACTTTGGTTCATACCACCCACATGGCAGCTCACAATCTTCTGTAACTCCAGTTCCAGGGTATCCAGTGTTCTCTTCTGGACTCTATGGGCATCAGATACACACATAATGCACTTATATACTAGCAAACACTCACACATACACATAACCTTTTTTAATTTGTAAGAATGTCAGGAGAATAAATCAATTTTCTATTGCGTAAGATAAAATCAGTGTGTAAAATTGGTGTGTTCCTTCACACCAATATGGGCAACATGGACACTGAATTAGTGAATATATCTATTTAAAATTGTATCAAAGTTGATAAAAACAGTATCTGACTGGTACATTGAAAATCCCCCAACAACACTGAGAGAGATTAAGAATCTACGTAACTAAGGAAGCTTCCATTGTTTCTGGATGGAAGTTAATACTGCTGATATAGTATCACTCTCTTCGTTCTCTTGTGTTGCTGTAACAATTAGTTACATTGTTCATCACTTTATTTGTATCCTATTATTATATATCTCTAGATTAGAATTAAAATTCTATTTATAAGATAATATATATTTGACCAGATGAATTTTAATGAAAGCACCAAGAATGTCAAAGAGAAAAAAGGAAACTTTTAAACAAATGAGTAGTAGACCTGGATATCCACATGTAATGGGATGTAGTAGTTTGGACTCTAACTTTCATGTCATAAAACCACTCAATGTGCCTGTGGAGGGTGATGATCCATCACATTGTAAAAGCACTAAAATCCATCAAATTATAGATTTTAGATACCAGATAGAAAATTTGGGTTATCCTAAATTCTCCAAGGAAATAGTCCTTCTTTCTCTTTCTTTGAACAATGCTGACAGGACTTACTTATACTTTGAATAACATTTTAAGAAGAAACTACTACCAAATGTCACAGGTGAAAAATGTTCTGTTAGGTCTTCTAGAGGAGAGTAAATGACTATCTATTTTCTCATTCTCCTTAATAAGATTGAAATTAATGTAGCAAATAAAGCTTCTATATTCACCCAGAGCTAGCAATAATTTAGTAAGAATAAAGGAAGATGTTTAGACAGAGTTGTACAAAGAGAAGGTAATTACAGGTCAAAGACTGAATAGGTATCTCCACCAAACACATATATTCAAGCCTGAAACCCTAGTGTGATGACGTTTGAAGACAGGGATTTACGAGGTTATTTAGTTTGGATGAAATGGTATGGGATGTGCCTAGGATGTGGTTAGTACTATATAAAAACAGGAGAAGCTATTAGAACTAAAATATAATAATCTCTCATCCACTTTCTCTCCCCCTTTTTGCCTTCCCCTTTCCCTCTCCCCTCTTTACTCATCTTCCCCTCCTCCATTCTTTCATTTTGTCCCTGTCTCCCATCCTTGTGTCTTGTGTCTCCGAACCACACAGAGTTTTCATAGACATCCATTATGTAGACACTTGGTCTTGGACTTACTAGGCTCACAGAGCAAAATAAAAATCTTTGTTGAAAAGAGCCATTCAGTCTATGATTTTTTAATTATAGTCTGATTTAACTAATCAATTTATAATAATAAGGGAGAGAAATGAGAAAGAAAAAATACACTTGTATAATTAAAAATCTAGATCAGAGAGATTCTTAAGTGGAGATTATCATAATAACATTTTGGTTGTTCTTTCTTTTTTAATTGGAAATACTTTGAAGCTACAACTAAATTGTGGATGGACTGGAGTAATTTTGCTTTGTTGATGAAGTTAGGTTTTGGGATGCAATTATTTTGCTTCTTTTAAACAAATGAATCCACTGTAAATATGCTTATTAGATTTTAATCACACATAAGTCATGGAGTGAGTTATGTTTTCACTATGTATGCTGCGATGCGGCTGTGTATATGATCTATAATATACTCATGAAACACAGCGCAGGTGAAGGAGATCTTCTGTGTTCTCATTTGAAATGTTTATTTTAGATTTATTTGTGATAAACTGATCCTTGAAAACAAAGGCTGAGAGTGAGTAAGAGATAAAGATTTGGTGGTTAACATGGCAAAAAATGAAAAAAAAACAAAACAAAAACATGACACCCAAGATGCTGACCAATGGTGAAGGACACATCATCACACAACCATGTGTGGTAAAATGGAGAAGTCTCTCTGCAGTTATGCTAATTAAACTTCTTTCCCACAGTGAGCCCTCCAAGCTATTTCTCAGATGCTTCTAGACACTGGGCTTCTTTAGGTATGTATGATAATGCAGTCTATCAAAGGCAGCAGCAAATAGAAGGTTCAATAAAAAATTAGAGCAAATAAGTCACTGAGCTTTTGTGGGAAATCAACAAGTTCCAAATTGACAATGGGCTTGGGCTCGTATGAAACTGTTTTATTCCTCAAATATGTTCTATTTTGACTTCTTTCTGGTCTTCTCCTTTTCAGTTCAAAGTTATCTTCTGAAGTTCCAGCTGGGAGTTCTTTCCTGAATTTGTCTAACATACTCTGCACCAAGGACAAGTGCCTTCTTTTCCTAAGCTGTATTTGTTGGAGTGTAACATATAAATTATTACGCTCATATTAGAAGAAAAGATTTGTAGTGATTAAATTAGATGATATCTGTAAAGTGCTTCACAGTGAAATGACAAATATCCAACCCTAGCAACACTAAAAAGCAGCACTGAAGTCTCAAAAGCTGATTTTCTCTGTAGTACCAGCTCTGATCTCTTGAGCTCTACCCAGTCTGCTTCTGTATTTTGTAATTCTGTCTTCAAACTGTCACTGGGTATCTCAGTTCCTTCCCTAACTCGCAACATTCGAGTCCTGGATGTGAAGACGGTAGAGTGATTTAAAGTGTCAGAGTTTAGCTCTGCTTCCACATCCTAAAGTCTAATCTATTACAGTTTAGTTTTTCTATGTGAGAAAAATACAAATATTGGTGAAAATTATTTTCCAAAGTATTAGAAAATTGGACATGGACCCAAAAGTTCCTAAATGTACCCCTAAAGCTTCATTGTGGAAATAGAGGAAACAGAATGCCAAATATGGTGCCTCAGGGAAGTCCCAAGAAGGGTTTGTCTGTCCTGAAACTGTGGGGCCTGGCTTGTCACTGCTGCACATTCCACCTGTCAATGACCAATTAATTGCTTTCAGAGTCCCATGTTTGCCCACATTTCAGTGAATGTACAAAGAAATCTGCCAGTCTCCAGTAGGTATCTTATCGTGTACTAGAAAATGTATATTGTGTCACGTATGAAGAAGAGAGATTTGTGGGATTCTCCTCTGTATACTGTGAATATTATTGGTTAATAAAGAAACTGCTTTGGATCTGTGCGGGAAATAGAGGTAGTTGGGGAAAACTAAACTGAATGTTGAGAGAAAGAAGGAGGAATTAGAGAGAAGCTATGGAGCAACCAGAGACAGACAATCTGAAACTGCTGGTAAGCCATGGCCTTGTGCACAGATAATAGAGATGGGTTCAATTAAGATGTAAGAGTTAGCCAATAAGAAGTTAGAGCTAATAAGCCAAGCAGTGATTTAATTAATACATCTTCTGTGTGAATACTTCGGGTCTGAGCTGCCGGGCAAACGGAAACCAACAGGCAGCCTCCCAACAACAACAAAAACAACAACAACAACAACAGGGCTTTTTAATTTACTTTCATTCCTAGGAAACTTCTCAAATGTCAGTTCACACTCATCTCTTACAGTTTCCTATTACAGACACAGAAGCCTCATTAATTTGCTCACAAAGAATGCCAGACGATTTTAGTTTGAGTAGTTCTTGCCCCCGACTTTGAGAAATTTGCAGAGTGCTAAGGAAATGTGAGTATACCACTTTGAAGGGAATGAAAGCAAAAATCCCCAAAGATGCAAGGAGATACAACAATCTAAATTATTGTTGTGGTTTATAAAAATAAGGCACTTTTTTCTTGACCCTTAATCAGAATTTCACTCTGTATTTTGAACCTTAAATTTTAATTTAAAGAAGGTAAAATACAGCAAAGTTTTCCTTTAGTTAAGGAGCAAAAAAACGCCATGTATCAAAGTCAGTTACTCAAAAGAAGTAACTCTCATAACCTGGAGATTGCATCCCCTCCTTATGAATTGCATAGCACCGATGGATTTGCTCTTCTTATCCTTGTGAAATGGCTCACTTTTGCCAAGATTTTAAAAGAGAACTCGAGGAGATCAATTTTCAAGGCTTCAGAAGAAAATGTCATTAAACCCTGAGAAACTTCAGACGCTAGGCAAAATCCACTAAATGGGAAAGTTTTCCCTGGAAAGAACCTCATTATAGTTTTTTTTTTTTCTTTAGTGTAGATGCTTCAAGGAAAAGTTGTTATGTAGCAAAAACGGTCTTGGTATTATGGAAGTACATTTCAAATGGGATTCTACCTGTAATGAGATGGGGTGCATTACCTACGGAAGTGCTAGAAGCAGGAGAAGAGGAAAAACCATGCTACCCAGGGAAGATGATGAAAGCCAAACTCTAGGGCACCTCATCATCCAAAAACACTTTCTGATGTTAGGAGAATTTGACACGCATGAGAGTGAGGAAAAAAGTGCAAAGCACATGTGTTATTTTACATTATTCTTTGTCTATCTATGCACACCAAGATAGATTTGCATTTATATTTTTATTCAAGTAATCCAATATGCAGAATTCTCTCTAAGAACTCTCCCAGTCTAACTAGTTGTTTTACTTTTATACATTTTTCCTTTGCATTAATATGAAATAGAAATGATGGATATTTGAAAATCTAAGCACCTTTGCTGATTTCCATTTATATCCCAAATATCCTTAAGGTTTTACAACCTGATTTTTACTTTTAACAGCCTAATGCTGTTTTTCTGAATGAGGCTGATATTTTGAAGACATGTTAAATTTGTGCATGTGTGCATGCATGTCTCTGTGTGGGGGTCCTATTAATGTATTTTCATCCTTACCTTGAAGGTCATTTTCTCCCTGCCAGTTACTTTACTTGACTTATTCTTTTTGCTCTTCCTCCCTTTTCTCCTCCTGAGGTGCTGGGGATGGAACCCGGGATGTTGTGCATGCCAGACGAGCCCTCTCCCATTGGGCTATGCCTGCAGCTCTGATGTTCCTCCTTAAAGCTTAGAGGATCTCCATTCATCCCTCTGTATACCCGTGAGCAGTTCAGTTTATCCACAAGACTCCCAAATACACATTTCTTACCTCATCACTGCACAGTGTTTCTAAGCTTATTATCCTCAGCTTATCCATTCACTGAATCTGTTTCCATATTGATTAATAATTTGATATGGATTGAATCCTAGTTTACAGCCTGTCATGAAATAGGTACTACATTCCAGTGCTCCATTCATACATTAATATTTTCTGCCTTAGACTTGAAATCACTTAGGTCTTAGATAGCTTAATCTTTTTCTCCTTCTCTTAGCTATTCATGGTTAAGTGTGGTGTTTGTTTTTTTAAAGCATCTCTGATATCTTCCTACTTTTCTGCTTCAATTTTTAAAATTTTATAACTAAACTTCTAAATTTCAGTAACTCACATTTGAATAAACATACATTTTTCTGGTTAATTTTCTAAGAATTTAGAGTATAGAAGACAAATGTAACAAGAGCAAAGAAATTGCTGTTGAAAGTAGAGACAAGGCTAAAATAAATCACAAAACACTTGTATACCATTTATGCAGTCCTGCCTTTAATCGCATTGTTTCCTGCTCCACAAAGGAAAGATTATTACCAAAAATAGCATGATTCCCCTCCCTTCTAACTTCGATATTTTCTGATATCATTATTTTACCATAGTTTTACTATAGCTGTGATTTTTTTCTCTAATTTTACTTTGTTTTTCAAAACCCAGCAGGAACCAAAATGAAAGATTTCATGATATTTTAAGATATTTGTTAATTTAAAAAGTAAAAACCCAGACCAGAAAAACACCCAGAATTGTCTAGTGACCATGAAGCTGTTTAACACCAAATATCCATTTGGGGTAGACAAAGCCCCAATACCAACCACACAGAATGTTTAAGTTTGCAAGGTTCTTTGGTGGTATGGCATATCATTTGCCAACGAGAGCAATGCAAAACCAAATGAGGGAATAAAAATCTATGACAATACTTAGGAAAAGTTTTTTGGTTACAGAGGGCATTCTTACACGTTCAAAATCATAAATGCTTTATTCTAATAAATTTTGGTTTGTATGCTATTGTTGAAATGTGTCTAGGAGCGTCTGAACATGCCATTCTTTTCCCAGTCATCATCATTTACTGTAGATTGAAAAGATGAAGTGTCTGTGGGGAACACTGGCCGGCTTCCTCAACACATTGATGCAGTCAGCTAAAACTTTCCATACTGAGTCCTGACTTAACAGCATAGTTGATCATCTGGTTCTTTGGTTCTTGGTATCAATGGGTTTAGATTAGGCTTTCTGCGTGTGCAAAATTGGGTATCAGTTATGACATGCTGACTAGAATCTGCAGCAAGGAAGGTTGTGGTCATCTGCTTTGCCCTAACCCTCTCTCATTGCCATCCCCAAACAGATCTCTAAGAGTCTTCAAATGAAGGCTGTCATCTAAAAGTAAAAATCAGAATAAATTTTGATATCAAAATTTAGTCAACTCAATCGAACTGACATAGGTAATGGAGCTAATTTGTTAGGTGTGGGACATTGCTTCTATCAGCTGTTTCAATGGTTTAGGCTGATCTAGGAAATCACATAGTCCATAGTTGTCTGCGTCTCACTCTCCAAATTCCATATGGTTGGATGATGTGGGATTCTGCTCTGTATACTCTGAATACTATTGGTTAATAAAAGACTGCTTTGAGCCCATAGCAGAGCAAGGCAGAAAGAGCTAGTCAGGAAAAACTAAAGTGAATGCTGGGAGAAAGAAGGGCAGAGTTAGAGAGACACTATGTAGCCCTGCTGGAGACAGATGCAGGAACTTTAGCCAGTAAGCCACAGCCATGTGGCTATACACAGATTAACAGAAATTGGTTAAATTAATATGTAAGAGTTAGCCAGTAAGAAGCTAGAGCTAATGGCCCAAACAGTGATTTAACTAATACAGTTTCTGTGTGATTATTTTTGGGTCTAAGTGGCCAGGAACCAACTAACAGCCTCCCCCAACAGTTGGATGTATGTAATACTTTATTCACAAACCACCTTTAAGCAGCTGGATGAAATGTGTGCTTCAGGTTTATGCCAAGTGAGCAATCTGCACCTCTTTGATGGCATTGACTGAGTGCTGCCGCTGGCCCCTTGTAATCTAGAAAAAACCAATGTGCATATCCTCAGGAAAATCACTGATGAACATGAAATAAATCCATCAATTCCTGGTTACAACAGACAATGCCATTTCTGAAATCTAATCATGAACTAGAGCTTTGAGTGTACCTGTCTTAGAGTGTAGAGGAAAGAGAGAAAAGACTGTTGGTAACTGCAGTTCTAAGCCTAGAGAAGTCTGTTAGAGATGGATGGGCTGTCTGATCTGACAGCTCAAAGAGGCTACATGATGTCTTTGAACCTTGTGACCTTGGGTAAAGGAGTAGGAAGCACTATGATTCATGGTGCTCTCTGAAATTAACCTGTCACTGGAAGTTACTTCATGTTCTTATACCACAGCTATCTTCATGTCCTGGCCAAAGGAAAATAATGTGAAGATCTCTGTCTCCCCACTGTTTTAGAGTTTGCTTTCTTGAGTGTGCTCTTCACTGGCATCCTTTCTGGATATATAAAGTTTGAGTCAGATGGAAGTTATTTTTAATTAAAATGAAGCCAGATATTTTTGCTATCCATTCATTGTAAACAGCTCTGGAAAAAAAAACATAATTCACATAAAAATCAATTGAAAAAACCTAACTCTGCTTTTCTATATTTAGATAACACACAGATTGTGTTTTTCTTTTCAACAATTCATCTTCAACTGATATATTTTCAATCTACACTGGGAATGTAATTTTCAAAGGGATTTTAGAAGAGATATGTGTACCACATTAACTCATGGATTATATAAAATATAAATGAAACATGTGGATGTTGTAACAGTGGGGACAACTAGCTGATTTCAGAATTGGATGTACTGTTTGGTCATTTGCTCTACTGGGTCCTTTGTAACTTTGTTTGCTGGAAGACAGCATCAATAGACCTTTTAAAATGAAGTGTCATGAGATGAATCTAATTGGATCACAAGCTAAATAGAAACAGAGTGGGAAGCTGTAAATTATAACCATATAAGGATTGAGGGGTTATACTCTGAAAACTAATTGTTGTTTAAGTATATTATTTGACCTAGACGTATGTTTTTCTTAAGAAAGAAAATAAATATGAAATGAACATTAAATTTATACCTCAATGTAATTTCAAAATTGCCATCATCTCTTATGTCTCATACTTGCATTCCAGATTTGTTGATGCTAAACATTTAGGGTGAAAACTCAGAAATTTACATATTTAATAAATCATCATCAGAGTTTCACATTCACAGCAAATTTTTCAAACCACTCTACTTAGTTGTTAAGACACCAGTGAAGGACATTCAGTGGTTTTCAGTAAGAAACGTGTCTGATCTTTTCTAAATAATTAGATATGGGGCTAGGGTATAAAAACACTGACTGCCTTTGTAGATGGAGATATTTCACACCAGCATCCCATGGGCAGAATCAGAGAAATAGTGGTCATGCTTTCTTACTTCAAGGTGATCTCCCTACTTGGGTTTGAGACTTAGGGAGCTGAGCAAAGTTCAGTCCTAAGCGTCACCTGTATTTCACACAGAAGGTACAAATGCCATATTAAAACTAATTTATGTAATGGCTATCAAACTAATATTTAAAGATATATCTTACTTGTTGTTCCTGTGTATATATGTGTATGTTACATGTATGCATATGATTGTGGAGGGCAAACATTTCCCCTGAATCTGGAGTTATAGATAATGTCAGATGAACAACTTGAGTGATGGAAACAGGTCTTCAGGAATTATGGGAAGTATTCCCAACTGATTAGCCACCTCTCCAGTCCACAAAATATTTTAAAGGATATAAACATAAATGTTTTCCTATTGTGATAGGTTAGGAACCCCAGAGTGATCCATCTCTCTTTTGTAGGTTTTCTATCAAAATTCAACTCAGATATTTGTAGTAGCAAAACATTGCAAACTGAAACTATCTTGGAATCTTTATCTATGTTAAATAGAAAATTTAAAGTTAAAACATAAGTCTTCCACAAAATCACCCTATGTAAATTCTACCAATATATATTGTATGTTAAAAGTTATATAGTGCATTTATTTATCCTGTGCACATTTCTAACTTAGTCTACTTTTAGGTGTTAATGCCACCTTGGCTGTCCTGGAACTCACTTTGTAGTTAGGCTGCCCTCAGACTCACAGAGATCTTCCTGCCTCTGCCTCTCAAGTACTGGGTTTAAAGGCCTGAGCCACCACTGCCTGGATCTTGTTCACTCTGTTGAGGCAGAGTCAACCTCAGTAGACATGCTACTCCAAAGGGGAGAAAAATCCCAAATATTCACACCCATAGACTAACAACTACAGGCAACTCACACCTTCTGAGAGAGGAAGAATGAGCTGCTCTGAGGCATGAGCACCCTAATTTGTTATCCAACATAAAATTGTCATCCCTGAAACAATACACACATAAGCAACAAAAATGGACTCAGAAGATTGTATCCAATTTGTTTAACTACACAAAGATGTGTTGCATTTTTCTAACTATGTAAAGATGGGTTGCATTTTTTATGTTGCAGAATATTTGCTTAACTGTGTAAAGATGTGCTTCATTTATTTAATTATGTAAAGATGTGTTGCTATTTTGCCTTGCTGGCCTAAGGAACCTGACTGGTCTAACAAAAAGCTGAATGGTCAGTAGTGAGGGAGGAGCTATAGGCAGAACTTCCAGGCAGGAAGAGTAAGAAGGAGGAATTTAGGCTGGAGGGAGAAAGAAAAAGAGACACCAGGGAGACGGCAGGTGCAAGCCAGTCAGACACAGAGGAAGCAGGGAAGTAGGACATTCAGAATGAAAGAATGGTAAAAAGCCCTGAAGTAAAATGTGGATGAATAGATAGATACAGGTTAAATTAAGTTAAAAGATCTAGTGGGACAAGCCTAAGCTAAGGCTGAGCATTTATAACTGAAAAAAAAGAAGACTTGTTTCCATCACTCATCTGACATTATCTATACACCTGTAAGAATGGCCAAGATCAAAACAATGATGTCAACTTATGCTGGAGAGGATGTGGGGTAAAGGGAATACTCCTGCATTGCTGGTGGGAATGCAAGCTGGAACAGCCCCTTTGGAAAGCAATTCCTCAGAAAATTGGGAAACAATCTTTTTCAAGACTGAGTATCATTTTGGGGTATATATCCAAAGCATTCTCAACCGTGCCACAAGGACATGTGGTCAACTATGTTCACAGCAGCATTGTTTGTCATAGCCAGAACCTGGAAACAACCTACATGCCATTCTACTGAAGAATGGATGAGAAAAATGTGATACACTTATACAATGGAATACTACACAGCAGAAAAAATAATGACATCTTGGTATTTGTAGGCAAATGGATGAAGCTAGAAAACATCATTTTGAGTGAGGCAACCCAGACCCAGAAAGATAATTATCATGTGTACTCACTCATAATTGGTTTTTACACATAAAACAAAGAAAACTAGCCTACAAATCGCCATCCCAGAGAACCTAGACAACAATGAGGACTCTAAGAGAGATATACATGGATCTAATCTACATGGGAAGTAGAAAAAGACAAGATCTCCTGAGTAAATTGGGAGCATGGGGGACCTTGGAAAAGGGTGAAGGGGAGGGGAGAGGCAGGAAGGGAAGCAGAGTAAAATGTAGAACTCTTAAAAATCAATTTTAAAAAATCGCCTTCAGAGCCCACAGACTCCTGAGATGGAACTTACTTGAAAGCATCTGTCCTGAGGACTAGCTTTCATGGTACCAGAAAGTTCTATGAAAGCTTCCAAAGGAGGAAAGCTTAAATCTAAGATGCCTATGAAGCAAAAGGGCTAGCTTGACATAAAAAGCCTATGGTTGCAATAGTGGCACACACATCTTGGTGGTAACAAAAGCTCTTTAGTGGGACTTAAGGCCTGCTCAACAGACATAAATCATATCTGGTGCTGGAAACCCAGACAACTACTCAGGACTATCAAAGTCATATATGTTGAAGTAAAATCTATTGCCATACTCTAAATTCTACATTCTGAATATTTGCCCTTACATCCAGAGATAAGTGTAGTCCTCACGCCACACTAAGAAATTCTCTTAGCAACAGATGGAGACCTTTATAGAAAACCACAGCCAATCAAAATGCAGAGTTACAGAACTCTGTCCCAACATCTATACCTACCACACATCTCCATCACCTAAGGCATCTAAGAAACAGGGACCATAAGAAAGCACTGGGTGGAAGATGGTTAAAGTCAGAGGTACAAATACTTAGTTGTGAAAGTGTGGCTCCCAGAAATGTCAAAAACCACACACATGAATTTTTTAAAAACAGGATTGCGTAAGCATGAGTTGAAGAAAGACAACAAAGTTAGACATGCCAAAGTGTGTAATGAAAGCTCACAGGGCTTCAACCCTTCACACAAAGCTATAGACAGCTAAAGAAGGCTGCATGTGGAAGAACTAGTCTTTTTGAGGGAAGAGAACACAAATTGGTTGTCCAATACCAAAGACATAAAGACAAATTCTTGTAGTGACTTAGGCTGAATCCAAAACTGCAATATGGGTTTCTCAAGGCAGAAGAATAGGGTGATGAATGCAAAGACTTTCTGTATACACCTTTTTAGTTTCCTTATCTTTTTATTGAAAGAGAGAGAGGTTGCCCTGAGGAATTTCCCCAGCCTTGATGAAGTGTTTGGAGAAAGGGGGAGTGCTACAGCGTAAGTGTGGGTCCAGCAACTTGTGTTCCTCATTTATACCTTCTTAAGGAAGCTCTTCTTGTTGTCACCCCCAGTTCCTCATAGCCCCAGGCCACTAGCCTACAAATAACAAAATCACTGGCAAGATGTGGGCAGATTGCAGATAGGGAAGTAATGTCAGAGACTGCATCCCTGAGATGGAAACAAATGGAGGGGGTGGAATGCCTCCTACCACTGTTATGAAAACATAATTTAGCAGCATAAATTACATTTGAATGTTTTTTAAATATTTAACTTTATATACATATTCAGCTTTAGTTTCTACACATAAATTTGCAGCCAAAATAGCATTTCGTTAAGATTGACGGCAAATGGGAAATGTTCTTATATTTTCCATTCAAATGAACTTATATATGAAAAATTTAGTTTGTAAAACAATATCTAGAGTTATAAGGCTATATAAAATAAAAATCACAAAGCTATGCATCTTGCACCTCTAGGAATAAATGAACTAAAATACTTCTAAAATTTTTACCACATCATATGGTAATTTTAAAAAAATTAATTCAACTTGAGATGATTATATTCAAAGTGATTATGAGAAATATACTAAGAAACCATATCTTACACCCAGTTTGCACCATGATATGATCTTCTGGGGTGAGAGGTGCTCCTCAGTTTATGATGGGTCATGTTAAGATCAATCTATCATGAGTTGGAAATACTGTAAACAGAAAAAGCATTAAATATGCCTTACTTAGGAAACGTCAAGACCAAAGTGTTTGCTCTGATGAGAATTGACTGTTCCTCCAGTGATCGTGTTGCTGATTGACAGTCTTGGTTCAGTACTGCTCCACAGCGTATTCAGAACATTGTACTTCATATCCAGTAAGAGATAAAGAGGTAATCCAAAATTTGGGGCAAGACTCCCACCGAAATGCACTTTGCTTTTCTATCCCTGTGAGGTTAAAAAGTCACTGTCTTGAACTACCATAAGGTTGGACACCATCTGCGGTACCTGATCCCAATAGGTCATTGATGCTTAGAAAGTTGAGATGATGGAGTGTGTTCACTAGGCCAGATTCGCCTTTCTTATTATAGCTCCTCCTCATCACTCTGTATTCTTGAACCTTGGCCACCAGTAATTCTGTCATTTCATCACATCAAGCATGGTATGTAGATAAATTCGTACAGTAGAGCATGTTGGGATTGACTTTTTCCTCTCAGTATAATTCCCTAGTGATTCATCCAAGTGCTTTGTGTATCAACATGTCAAGAATGTGAATGATCTTTGAAATTCATTCACTATGCTTTCCTGGTGCTTAAAATATTTTAATCATTGATATTTTATTTTATAGTTTTATATATATATATATATATATATACATAGCTTTATCATTTGGGGAAATATTAAAATTTGAATACTTATGATTTGTGAATATATGCTAATCAAATGTTTTTTTTTCCTTAATGCTATTTGTGATATCCCTGTTAACAAAATATTATTGCTACTATGGGCTAATGACTGCAGCCTAAGACATAGAATACAAACACACACACTAGCCTAGTAAAATGTTACAAAAAAAAATAAACAAGAGTGGAAAGAGATAGGTACATCACTTATTTGAATGGCTTAGTCCATCTTGGGACCTGAAAAATCCAAAGGGTTTTTTTCCTCAGTATTCCTGCATCATTATTTAATATCCCTCTGTGCCCGCTCATGTTCGAATCTGTGAAATAATTCTGTGCTAAGATACCAAAGACGAATTCCTGAGGTTGAACAAAAGGATTCATTGTCTCATGAGAAATTCATTCTTGTTAAGAACTGAAATCTCCCTTCCCCTCAATAATAGAGCAGCCATGAATCACAGCGTCTCCTGGTTTCCCCATAATCTAACGCATCATGCCTCAGACAACAATTTGATTTGTCAAGAGACCATCTCTGTAAGGCTGCCAATAGTATTGATGCCCATTGAAGAGAAAATAATTGAGCCCTGGGTGAGCTAATTTCATTTTTTAACAGCTTGTGGTGAATAGTGTAAAATAGGAAACGGGGAAGATGCCGAGAAACTTGGCTCCCTCCAAACCTGGAGCAAGGCTCTGGCTTTTCTTTTGCACAGGAAAGGATGTTTAGAGATTCAGAACGGTGTCCTTTGAAACACCCACAGGAACTTTGTTCCTACACATTAAGCACTATTAAGCTTTCTCCAGGTAAGACATTTTTTTCCAGATTAACTTCAGGGAACTCAGCGCTTCCATGTGTTATCTGCTTCTATTATGGCTTGAGGACAGAGAAATTGATTCTAAGTTCACTCTACCGCTTGCTGTGAGCAGTTTGTAGCAAAGGTATTTGTCGATTCAGATAATTTCTTATAAGCTTGTTGTTTGCCTGGGAATACATTTTTTTACCCAGCAAATGGAAGGAGAAGGAGCCGAATCAGCCACATTTTAAGAACTTCACGTTGACACCAATAAGTGCAGGTCAATGGCGATCTTAATCATTCTCAGATTGAGGTTTGCTTGGAAGTTTCATGAGGTAAATGTTCTGCACAGAAATATAACACCTGTACCCAGTATTCTCTGCCTGGGGCTTAATTCAGCTTTAACATCAAAACAACTCTTTTCAGAACACAGGGCAATGAATTCAGCATTCATCTTATACGTTCTGATTAAAATAATTGTATTAATTGGGGATAAAGAAAACAGAAAAGACTATGTTTTTTAGTTAATTTTCAATTTAAAAATGATTTCTTATTACTTTTTTGTGTGTGCTTTCTTGTGGAATATTCATATGATGCCAGTGTGTACCCTCCCATGTACATTTTGCTTTGTCCTCTTAGACAATCTCCCTCACTGAGCCTGAGGTTTGTCATTTTATTTTTTTTCAGGTAGATTTGCTGGTCAGAAAATTCCAACCATCTTCCTGTCTCTGCCCTAACTATGACTGGTGTTGCAGTCAAGTCTTTCTGATGTATGGGTGTTGGGATTTAAACTCAAACTCTTATGCCTGTATAGAAACTGTTCTCACCCACTGAGCTATCTCCCCTGTCCATCCCAGTTCATCTTAAGGGACCATGTTAAACTATAACCTAGCTAGTGAAATCACACGAGATCAGTGGGTAGTGCCTTTCTGAATCTCTGGGATCTTCTTGCGGATGATACACAGGCTGCACGTCTCCTGAAAGTTGTGTTTAGATCAGGAAGGAGATTTGGATTGTTTAGATTAGAGAGAACCAGAGGTTTTGAAACGAACTTCCTTTAACTTGTCATCTGCTATCCTATACAGGCAATGTTCTGCCTCAGCAGCACAGCTTCTGATCCCAGAGTAACAGGTGGTACTGCAGCAGGGTTAGCAAACATTTCCAAGTTGATCCAATTCCCTCCTTGAGAAAAATGCAAATGATGAACTAAGTGCAAAGGTTCCACTTCCCATGACAATATTATTTCCCAGGTATCCTATGTCCAGGCATCACCTGGATTCCCAGAGTTTTGGAACCATGTGGTTCTCTCATTCCAAAAGGACATCCTCCTATGTCCCAATAAGCTAACATATGCCTTTCTCCCGGTTATTTCAGCTGTCAAATTGGCACAGAACGGACTATCTGATGGCATTGCAATTGGGAGATTGCTTTGACCTGATTGACCTGTGGGCACATATTAAGGCATTTTCTTGATTGTTGATTGATGTGGGAAGGTCCCCACTGTGTGTGGTGCTGTCTGTGGAGAGAGTGGTAGTATAAGAAAGGTGGCTGAGCCCAAGCTAGTCAGCAGAACTTGGTGATTTCTGCTTTGCTCCCTGCCCTGATTTTCCATAAGGATAGGCTGACACCTTGAAATAGTAGCTGAATTACACCTTTTTTCTCACCAACTTGCTTTTGGTCATTGTATTTAGCACAGCAAGAGAGAAACAAACTGGGGCCGTGTTTTGTTTTTTCCTCTACAGCTTTAAGTTCTGGTTTGACCAAGGTTCTCTCCTATGTGTTATCTGACTTTATAAATAATTTCCATTTTCCCATAACTTATTTTGTTTTTTCTAATCATCCCCTCCATGTAGATCACTGATTCTGAATTTACATATGCAAAAATTAAGTACTCTATTTTTCTGATACTGGTATAAATAAATCTTTAGTAGCTGAACCAAAATTTTATCAAAACCTTGCTTCCAAACTTTCCTAATCTAAAAGCATATAATCACATCAGATATACTCCGTATTATTAACTTATTAACTATTAAAAATTCAAATTCAGATTATAGTGGGGGTATTACTATATACTTTTCCCAATTGCTTACATCAGATAGATAGATAGATAGATAGATAGATAGATAGATAGATAGATAGATAGATAGATAGATAGATAGATAGAAGCATATGAGACTATAGAGAAACTCGATCTGTCACAGAGTGCTGGAATACAACTGTGTGGTTCCTTATAACATTTCCCAGATTGTACTAGAGTGTTTATTCAAATTTAAAATATAAATAAAAAAATCCAAGTAAGCTTTGTTAGAAAAATATTCATTATATTTGCTTAGAATGTTATAGAAAAAGTAAGAAGAGAAAAATAAGAAGAACCAAATTTAGAATCTAGAATTAGAAAAATCACTCTTTAAGCTAGATCACACAGGGTTGTTCTATTCTTTTCTAAGTTTTTCAAAATTAAGTTTAATAATATCATGCATACAATGAAAGGCTTTATGACCTCCATTTTGGTAAGACTAAGTTGATGTTGCTTTTTCTTTTTCTCTTTTAAGAATTTTATGTAAAAGCAATTTACTTTGGGGTTTACTTGTGAGAAAATATCTCTTGAATTGTTGAAGTAAACACATCATACACTATGAAATATTTAAAAATACATATTTCAAGCATACCTATGTGCATGATACTAAATAGATATTTAATTAATATTTTTATCAATGTCATGATTTTCAGATAAATACACTTCTTTTAAAAGAACTGTTCATGCAGTCTCTAGTGGATAATCACTTGCAAATGAAAATTTTGTTTCCTGCAAGGGAGTCTCACTGGGGAAACAAAGTCTCAAGGGCAGGCTGTGTACCCATCAGGAGATGGCCAACAGAAAGTGAGCTGAATGACTCTTTGGAGGATCCTGTCTCTTGATATGATCACAGGGATCTTACTTTTTAAAAATCTTATCCTATTGCTTATTTTTACTCTATCTTATTTGTATATTTTCTTTTCTCGTTTTATTCTGCAGATCCCTTGCATGTTTAGTATGGCTTCAAGTTTTGTGTTTTTATGGTATTCCTGAGAGTGTGAATGAGTAGGTCTTATGCCTTTTCTTGGATTTTTTCCTTATGTTTGTTCTGTTCAATTTTAACATGGTAGTTTTTGTTTTTATATGATATTACATTTCATTTTATTATATTATCCCATGGATGCCTGCTTGTTTTGCAGTGAGAAACAGAGAGGGAATGGATCTGATGGAAGTGGAGGTGGAGAGGAGCTGAGAGAAGGAGAGCAGGGGAACCATGATCTGGATATATTATGTGAGAAAAAAATCCATTATCAATAAAAGGAAAAAAGACAGAAAAGTACTGCTTTTATTGAATAGACCAAATATTTAGGACTTGGGAATAAAACTATATATAGAATAATAGAAAGTAAGACATATTAAGGAATGACGAGAAACAGCCAATGAAGGAGGAAAGACCACAGAACAAGGAAACTGCATTACTATTATATGGAGGGCAGAGACGATACTTTGTTCCATATATTTCCTTTATATTTATCCTCCACTCCACCTATTCTCTCTTCAGCTATGCTCCTGAATCATATTTTAGGCAGAGAAAATTATAGGAAGTATACATAAGCAAGTGGGTCAACAATTTTTCAGCAGGTGAGGCATGCTGAAGAACTACCTGTTGGGGAAATAGAACCATATCAGAATCCAGCAACTTTCATTATATCCCCCCCATCACAGTCAACAAACACTCCCTGAGACAATATATGCCACTCTGGCCCCACTGAAGAGATCTGAAACCTTGCACTTCATCTTTATGTGAACAGAATTACATTACAGGGATAACAAAGCGCAGTGATCTTTCTCCCTGTCTGCCTCCCCCAAGCCCTTTCTGTTGAGGCTTCCTACATCAGCAGCTCGAGAATCACCTCTTTCTCCCTCTTCTTAGCCTCTTATCTTATCCACTATCAAGTTCTGGCTACAGCCATGAACAGATTTTCCAAATCCTCAGAGCTGGCTCTTTGCTGCTAGTAACACTCATTTGTGCAATCAGTAAAGGTTTTTAAAGTAATATTGATGTACAAACTTCTCCACTTTCTCCATGTTACTTCTGCTTAATATTTTCTCCTTCCTGCTTCCAAGACCTGATTTTTCTCAGATACAATCTGGTCAGTCACTCAACTGTTGAAGAAGGATCATGTTTTGTTTAGCTTCAAAGTGTGAAAAACACTCTCAGTCATTTTAGATTTCTATACAAAGCCTTTGAAGATCTGCCTCTGGCACACTGATCTGTGTTTATTCTGCTTATAATTTCCATTGTATGTAGACAGTTCGCTATCTCCCAAACACTGTTCACATAGCTCTAAACATTTCTGTTTGATCTGTTCTCTTCTTTATGTCTTTTTACCTCTTTGCTGGTATGCTTAGGCATCTTCGGAAGTGCATAAACTCAATTAGCATCTTTTCTCTCCCCTTTCTTCCCACAGAGAT
This sequence comes from Microtus ochrogaster, assembly GCF_000317375.1. Taxonomy (NCBI): domain Eukaryota; kingdom Metazoa; phylum Chordata; class Mammalia; order Rodentia; family Cricetidae; genus Microtus; species Microtus ochrogaster. The sequence goes on from NW_004949096.1 coordinate 32,169,595, forward strand.
ACACGGTTGCTGCGTGTGACACTTGTTTTTTTTCATCAATACAGGTCTTAGATATCTTTTTTGGCATTTGTAGCACAATGTGCAACTGTTCTTTGGCAAGCCAATTTGCTTCACAGTTTCAATTACCTGCTTGATACTCTTCCTACACCTAGAATAAATATCAAACAGTAAACAGTTGCTCTATGTAAGTTAGCGAACAATGTGAATAGTGTTAGGAAATAGAACTGCAATTGTCTTCTCTTAAAGGCATCAAGGACAGAAAGAATACTTTGGCACACAATCCAATTATAGAAGATTTTGTTTTAAGAGTGGGCAGGATATAGGCAGGTTTAAAAATGCCAGAAGTTGTTCTTTCATTACGCATAAGCAAGGGTGCTTCTCTGGAGAGGGTATACTCCCTGAACCTTGAACGCCACTCAGAGACACTCCTTTGGAGAATTTCCAGCAACAGAGCCAACCCTGAATCTCTCAGAGGCTGAAAAAGCAGCTAAGCCATCAGACTCAGGCTCACAGATGGATTCTGGGTGCATTTTAGTAAAGCGAAGCCAGCATTGCTGAGTCTCTGAATAGCCATGGGTTCCAATTCCCGTTCCTTTTCATCTGTTTGGGTGTGTGTTTGGTAAATTTCTTTACATGTTTATTTTTTTCAGTATGGGGGAAATAATATGTTTTTTATTAATTTAAGAAACAATATTTTCTCATTATACATACTAATCCTATGCCCTCCCCTCCTCCCACTCCCTCCACCTTCCCCCCCACCCCACTCCCCATCCACTCTCTAGAGAGGGTAATGTTTCCCATGGGGAGACAACAAAGTCTAGCACATCACTTTGAGGCAGGACCAAGAATCTCCCACTATATCTAGACTGATTAAGGTATACCTCTAAACCCCAGTTCAGTTCAAGCACAAGGAATAAAACCTAGTCCCACTGCCAGTGGCCCCATAGACTGTCCCAGCCATACAGTGGACATCCACATTCAGAGAACCTACATTAGTCTTATGCTGGTTTTCTCTACTGTCAGTCCAGAGTCAGTGAGCTCCCATTAACTCAGGTAAGCTGTTTCAGTGAGTGTCCCCTTTGCTCATACTATTACTCCTCATTCTTGACAGGTGTACTTTGAGAGCTTAGTCCAGTGCTTTGCCGTCGATTTTGGCATCTGCTTCCTTCAGTTGCTGGATGTAGGTTGTAAACATATTTTAAAAGTGAACCAAATGATAATGGATAAAAAGTAATGCTAAGGTTTGTACAATAATTCTTGGTTGAAGTCTTAGTTCCTTGGGAATTTTGTTCTTTCTACATCCCCCAAAACACTTAGGATTATTTTTCTACACTGATGACATGTTACAGGAATCTCAGAGAACGGAAGGACAGGACAAGGTACTGTGTGCACGGACTCTGTAACAGATGAGGAGGAAACTGTGACACCTTCCAGGGCTGAGCACGACTATAAATTCTGCCATGTGCAGTATGTTCTGCTGACTTCTGACATTCTCTGGAGGTCAAAATGGCCTGGATTGCTGACATGGGCGTGATAAACACCACATTTTTCTGTCAAAGCTGCTAACTCACTTCACCCGATTTTGTACAGATTCAAAGAAATACAATCATTCCATCTGATTTGTGCTTAGAAGAGATATAGGGAAATGGATGTCTGAAAACAAAGCCACATGCTAAGTCAGCTCGTTTTGATGCTGCTCAATGGTGTACATAAATGAGTCTGTTACTGTCTGCATGGCATCTGCTCCTTTCTTTCAGCAACACTGGGTGAGCATCAGGTGCAGAAAAGGATCTATCTGACAGTATGAGGATGCAGAACTACACAGCCATGAACTGAAATCATTCAGCTGACTCTCGCATCTTTTGCCACTGCTCGTTTCTCTCCGTATGATACCAGAGGTATTAATTCATTTGACATATAATTTTAAGTGTACTGTGTGATGGGTACTACATACTAAAGAATCAGTGGTAAATAATACTGGTGATGTCTGTGTTTGTGAAGCTTATGTCTATTATGACTAATAGACCAGCACTCTAAGCAATTATTTTGCTTACATATCTAGGGAGAAATGAGGAGAGATGAAAACATAAAAAGCCCAAAATAACTAACAAGATATGCATGGGCATTAGGCATGCAGGTATCTTAAATTAAGGATTAAAATGCATATGGATGGTGGAAAATATTTATTGACATGGATTAGTTACAGGTACAGACATGGAAAGGAAGGGAGCCCATGCGTTTGGGAGACAAACCAACTTAACAATTTCTTAGAGACCCCAATGAAAAGATATAGGGACTGTTAGCTCTGTGTCCTTGCCCAGGAGGCAACTTGGCAAAATCTGGTCTGAATCTGGAGCTACAGCCCAAAGGAGTTAAGGTTTTAATTCCTGGGAATCTGGTTTTCACCACTGAAGGGCTATGGTTATTGGTCCTAAAACAGCCATGTCTAAGATATCCTGTGTTCTCTTTCCAGAATTGTTTGATTTAGTTCTCTGCTGACCTTGGGACATTTCCCTCTAAAAAACAATCTGTACTATACTGTATGTTGCTCTTCTTAATAAGCTTGCTTGGCATAAGCCGTCACCTCATGCAAGGCCTCAAGCCGTCACCTCATGCAAGGCCTCCTAGTCCCAAACTTTCCATTTTCTTTATTTCTCATTTCCAGGCCTCCCCTGCAATAGCTCACAGTTCAGCGTCCTCATTCCTGTGGGTTTGGGTCACTCGTCAGATGATTTGGGTCATGACCAATTGTAGATAATGACAGAGAAGACAGATGGAGGAGTTAGAGCCAGAACGATATATCAAAGGGGTGAGAAAAGGGCAACTGTACTAGTTCTCTGTTGTACATAACAAGTTACCTCAAACCTGAGCACAAACCATCTGCCTATACTACTGAAAGAGTCATGTTGCTGTAGTCAGGTTTCTAGACCACTGCATCCTCAGGAGGCTCAGAACCTCTCCCACATCCACATGGCTGTTAATGTGAAATCATTGTTTGTATGCTGCAGATGTCATGCATTCTGCATCTTTATAGATACCATGAATCCTTCAGATGTGACACATGGCATTTTATCTTCCTTTAAAGAGTTCCTCTGATTATGTCAAGCCCACCCAGCGTAATCTGCCTTTTGATGATCTCACAGACAAGATTTTTAGTCTAATCATAGGAATGATACTCCATCATCTGTTCTTGCCACACCCACAGTGGAGTGGAAGGTGTGTTAAGGAAAGGATAATAGAGGGTGGAAACCTTGGAGACCATGCTATAACTTTGCTAAAAGATTAGACAGAAGGGGATCAGTTGGCATTTCTGTAAACATGGGGACCTTAGAGCTACCTGTGTGAGCAACTGTTAAATTTCAGACTTAGGTTTGAATCCTGTCTCCATTTCTGAAGGTTGGTGGCCTCAGGTCAGACCTAGAGCTCTACATGATGGCATGGATGACCCCTTCACTCACTGTGGTATTATTTGCTGTGAGTCAATTATGTTTTTAGGATGGGTATAATGTAGTTGTTCTGAGATTGCAATGCAACAATAGCATTTCTCCAGACACGGGCTTTGGCACTTTTTCTCTTGGGAAAGGAATGTATCAAGGTCAGCTTGTTTGTCAACAGCCAGTGCTAAAATGAGAACGAACCATGAATGCTATGTTCAGGTGTTGTAATGGGAATGTAAATTAAACAATATTTAAAGGGATCTACTTTCTGAAAAGTAGATCTTCAGAATAACTAAGTAAAACAGCCCCTCCATTTACAAAAGCTTAGAGAAATTAATCCACGAAGAACGAAAACCTTCTGCCTTCTGATGCCCTTGGGGAAGAGGAAGGGATCTCTTGCTACAGGTGGCAGTTTCCTAAGTCTAGAAAATGTACTTGATCCTGGTTTAGCTTGTGATCTTGTCCACTTAAAGTTTGATATCATTCTCCAAGCAATTTCATCTTTAGGCCTATTGTGAACCATGTGGTTTGAAACAAGGAAAAAAAAGTTTAAGTAAGTGAATTTGTCCTAGCCTGGGGGCTAGGTGGGTGATCCTGACAAGTGTGCTACTGGCTTCTATACCTCCATGATTACCTTCCTCATCCAAAGTGATGTCTTCTGTGGGATGCTAAATGTTCAGAAAGATGAGGCTACAATACGGAATTCATTTGGAAATTCAGCTGCCACACTACAGAGATTTTTTTTTTAACAATAATTAATGAGTAAAAACCATTGCATTGGATTTCAGGTTCTTGTACACACTGGAAGGGTGAAGCTGCTGATAAGCATAAGATGGATGCTCGTGAAGTAGTACTATGAGACCTGCTGTTCTGAAAGATGGCATTGTGGCTGTAATTGTTTGCATACAGGATTCCAGGCCTTGGCAAACTGCAGTGATGTTAGGGGGATAACAAGCAACACCTTTTCTTGTTTGTTAGCTCTGGCACTCATTTTGAGTCAACAAAATTTTATGTGACTCAGATCGAAATTTAAGGGAAAAAAATTCTCTTCCTCCGTCTCTTTCAGCTCTGAATGCTGCATTTTATCATTCAGACATAGAGCATCAGAGAATTCCATAATACACAGTAATTACATAATGCAACCAAATAGCACAATAACAGCTCCCTTAGCATGTATTTGTGGGATTACTCATCTAAACTCAGCAGAGAGGGAAAATGCCACTCGACTCACACAAAGACTTCCCAGCTAACAAAATGGTAGCAAACCCAAGGAAGCTGCGAATGCTTACAAATTACCTATTGATGACAAAGTAAGAAATTAGCTTATTTCAAAATGAAAGTATTTACTTTCGTGTTACGCTTGGTTTCTGCTTAGTGGGAAAATATCACGAACCTGGAGAATTAAAGAACATAATTTATCAAACATTTGCTGGTTTAAATAGTACCTAGTTTCCCTATAGATCTAAAAGTTATAAGCACCAAACCATATCTATATTTTCTTTAATAATGATTGTCTCTGTGTATTATGTATAAGAGTGAATGCGACTTATGTGTGGTTACCCTTTGAGCCTAGCAAAGGGCTTCAGATCCCCCAGGGTTAGTGTTAAAGGTGGTCATAAGCTGCCTGATGTGGCACCTGGAAATCAAACTTGGGTCCTTTAGAAGACTAGAGGACTGATGCCTACTCTTAACCATTGAGCCAAATCTCTATCACTCCAAACTGGATTATACTAAATATAATGCATAAATACATATATATTTATATAAATATAATGAATATACTAAAACCAAGTTTGCAATTAATCTATGGGAAGAAAATGTTGCCCATTTCCAGTCCCTGGAAGCTGTCTTTATCTCTCAGTTCTAAACATTCTCCTCATCCTCCAAAGGCAGCTACGGAGAGTTGGGTGCTCTCATATCAAATCTTCTGCCCATCACTCCAGTGACTATATCCCAAGTAGGCAACACCCACAGCTTCTTACTTAAGTGATAAACTTTTTAAAGGAAGAACATTAGTTTGTCTAATATATCTGTATTTTATTCCAATTCACACATCCTCAAAGGATACTAGAATCCAGATAAATAGCGTTTCGGCCATTCTTGGTGTCTTCTACAGCAGGAAAATGTGGCACCTTAAAATTTTGTAGTGGTTGGAAATGTAGTCAACTTTTCTCATTGGGGTAACAGTCACTGTGAGAACTCGAGGGTGTACATTGGTGCTCATTAAACATACAAGTGGGATGTTTAAGAAGAGAGAGCCATGCTGATTCTTAGGAGTCTTGTTTATTATAGTATCTGCAAAAGCTTGACCCACCAATGCATCTCAGCCTGCCCTGAAGGAGCCTTTTCCCTGCTTTGCAGTGCTATGAATGCTGCCCAGGTCAGATTTTCAAGTATCTCATTTACTGACCTAGTGGTATCATTCTGAGTCACTTTGCTGATTCTTACTGGATGTCTCTGGACGTTGAAGCAAACTAGATGGAAAGTAAAGACATTTCCATTCCCAATCATTCGTTGCTTTGTCATTTAAAATGAGTTTATACATTACATGCAAGAATTAACAGTTGGAGTACATGAGTCCTATAATACAGAACCAAAATCCCTGTAAGCCTTTCTAATCATCCATGCTTCCATGCAGGCCTATAGCTGTGAGGAATGGTTCTTTTTTTTTTTTTTAACCTGCAGACACTAAAGGAAATTCTTCTACCATTGGGTAGCTCATGATAATTAATATTGAGAAATAATACTACCTTCTCTATCACTCATCAATTCACAAATTTGTTAGCTTAGACATAATAATTTTTTCTGGAGGTAAAATGTCCAGATATGTACTTTGATGGCCTACAATTCAGGTGACAGTAAACTTGCGTTTCCTTGGAGGTTCTGGAAAGAGGTGACCTACTTGCCCTTTTGCAGTTTCAGAGAATTGCCTGTTCCTTGGCTCTTGCCTTATTACAAATCCCAAATCAGCAAAAAACAGGTTGTGTGGTTCTTAAATGTAATCCTTTGGCTCAACATATGTGTTTATACTTCATGAAGGATAGCCCACAAGTTCATGACTTAAATGTCTATTTTTTGTGGAATAAGATGGCATAACACTTCATACAATATTTGTAATTCCTCCAAAGTTATCTTCCAGCAAAAATATACATACCTCCCATATAACCTTAAGACTGACTTCTAATTAATTTCTTTCTTTTTTTGAATTTTTTATATTTATTATACATACAATATTCTGTCTGTGTGGATGCCTGAAGGCCAGAAGAGAGCACCAGACCTCATTTTAGATGGTTGTGAGCCCCCATGTGGTTGCTGGAAATTGAACTCAGGAGCTTTGGAAGAGCAGGTAATGTTCTTAACCGCTGAGCCATCTCTCCAGCCCCAAGTTCTTTCTTTGTACAAAATATTTTCATTCAAATTTTAGTTGGCTGCAAACTAAGTTATTCAGTACTTATTCAACATCTAAAGTTTATAGATGTGGTAGTCATTTAAAAATAGGGAGTCTGTGGTACATATAATATAATTATGCACAGGCAAAGGTTGAATTGCTAGCCTTAAAAATAAGCATTCACTTATATAATTCTATGAGGGTCATTCTTATTCAAATTACCACAGACTTACCATCTCAGAACCTGAGTCCATACTTAGCAGGAGAGGCATAATAGCAAGCAGCCAGAGAGAAAGCTTAGAAACCCCATGTTGATGTACAAACACAAAGCAGACATGAAGATGGTGACAGGATACAAATATTCCATGCTATATTTATATATATATGATATATTTCCTTCAGCAAGGCTCTACTTCCTAACGGTTCCATAACTTTCCAAATAGCACCACCGACTGGGGACCAAGTGTTCAAAAACATGAACACAGTAGTATAGCTATGTTTGCAGCATGCTGTGGCTACTATTCTTCATGAATTGCAAGCATAATTTGAACATAAATTCATACTTGACATTATTATCACAGAATTCATGCTGGAAATGTTACCGTGGGTTAAGAGATGCAGAGACCTTCTGTAACCTATTAATCTCCAATAACTAATAAAGAGGGAACTGAGATTTGGAGTAATTTGGTACCATATTCAAGTGCTTTCCATTTCTTCAAATATCCAAATGTATCTTTGCAGCTTCCTTTTGTTGACGTTATAATATAAAATTGCTCCAGCTTTCAGGTACAAGCAGCTCTCAGTTTTGCCAATAGCATCCTAATTAATGCCCATTGTGTATTGACACTCATCCTGCAGACTCAGACAGCAACTTCGAAGTTCTTCAGTCTGTGAAGACATGGAAAAACTGAATCCTTATTTTACACCCGAAGGAATCTTGCATCTTTAGCAAAAACTATTTTTCTTGAAAAGGTAAAATAAAAGAGGATAAAAGGAAATACTTCCATTTTAATTGAGCATATTTCGTTAGAAAACAGACCATTACAAAGGAATGGGCTGTTCAGTGTATGTTGTGGTATGGCTAATTACATAGGAAGAGAGCTCAGTCAGGCCTGCAGTACCACAGAACTGACTTTGAGGTGATGCTGCTGAGGTAGCAGAAGAGGCTACTGAGGCACACAGTCCACGAAACTCGTATGCTGACTAAAGTTCCCTTTGGCACCTTGCTTTCCTTCCAGGATTCATGGTTCATTAACTTCAAATATGAAACTTCCAAAAAATTTAAAAAGAATATATACTTATTAAATGATAATATAGAATTATTAATTTTATTTTAAATTATTTTGTTACTATATACAAATTATTAAAATAATTTTCATTATGTTTAGAATCATAGCCAAGATGCACATATAAGATGAACATATGTGATGGTTTTAAATAATAAAAGTTTCAGCAAAAATAGTTGTCAGTATATTTGAGGAAGTAGAGAAATAGAGTCATACAAAACATAAGAGAAAGATTGCAGTGTTACAAGACCAGCTAAAATTCATTTGGGCACTGCACTAGACCTTTCCCCTTGCTATTTTCCATGGGTGTGAAATTCTTTATACCTATATTGAAAAATGTTTGTGTTGACCTCTTTTTTTATGATAGAATGTCTCAAAGTGGCATTGACAAGCTGTGATGGATTATTTTAGACATTGTAGGGTGTTAAGAAACATTCCAGCAAGCAGTACACCACACCAAAATTATAATAATCACTTTTCTAGACACTGTATTGTCTTCCGAGGGACTGGAAGATATTGTGTTCAGAATCCAAGAATGCCATGTACCCCAAACTTGTACATGGCAAATTGATCACTGGGCCTTCTTTTAGTGAAGCACAGAGATGGGACTTTTGATTTGCTTTCTTCTGTTTACTCAGTTCACTGACTGATTTGTTGAGTAGAAGATTTATTTTTAGGTATACAATGTTTGTGATTCTTTACATGTTCTAGGTGTTAATCTACTATTTACCATACAGTTAACAAAAGTATTTCCACACAAGAGTGTTTCCATATTCTCTTAATAGTTTCCTTTGTTTAATATTTAATATGATATTTTAATTTTACATATCATAATTAAAATATTTGCATCAATTTACCCAGTCATTTTATGCCCTCCAACTCCTCCTATGCTCCCCCTTCCAAGTCTTTTCCCGTGCCCTCCACTTTCAAACTGATAGCCTCTTTTTTCTTTAATTATGATTTTCAATGACACACATACATACACACATGCATCAATAGATACATACAACATTCTGAGCTAATTTCTGTGGTTGGTCTTTGCTGTATATTCAGATATGAAGATTTAGAACTAAAAACCACAGATGAGAAAGAATGTGTTGTTTGTCTTTCTGGATCTGGGTTACTTCATTCAATAGAATGTTTTCTAAGAGCATTCACTTACCTGAAAACTTCATGAAGTCATTCATCTTTACAGCTGAATAATATTCCCCTGTGTTTATGTAACACATGTTAATTATCCATTTATCTGTGGAAGGACATTGTGGGGGCTTGAATAAGAATGGCCCCCATAGGCTTATTTAGGTGTGGCTGTGTTGGAGTAGATATGGCCTTGTTGGAGAAAGTGTTTCACTGAGATGGGCTTGGAGGTTTCAAAATGCCACACAAGGCTCAGTCTCCTCTCATCCGGCTGCCAATGAATCAACATGTAGCTCTCAGTAACTTTTCTAGCACTTACCTGCATGCCACCATGGTCCCTGACATGTTGGCGACACACTAAATGTCTGAAACTGTAAGCTCACTCCAAATTAATTTTGTTTTAATTTTATAGGAGCTGTCTTAAACATGGAGTCTCCTTACAACAATAGCCAAGTGACTAAGACTGATATGCAGGTTCTTTGCCTTTTCTAGTTATTGGGAATAAAGCAGCAATGACTATCACTGAGCAAGAGTCTGGGGAGCAGAACATCGAATCCTTTGGACATATGCCGCGGAGTGATTTATATGGTAGATTCATTTTAGATTTTTAAGGATTCTCCATAATGATTTCCACAGTGTGCACAACAATTTGTATTCCCACAACGTTACCAGCAGTTTTTCAGCTGCTTTGTTGATTATAGACATTTTGATTGGGGTAAAATGAAAATTTAAAAAGTGCTTTAATTTTTAGTTTCCTAAATACTAGGGATGATAAATGCTTTGGAGATATTTCTGAGGCAGTATGATTTCTTCTATTGAGAATTCTAACTTAGATTCGTAGTCAATTTTTTAAATTACATTATTCACTTTCCTGACTTTATTCCGTTCTTTATATATTTTGGATACTAATCCCTCAGATGTATAGTTGGCAAAAGATTCTATTCCATTCTCTGGATTTCTTCTTCACTTCACAGGTTGTATCCTTAACCGTAGAGAACCGTTCCAATTTTATGAGATCCCCTTGTCGATTTCCAGCCTTAATTTTCTGAGCAAGTCTCTGTCTGCTTTCATCGCCCGATGAAAATTAATCTCCAGGAGGATGACTATATGTCTTTCTTTGGGTTCACCTTCTTATTTAGCTTCTCTAGGATCACGAATTATAGGCTCAATGTCCTTTATCTATGGCTAGAAACCAAATATGAGTGAGTACATCCCATGTTCCTCTTTTTGGGTCTGGCTTACCTCACTCAGGATAGTGTTTTCTATTTCCGTCCATTTGCATGCAAAATTCAAGAGACAGAGACCCAAATTGGAACACCGGACTGAAATCAGGAGCAGAAGGAGAGAGAGCACAAGCAAGGAACTCAGGACCACGAGGGGTGCACCCAAATAATGAGACATTGGGGATGATCTATCGGGAACTAACCAAGGCCAGCTGGCCTGGGTCTGAAAAAGCATGGGATAAAACCGGACTTGCTGAACATAGCGGACAATGAGGACTGCTGAGAAGTCAAGAACAATGGCAGTGGGTTTTTGATCCTACTGCACGTACTGGCTTTGTGGGAGCCTAGGCAGTTTGGATGCTCTCCTTACTAGACCTGGAAGGAGGTGGGTGGTCCTTGGACTTCCCACAAGGCAGGAAACTGGTCTGCTCACCGGGCTGATGAGGGAGGGGGACTTGATTGGGGGAGGGGGAGGGATATGGGAGGCAGTGGAGGAGGCAGAAATCTTTAATAAATAAATATATAAAAAAGCCTTCAAAAATAAAGTATTAGTAGCAACAAAGAAAAAAATTTTCTGAGCAAGTGCAGTCCAATTCAGAAAGTCCTCTCAACACCCATATTACATAGTGTACTGCCTATATTTTATTCTAGTAACTTTAGCATTTCATGTTTCAAATTGAGGTATTTGATTCACTTGAAGCTTTTTTTTTTGGTGCAGGGTGATAGATTTCGGTATGATTTTGTTCTTCTATTCATAGACATCAAGTGTTCCCACTACCATTTTGTTGAAGACACTCTCTTTTCTCCAGTGTATGCTTCTGCATCACTGTCAGATATCATATTGATGTAGTTATGAGTTCTTATGTTGGCTTTGCTATTTTATTGCATTGATCTATATGTTTGTTTTGTGCCAATATCATATTATTTTATTACTACAACTTTATAATATGTCTTGAAATATGGAATGGACAATGTCCCCAAAGTTAAATTATCCCAATTTGTAGATAATATATTATACAGAAGAAATTATAAAAATTTTTACCAGAAAATTTTTTAGAAATATTAGAAAATTACAGCAAAGAGACAAGGTACAAAACCAACTCATAAATCCGTGGAACTTCTATACACCAACAACCAATACACAGAGAAAGAGACCTTGGTCATACTCCTGTTTATAACAGCATCAAAGACAATAAAATTCCTTGGTGTAAACCTAACCAAGGCAGTTAACGGCCTCCATGAAAACTTCAGATCTCCAAAGAAAGAGATTGATAAAGATCCAAGAAAATAGGAAGACATCCTGTGCTCATGGACAGGTAGAACTAATATTACAAAATGACCAACCTGTGCTCATGGACTCAGAAAACTAATTGTAAAAATGACCTTTTCCCCAAACACAAGTTATAGAATCAATGTAATCCCAATCAAAATGCCCACAACATTTAAAAGAAATTTTAAAATTTATATGAAACCAGGAAAGACCCCAGATAGCCTAAGCAATCCAGAGCCAAAAAGAATAATATTGGCTTTTTTTCTGACTGAGCTACTATCTTTAATTCTCTGGAGGTCTCAATTGGGGGTAATTTTGCAGCATTATCTTTTCACCTGCAACTCAGTACTGATTTTCTGTTCATATCTGATCCTCATGTTCTCTCATTAGCTGGGCAGAACAAAATATATTTGATCATAACTTTGCTGAAAAGTATTCATTTGTCAAAAGATGTTCAATAAACGCTATCACTTTTGATTGTGTGGTTTTAGATCATAACTTTGCTTCTATCTCTAGATCATGTCCTAGACGTTTGGATCTAAATGTGCTAGTATTAGGCAATGACTGTAATTAAATTCAATGGTGGCTGCTCACCTCCCCCTACAGACTGTGCCTCTTCCTGCTGATCAGTGTCTTCACTAATTGCTTTATATATAGAACAGATTAGTAGCTTACTCTTAGCTTTTGTGAAGATTATAATAAAGATACATCTCAAATATTCCTTTTCTAAGGTTTGTGGAAGAAAATGGGTTTTGTAATTCCAATTTGTTCCAAAGTTTAGGAAGCCAGTTTCAGTAGGTATTTTGGAACATGAGGATTAGGGTAGCCTTCATGGTCAAATACTCGACTGTTTCTTCAGCTGAATAAATGAATGAGCCAAGATGTCCTTCATCAAAATAAAATATGAAAGGATTACTGTGGTTATAATTCAGGGAGAGGGCATTGGCCTGGCATGTGCAGGTACAAGCCTCAGCAGTAAACACACACGCACACACACACACACACATAAACACACACACACATACACACACTATAATGGCACATCAAATGAAAATAAAGCATCTACAAACTGTCATACCGGTGTACAGATCAGACTTTGTCATCAAATATGTAAATAATAAATGATAAAATAGGATAAAACATTATTTTTTTCAACTCATGTGTTTTCAGGGATAATCACTTGGTATTAGATAACCAATGTTCTCTTCCCTGGAGAAGGCTATTTCTCCCATTCCCAGCATTCCTTAGTTGTCTGTAGCTATTTGTGTAGGGATGAGGTTTTTAAAGGCTTTGCTCCATCCACTTTAGCACATATATTGGTGTCATCTTTGTTAAGTTCATATGCGTAACAGCCATGATGGTGAAACTTCATGGATATAGACAGTCTCTGGAGCATTAAAATTTATAAATTGCAAATAACAGTCTAAGTCTATGCATTCACTGTAGGGAAACATCTTGTCATATAAATTGAGTGCTCTATTATGATTTTAAGATTATTAGTTTCACATTTTTAAACTGTCTTAAGGAAATATTTCAAAACACTAAAACTTTAAATGAACACAAGTACTCAGAATATTATGCATGAACATAAAAATCATAAGTATATTAAAAAGTTATTGTTATTGAGAGTTTAAGCATGGTTATCACAGGTAGTAGCATAGTCAGTGGTTATAATACAATAAATAGTATTAATACTTACCAAGTAATACTAATATGAAACAAATGATGACTAAAATTTTGAATTAATTATTCAATCTAGGAAAAATCCTAAATACAGAATATAGAGGCTTGCATATAGAGTAGAAGCAAGTCTTGCATCTCAAATCTGAGGAAATGTAATTAGTTAAGTTAATTTCTTTTATGATTTCCTATATTTTTATTATAATTCCTTCATAAAAAAGACGACCACCAATTTTCACATGTAAAACAATCAAGTTTGTAAGTGTAGTGCTTCTTATCTCATCCTAAATCTTCCTTAGAAGAGTTTTGTAGGGACAAAAAGCACACTCGGTGTATATACTGAAAGCCTGGCAGCTGGTGTTACAGCTGTCTTCATGTGTATTTCTCCTCCTTGTTCAAGTTCACAGAAAGTCATAACCATGGGAAACTTCCACGAAATGCTTCCTAAATGATTTCACTAAATTTTGTATATGAGAAAAATCTACTAAATGGTTGACCCAAAGAGATTCCAACAGAGAGTAATACATTAGATGGAAAATGAGACTTGCCTTTAAGGGGCATCACTAAGCAGCCCCTTTACTGATGCCATTCTTGAGATTACAAATACATATTTTGTTTGGCACTATGATTTTAATTTTCAAGTACTGTGGCATCAGTTTATGAGCACTTTTTATCCTCCATGGTACTTGGGTGTACCTCTCTGACTGTGGAACTAGCAGTGCACTGTGTAATTTCACCTCTAAGTCCTTAACTTCTCTATTTAAAACTGAAGTAGCTTCCACATGTAGATTTTTGGAATAGGATAGTATTTAGATAATAAACCTTTCTCTATTTCTTTACTTTGGACTTATTTATATTTTCAGTATAACCTGTACCGAATATACACTGGGGTCTATTTTTAAATCGTGTTTAACAAATGCTGCCTTAAATAGGCTGTTTAATGCATTTATATTTTTAATTTAATAATAATACACACGTAAATTGTGCATCCCATAAACATATACTTAATAAATGTTCCATAAGAAGGCATAACCATCAATACTGTTTAATTCTGAAACATTTTCATCAACCCAGAAGAAAACCTTATACCTGTAGCCAAAGGCAGCCAAGAATGCACCTTCTGTATATGGATTTAGGATATATTATTTTTAAAAGAATTACCAGCATGTGACCTTTAATGTATTTTTCATGTGGCATCTCTTCTGTAACCTGGATAAATATTTCACTGTTTTTAGAGGTGAGTTATATTTCACTGTGAACAAACTGTATTTTATACATTTATCAATTTGTTAATACTTGAGATGTTTCTACTTGCAAAATATGTCTATGAATATCATTTTACATATGCATTTTATTGTAAATTGATTTTAATGCATTTATATACACAGTTATGAAATTGTTGCATCATATGGTTAGCTTCACATTAAAAATTCAGAGGAACTTAAAATCACTTGTAAAAGGGCTATATCATTTCACATTCTAATGCACAGTGTATGAGTGTTTGATGTGTCCACATGCCCATCAGCATTTACTGTCTGTCTTCTCAACTGTAACTGGTTCAAGGTGTGTGTAAAAGTATTTCAAAGCAGTATTGCTTTGAATTTCCCTGAAGGTGAATGATTTTGAGAAAATTTTCATATCTTTATTGGAAATTAATTTACCTTTCTGGAAAATTACCTTCCTGGAAAAATGTCAGTCCCATTGATGAACTGTGCTTTTGGTCTTGTTATGGCTGAGTTGCAAGAGTTCTTTACTTGTAAACAAGTGGTTCATAGCTCGCTAGATTTGCAACGTCCTATTTGGTGAGTTGTTTTTTGTTGTTTGGTCTTCTTTTCTCAATGCTGTCTTTATAGAAACTCCCAAGGTCACAAAAATGCAATTCTCTATTTACTTTGAAGAGTTTCATTATGTGGAATCAATTTATTTTAGCAATTTTGTACATATAAACTATACATACTGGCTACTCTCACCTCCATATCTCTACCACTGTCACCCACATTTCTCTCATGTTCTGGCTGATTTACTTTGATCTATGTTCCACAGAGATTAACCTGAGCCATATTTGTGATCAGGGATTTAGAGCTGTTCACTGGAGCCTGCTGGCCTCAGCAGAGAGAACACAACTAAAGAGAGCAATTCTCCTTCTCCAGGATTCTATAAATAGCCAGCAGAAGAGTAAAAGCAGAGTTCCATGAATCTCTCCTCCATCTTTGACTGTTGATAAGACTGGACATGTGTGGGTCCATTGCAGGTTATCCGACTATTGTAAAATAATGATTACACAGATTGTATCAGTCTCTGAGAATGGCATCTTATAGCCCTTTATTGTATCTCCAGGATTTCACATGATGTGGGACTCCCCCCTGTATGCTGTGAATAGTGCTGGTTAATAAAGAAACTGTCTTGGGCCTGGGCAGTAGTCTGGATAATCAGGAAATGAACTAGTGACTACCTTACAACAAACTGGCACTCCAGTCTGGTTGACTAAATCCATATAAAACCCAAGAAAGATTAAAAAGGAATCAGAGACACAAAAGAACAGAGTTAAGCATGGTTTGATAGCAGCATTTACATGGGTGGGCTCTGTTTGCAAACAGAGGCCTGGCTCTTTTAAGAGAGGTTTTCCTGATTCGGCATTAGCAGAACAAAAGCTGTGCTGTTTTGAAACTGATGCTTCCTTGGCCATACTGCTAGCATAAACTCTGATGAGGTCTGGCTATGGAGCATTTAAATGGAGCTTCTGAGCAACATACTACAATTTGCTTAATGGCAACATAGACCAGCTGTGTGCCTAAAAATGGGGCAATGTACATGACTCTCAGAGGCAGCAAACAGCTCCACCATGCTGGACTGGGCAAAGCACTCATTGCCATATTTCCCCTAGCAATGAGGCTGCTTATGTTCATAAGAAGGGCTTAGCATTTAAAAAGGTATTTCTGGTCAGAAAATAATTACAGATATGCAATAAAGACAAATCAAGATGGAAAAGGCCTCTAAATGGTTCACAGTGTTGGATAAATGTACATAAGGTTGTGAGAGAGAAGAAAAAGAGTATAGAGAAAAACAAGCCATGTAAAGATGAAAAATTCAGAGTCTGCATTATGTTTGCTATGATATTTTATTTGATTTTTTTTGACTGTGAAGGAGCTATGTAAACAACATATATACTTTAAAGGCATCTTGACTTCAGAATTTGAGTCTAAAGATATGTTGCTTTGAGAAAGAGGTTCTTCTTTTGTTTCCACAGAAGATAAAATTCTGTGAATTTCCTCTAGACTAATGTGGTTTGATGGATGAAAACCCCATGAAAGGTCACATTGAACACCCATCAAAAATTATTTTGCCCAGACCGCCCACCTCCATCCAGGCATAACTATAATACTTACTTGATACTTGTTTTGTTATTTAACAGAAAGGGGAGGTGATGTGGGATTACCCTCTGTATTCTGTGAATACCATTGGTAAATAAACTGTCTTGGGCCTGCACAGAGCATAACAAAGGTAGGTGGGGAAAACTGAACTGAATGCTGGGAGAAAGGGGGTGGAGTGAGGTTCACCCATGGCTTCTCACCATGTAGACCTGACCTGAGACAGATGCCATACAGAACATTACCTGGTAAGCCATAGTCTCGTGGTGATACACAGATTACTGGAGATGGATTAAGATATACTAGTTAGCCAATAATAAGCTAGAGATAATGGGCCAAACAATGATTTAAATAATAAAGTTTCTGTGTGGTTATTTTGGGTATCTGAGTTGCTGGGTGGCTGGGAAATGAATAAGCAGTCTCTTACAATACTCACATACTTCCTGCCTTGAAATTCTGGTTTAGAATTTGAATATGGATTGGAGTAGTTCTTCATTCTACTTTGCATATACCATTTTCTCACCATCAATGTTCAGAGAAGCATCTCTCCATTGTGAACCACCTCAGTAACTTTGTTAAAAACCAAGACACAAAAATGTAGGCTGCTACTTTAGACTTACATTATAGTATCATATCACATCTGAAAAGAGGACTTCAACATTGAATTTTGCAGCTGCTTGTCAGTTTTGCAATAATCAGAAAGTATTAGTTGTCCAAATTTATTCTTTCTTTGTTCTTGGTTTTATTTTTTGCATTTAGATAGTAAAGTATGGCTCATTCATGCATTTCTAAAAACAAGAAAGGAATAGCTACAATTACTTAGGCTGAGTGGTTTATTAACAGTAAAAACTATTTCTCCCAGTACACCAAGCTGGATTCTTAGAAGAAAACAACAAGTTAACTTTGGTATAAGCTTATATTCTACTTCCAAGATAGTATCTCTTCTGTGCACAACCATGGCAAAGGGAGTGGAGAAAATAAGTAGGCTAAAGTAACAAAGGATTTTCTAGACCCTATTACTAGGACATCAGTATATCCACGTGGACTCTATCCATAACCTCATCAACTCCTTACTATTATTTCACTGAGAATCAAGTTTCCACATGAATTTTGGAAGGTCACACATATTCATGCCATAGCTTAGTTTATTCTTTCTTTACAAACTAATGTCATGAAAGTTACTTGATACAGATCATGACTCTTACAGAATATAACATTTATAAGCATCACTATCAATTTCTATTCATGGAGCATCAAGTTGACCTTGTGTTTCTAGGCTTCTCAGTTTTTACACATCACAGTTGTTAAGGATATCTGAAAATTTGAACTACAACTATCCTACTGATTGGTGTTTACCTTTCCCAAGGTATGACTCTGTATATTTTATATGTTTCTAATTTGTATTAACTGTTGTTTGAGCCTCCAAGTTGTGTTATTATTATTATAAGTGTATTTCTTGGGAATTTTTTACATGTCACAATAGTCATAATCATTCCATCTTCCCCTTTACATGCTGCCAAACCTCATTTCCTCCTCCAATTTTATGTCCTGTTCAATTTTAATTGTAATTAATTTATTTTTATTTTATATCTTACTTCATCTAATTAGTATTCCAAACTTGCATATTCATGTGAGGTCACCAACTACAGCCTGAGCAAGATACCAATGATCTCTGTCTTTCCTCTAGTTACAGCAACTGCCAATAGTTTCTTAGGAAGGCATGAAGCTTCCTGAACTCTTCCTTCATCTATGCTGGACCTTGTGTAGTGACCAAGATGAGAGTGTCAATTTCTTCAGTGCTGTAGTCACAGAGAACTTGCCTTTGCCATGCTAAATAACTTCTGGTCCATGCTTGGGCAAGTGACTCTGCACTCACTAACTAGGTGGGCCACACATGAACAAAAGATATGAACGTAAGAGTGTACTCAAGAAAAAGGGGTGCCAAAAGGAGAAGGGAGCTAATGGAGGGAAATGAAAATGTCTAACATTCATAGTAGAAATACGTAAAATTGTCAAAAAAATTAAAAAATAGAAAAACAAACATTTAAAAGGGGATTGGCAAAATTGCTCAGCAGTTAAGAACACTATCTGCTTTTTCAAGGGACCCAAGTTTGGTTCTGGCACAGACAATAGTCACTTGGAATTTTATTTCAAAGGAATTGACACCCTCCTCTGTCCTTCACATGTACCATGCGGACAAAATACATGTACATCAAATAAATATGAATAAATACTTTCAATGTAATGAAAGAATATTTTTTAAAGAATGAAATTAAAAAGAAGGACATAAAAACTATTTAAGAATAGAGCAGAGAAGCTGGGCGATGGTGGCACACGCCTTTAATC
>NW_004949096.1:32188904-32213004 GCF_000317375.1 Microtus ochrogaster
AAAGAAAGAAAGAATAGAGCAGGGAGACTATAGACTATCAGCCTGGGTGGCACAAGTTCCTATCTTAAAATAAAACAAAACAACAATAAAAAATAAGACAAATGGCAGTTTATGGAAAGAAAATGATTCAAATACTGATTTAATTTCATTTAATTTAGAAAATATTCAAATTCACTTCTGAAGGTTAGAAAATATATAATAACAATAATGGTGATTTAAGAAGTTAGTTTTACTTTGTTGCTTTTAACTTCTGCATTTTATCCTTCTAATATATGCATCATACATAGCTCATATCTGGGCCCTAACGTCTTCCTCAAGGGAGAGATGAGAAGGCACGAAGTCAGTGACATAGACCTCAGGATTCTGGTGAAAGAAAAACAACAAAGTCATTAATTTAACATCAGGAAAACCTTATATACTCTCCCAGCACCCAGGTATCCTGATCAGTTGACATCACATGGTTGCCCATCTTTGACTAGGCATAATCAGGAACTCTGACAGCACCTGCCATACTCCAAATTTGCTCCTTTCAGTCTGGTAGGCCTTAACTTCCTACAATAGATATTATATAGGTGTTTTCCCAAGGAGGTAAAGAGAATAAGCTATACTAATTAAATGAAACTAATAAACAAAATACAAACAGTAAAATACAAGCAAATAAAATGAAAGCAAGCCAGATTCTTCAACAGTGAACAAAGTAAATAAATCAGCCTATTTCAAGTCCCTTTTTAAACTCATCCACTTATTTTAATATAACATCTTACTTTCATTTTTTTATAAACTCTATTTATGTTTCCCCATTATCAATGTCTTGATAGGAACACTCTAAGACAAGTTCAGGTATTGCGGAAGGGAACTATGGAAAAGGTGGTTGGCAATGTGCTGGGGACCTCAGGTGATGCAGGAGATGGTGTCTAGCCAGAAGAGTATCCATCTATAGTTCATTGCTAGAATGTTTCAGGTGATCAGCTGTTTCAAGCCAAATATGCCTGAGAAATAACCTTGTCCCCTTCAGGAACAGCCTCCTGCTGTCATCCCCATCTGCCATGCTTAGCCATTGATTGGGACAGTGATGGGGAAAACATGGATCTGGGCAGGGATTATAGACCAAGCTATGTTTTCAGCAGGATTGTGGCAAATGCATTTTCAAGAACTCCACTTTCCCATGAGGTTAGCCTTCATACTTATCTCAAAGAAGCTCAGAAAGCTTCATAACCAAGCCTGACATCTCAGTATCACTTTCATATGGTGATAACTAATCACGTTTGCCAAAATAAAAAGACCACACCTGAATCTAGAAGGCAGACAGCAAGCAATGACTGGGGAGTTATGCAGGGAGTGTCACAGTGGGAGAAGTCTTACCTTGGTGCCGAACTTTCCATTCCTGGTATCAACCTGGGGTGATCAGCTATATATCTTACTTTCTACCCTGTAGCATACTTCCTTGTTCTTATAATAAATTCTCCTTTACACATAAGTTAGTTTAAATGGATTTCTGTTGCTTTTTACTGAAAAAGCATTCAATCAAATAGACAGAGTCCTGATTAATGGATGCTTTTCAGAATAAATATACCTTGTTCAGGCTTAGCTTTCCCAGAGTCAGCTATTTTCTGAAACTCATTTTCGCATTTTTGTTGAAATTTTGTTTAGTTAGCTCTGACTAGGTTATACCAGCTGATTACACTGAAGTTGGGAGGCATGGGCAATACTCTCAAATAGAGGCACCACTCGGTGAAACTTAGTTGTGAGACTGAGAGACTGAATAAAGTAAAATAGGAAGGTATATCTATATCTATCTATCTATCTATCTATCTATCTATCTATCTATCTATCTATCTATCTATATATATATAGAGAGAGAGAGAGTATATATAAAGATATATATATATTTAGTATATATGTATATATACATATATACTCAATAGTCAATCAATTTGAGTCACTTAGAAAATAGCCACCAGCTTCAGGTCCTCTTGTTTAGCTGAGGAATTAGATGTCTGAAATGTGATTATAGCACAAAAACATCCTCTATCTAGCAGGGGTAGTACTGAATAAGACAACATTCTTTAAATGCATTGAGTCCCAGTGACAATATGAGGCATAGTTATGTGAGTCTTTAACTGGGTGTATAGAGCGTGAAGAATGGAAAATACCAACCCAGGAAAAAACCACTGTCTCTCATGCTTACATCTCTAACTACTCTGCCCAGTTCCAGAAGACGGGGGTGCATAGTTTTCCATGATTGAGAGCTCATTATGCTCTCATTGTTGCTACCAACTCTTTTGCCGGGATACTGTAGGCAACAGAAGGCAGGGCACTGATCACAGTCATATTAACTGATCAGTGCACAATCTAACGCAATCCCACCAGCACTGGTGTGCGAAGACTCAGCTCTTCAATGTATAGGCATCTGTCCTTTTCAGTGCCCTGTCTGGGCTGTCCGTGAAGTCCATGTATCTTGATTCAGAAACACTTTTTCCTGCTTCTACACTGGCACATGGCCTTAGGGTTCCGCTATAGCTGCTCTTGTCACGCTGGTGCCCCATGCGTGAGTCAACTGCACATCTCTTCTTGATAACCAGTTGGGAAAAACTGGTTGCATGCTTTACTTCCTTTTTAGTGTCCATAGAATTCACGAATAATTATATATTTTAAACAATAGATTTTTAAATGTATTAAACCAGAATCAACTATACTGCTCATCTCTTTTGGAGAAGGAATAAAATCATTTGGGCCTTGGAGTTCAGAGGTCAGAGGTGACATAACGGAAACAAGATCGGTTCAATTTGTTCAGTCAGTGAAGGTTTATTTTTAAAAATAAAATAATGTCACAAAAATTTAGAAAATATTAGAACAAGATCTTCATACCCACTGAGAGCAGGTTAGAAGGTGTTAATTGGTCACAGAATAACTCAATCTCTTTGTATTGCATATGGCTTTGAAGACACTAATTAACGGAAGTATTTTCAGTCAGAGTTGGATTAGTTCTCCAGACAAGGTAGATCACACCTCACAGATAGTGCTCAAAGGGAAGGATCTGTTTAAATGTCACAGAGAGGAAGTTACACTGAAACTTTAATAGCTTTTAATGCTCAGAATCTGATCACAGTAATTATAGCTGGATAATTCAGAGAATGGAGACCAACTGATAATAAAATTTAAATTAGACACTTGAAAGATACAAACCTCACCTAACTTATTGAATAGAAACCTTTGATAATATTAAAATATCCTCAGTTTCATAAAAAAGAGAACTAACACAGGGACACATTTTCTTTATTTAAGACTTAAGTACTTTATTCTATATTTATTGTGTTATTCTTGAGAACTGAAATCATAGATCCCGTTATTTTTTCACTCAAGATTTTAACAGGACATTTTCTAGAAAACTAAAAATATTTTAAATTATTTATTCACTGATTATATGAGTTTCTAGTATGTGGGAATATGAGCTACAATCTAGTAATTCTCCTATCATTTAATATTTGAATTTCTTTCCAGACATTATAAATTATTGAAGTTTATAAATTGTTTGCTTTTGTTTAATATAA
This sequence comes from Microtus ochrogaster, assembly GCF_000317375.1. NCBI lineage: Eukaryota > Metazoa > Chordata > Mammalia > Rodentia > Cricetidae > Microtus > Microtus ochrogaster. Next base: position 32,192,456 of record NW_004949096.1, read on the forward strand.
TAATAGTAACACTGGAAACCATGGTCATGTTAATGCTTCTTGTCATAACCATTTAACTTTAAAGAAACAAAAAACTGTCAAAACATATCCCCCTTAAACAGTAACACAGAACTGCCGCAGTTCTACCACTGAGTGCCTTCATTGCTTTGGGAAAACATTTGTATTACAGAGTCATCTAGGTTTTAAAAAGTGATGTTTTACTTCCTCTATGGCATATGTCCTAGAAATTAATCAATGAGATACAAAATGCACAGTGACTCAGATCCTTATTTGTGCAATATTCTTTCTTATGAGATTCTTCCACTTTACAATCTGAGTGACAAGCAAAACTACCAGCTAGTGTGTGGCATCAGCTAGTAAGACCCGTTCTTGCTCTTGCAGAAGACCTGAGGTCAGTTCCCGGTCCCAATTCTGGGTGGCTCACACGCACCTGGAACTCCAGCTCCAGGGAATTCACTGTCTTCTCTTGGACTTCAAGAACACTTGACTCATTTGAACATACACATCTATGCATATACACAAAATGTAGTTAAAAATAAAGTAAATCCTGAAAATTGAAGAGAAATTGCCCAGTCATACACAACTACCTTTTCTTTATTTTTGTAAAACACAAAACATAAAGAATATTTGCAAGGGATATTTTTAAGTCCTCTTTGTTGCTCTTCATTATTATTTTGTTCTCTGATAGTTTATACATGTGTCTAATGAGTTTTAGTGCTTCCCATTCTCAGTTATCCTGTCTCGTCCCATTTCTTCCCACTGACACTCTGTGAATAAAGCTCCCTTCTTCCTTTCCTCTCTCTCTCTCTCTCTCTCTCTTTCGTGTGTGTGTGTATGTGTATGTGTGTGTGTGTGTGTGTGTGTGTGTGTTGTGTTTGGAAGGGGAGAGAGAAATGAGCTCAAATGTGGTTGCCTGAATAAGTATGAGAAGAAAGTTCTTTGCTGGAATGCAGGTGACACCAATTCCCCATCCCAACTAAACAGTCAGTAGAACTTCAGAGATGAAGCTGGGCCCTTTGGACCTTTCTCCTTCCGAGTGGAGTGCTGTGGGACTCAGTCTTGTGTCAGTCTTGGGCAGGTGACCTCAGCAGCCCTGAGTTCATGGGCGCCTTGGCCATGTCACATGCAGAAGACACTGTGTTACAGGAATCCTTCCCAGCCTTTGGCTCCTATTATCTTTCTGCCCCCTCTTCCATCATGTTTCCCAAGCCTTGCACGGTAGCCCGCATGAATTTAATGATAAGACCCTTTTGATGAAGAAAGCACACACTTGGTTGCAGGACCTACAGAGATCAAACTATAAACTGAGCTAGAAGCTTTCTACCTGCTGCTGAACTTTCATAGTGACAAGTTGTATGCAGGCTTCTGAGGGAGGACGTCATTAAGCTTTATCCATCTGAAAGCCAGAATAATAACCAGCAAGATAAAACCGTTGGTGCAATAGTGGCATGAATGTCATAGTAGTACCAATTGCTTTATGATTGTGCCACAGGAGGAGATTCATGTCCGGTACTGTATAGCTAGCTGGTCAAGAACCTATAGTTGTGGACACATGCCCTATTATCATTTGATACTGTAAACTGACATGATTTCAAAGTATTTATCCTTATACCCATAGATTCATGTTAATCCTGGACTTAACCACAGAAACTGTTTTTGATGGTGACCAGTGGTCAATGCAGAGACTCATAAATGACCATGGAGTGCTTGGCACATTCTTATAGTTTTGGCTTGAATAATTGGTTTAAGCAAAAAATACAGTTTTGTCTTCTATGAAACAGCAATGATGATTATAATAAACCAAGCATGGCTATTAATATTATGCTGAGAAACCGAAGAATGAGGTTTGATGTGCACCAGTGAGTAGTATTGAAAGTTGGGAATGTTATGCCATTTTTTTCTGAAAATCCTGTATTTAGTGCTCTTGTTTTCATGTGTAATGACTTCTCCATGTTAGTCAAGTCATAACAATAAGCCATGAAGTATAAATGTTATTAGAACTTTTGAAAGAATATGACAGCTTTGGGGAAACACTGTTTGACACTGTTCAGACACTGGAAGAAATTGGATAAAGATGAGTATGGAAATATTTAGGGAAAAATTGTTTTGGAAATAACCAAAGACGCAATAGCAGAGAGGCCTCTTCTCTGTCTATTGCAATAGACATTCCATCATAAGCTGTTTTGTCTAGGTTGTTTATAATTGCAACTTTAAAATATCAAGCTTTAGCTTTATCTCTTATGGAATACTCATTTATAGATAATTATTTTCTATACACCAGTTGCATTAATACCGGTGATTTCAAATTTAATTAAGGTTGCCAGTTAATCTATGTTAAACAAAAAGAGAAGAGGCTGAGATTCTAGAATGAATTTTGCTTTTAAGTTACTGCTTTTCTGTTGTATTTTATTCAAATTTTTAGGAGACTCAATCAGAAATTTTCATTTTATGGACATATTTGATCTGTAGTTTGCAAGTGCCTGGAATGTTGAAATTGGGCAGACACCTTCAGGGAGAAATGAAAAGGCTGTGTGCATTTTGCCCACTTAGTTGAGCATTTTAAAAAAAATCTGGGAGAAGTTGCACTGTTTGCCAGTCAGGGCCTCACTCCCTGAATAACATAGGCGGAGTCACTCATCATGCCAGGAGAATCAAATTGAGAAAGATTAGCAGTAAGAGCTGTCAGGAAGCAAATTTTTCTAAACAAACAAAATTAGCAAGGTGATTTCACACTCATTTCAAAAAAATCCATTTTATCAGACACTTTGTTCCTGCCTTAGTATGGAAGGAAGGAAAGATCACCATGCAGGAAAGACCAGCAATATGAAAATGGAATTACTTTATACAGATAAGCTTTCTGTATCTATTTTCCCTGAAATATATTGTTCATTATATGATGCATATTTATCTAGTTAGTTTACCTTTAACATAAAATGTATTTTAAGATGATAATTTTGATAGAGGAATCCATATCAAAATTTAAAAATAATTGCAAATAAAAGAGAAAGCAGTAAGCTCAAGCTGAGGAAATAGACTGATAACCCAATTAGCAGTGCAGCATAAAAGTGTTTGACCTGGCCAAAGGGTCTGGCTTTCTTTTAAATACCTGCCTTGTTATGCAGCTTATAAATACACATTTTTCAAAATGAACACTTATTATTGGAGGGGAAGATGTACCGAAATGTTACTATTGAAATAGTGATATGAGTTTTTACAATTTTTATGCATTTGTTTGACTATATTTTAGATTAAACTCTTAGAGAAATTTTGATTCAATTGCTTGGCAAATTTGAGAGGCTTTGCAAAATGCATTGTCAAGTTATCTGTTGTAACAATGAATGGTGACAGACATTTATTTTGATTTTGCAACAAGTCCATTATATATTTTCAGAATTTCTTATCAAAAGTTGTTCTCTTCTATTTAAATTAACACTAATCCCATCACTCATGAAACAAGAATACACTATATACTATACTATTTTTTTTTATTTAAGAACATTTATTTTTCCCTTTTGTCCAACTTCTGTTGATATCATATTGTTTCACACAGAGCTTCAAGTGTTGTTGATACACAGGTCAGGTACTATTTTGACTAGGCACAGTCTACATACACAGCAGTGATCTCTCAAGATTGCAATGGAGCTAAAGAAAATTCCTGTCTCAGAGGTGTGGGTGTTATAGCGGTGTAATACCGTCATTTGCCCAGGTGTTTGTTCAACAGTCTGTAAGAAGCTTGCTGTTGGTAGTTGTGTAAAAGTGTGTGACAAACTGCAGTGTAGAACACATAATATCTGCAGTGATAACTGTGTCAATGTTCCGTTCACTGTGGTTACAGGCTGAACTCTTTCTGGCACACTGTGTCACATTGGCGATGGTCACATCTCTCTTGTGTCTGTATCTCTTGATTGCATCAAGATGCCAAGTTGATTGAGTGACTCACGAGATTCCTTTGGATGCCTTCTCAGCATGTAGCCTTGATAAGAAACGTATCACTACTTGGTAAGACAACTAGGTTGTGCCTGATGTGTTGTGATTCTCCTTTTAAAAGTCTTCTATGTGGCATTTTAAGAACATTGAGAATTTTATGTTAACACTTTTCTTTTGTTTTCTATCAGCCTTTGTATTACATTTAGAAAAAAATATGACCCCATTTTTCTCAAATTTATTATCTGTTATCTTCATTTTGAGACCTCTGTGCACCCAGAAGCATGAAGAAATGTTTCTATGGTTTTCATGGTGAGAATACTGTGAAATTTTTGGAGTAAAACTCATGCTAATGTGGGGACCCCTCTCAGGCTGGGTCAGTAGGACAGATAACATTTCTGGAAGCTCCAGTGGAGAAGGTTAGCCCCCAACTCTGAGCAATGGTTCCTTGTGCTGAGCATACCACTTGCACCTGTATCTAAATTTCAGGGCAGATGCTGTCAGTGACACGGTCTTAAACCCTCTGAGTATTGAGGCATTCTTTTCTGCAAACAGGAGGTGTTCTCCTGGCCGTGTTACAGTCCTGTGACACCCGCACCCAGCCTAGGAAGCATGTGGCTCATTGAGGATCCAAGTCTACCACACAGCCCACTTGGTAAGTCTTTAAAAATATTTTTTTAAGTTTTAAAGTATTTTTTCATTTATTTTATGCATGAATATTTTGCTTTCATGTATGTGTATGCATCGTGTTTGTGTACCTTTAGACATCAGAAGAGAAAATTAGATACATTGGAACTAGAATTTATTGATGGTTGTGAGATACCATATGGGTACTGGGAACTCAACCTTGGCCCTCTGTAAGAGCAACAAGTGCTCTTAACTGCTGAAACATCTCTCTAACTCCTGAAGGAGTATTTTAAAAATGCTCTCTCCTGATTTTTTTTAATTCAAAAAGCTTTTTTATTATTTTTGAATCCCTCAATACTTAAGAGCATATTGCTCTCCCAGAGGATCCAAGTTCGGATCCCAGCACCCCTGTAAATGAACCACAATCTCTTGTAAATGCAAGATATCTGACATCTCGCTTCCCAAGTCACCTGCACTTAGATACACATCCACACACAGAGACCACCCCATATACATATAGTTACAAACAAACATTAAAGAGAGAAAATAGAAAATCTATTCTGTAAAGAACTTATAGTTGTTCAGTTAATTACCCAATTATTGACAGCATCTATTACACATTTTTCTCTGGTTTATCATATGAAACTGAGTAATTTTAAAGAGACACTAAAAAAACTAGTTTTGTATAGGCATTTTTATTAGTTGCTGTTTTAGTTGGATAAGCAAGAGCAACCTAGTGCACCTAGAATTACTTTCTAAACACCCCTAGGAAAACCAGAGTGGTAGTTGTCCCTTTTATAAAGAATTATACACAGCCTTAAAATCTGAATGCAATACTAATATCTTTTAAAGTTAGTTGAACAATAAATCAATTAATATTTGTTTGCTGTATTTAATTTGTTTATTGTAGGTTATACTGTTCTGGTGCAATGCAGCCTACTTTGAGCTGAAATTTGGACAGTCCCTCTGCCTCAGTTTCCTGAGTGCACAACTTACAAAACAGAGAAGCTACCCACGATACTTTACTGCATATTTGTTGTAGCAGACAAAAGACTCATATGTCTACTTGTGCCATGTAGAGAATCTATGATAGAACAAATTAATGGATCTACCAAGGCCCAACTCGCAAACCAATCAGGTTTTATCAAAGGCAGGGATGGCAAAAATGTAGCCACCTCACTGTGAATCCCATTTAGAACAGGTGGCAGCTCATGGAAGCTGAAACCCTGCAAGACTCTTCAAGACTTGTAGGCCACTCAGCAGGTAAAAAGATCTCTGCTTGGCACCGGCATGATTAGAGCATCCAACCCCAGCAGTTGCTGCTTCTGTAACTGTGCAATGGGTTCCTCCTGAATCCCACAAGTTTCAGCTTTCCAGGAAGTCAAAATTTGTATACCTCCTGAGTCTCATGAGTTCTCCCTATCCTTGTTATTTGAAAAAAAAAATGTTTCATTTCTGAGGAAACTGTTGTACAGTATTATATGCTAGTTTTCTCTGCTCTCATCTACAAATTTAAAAACATCATTTCTACATAAACATATCATTTATCATGGGTGAATTGTATTTCTCAGTTAGGCTGTTATGTTGTTAATGGAAGAGAACAAAATTATCTGTTAGTATGGTGTCAAGGAGGCAGGTTGCTTGCCCATGTTACTGTCACAGCAGGATCAGCTACCCTGTGCCCAAAGGCTATAGAAATGAAGGGCGTGGCCTTCTACCAGCCTGTTCAGATTCCATTACCTATATTTGAATTGAACACTTGGTCACATTTCCAGCCTTTAGTATGAATATGATGGGAGAGTTATTTTAGTACAAAGAGCCATTTGATAGACAAAATGTAAGGAAGAGAATGCAGGATCTACCAAATACAGTGTCATGCATATATAAAACTATTGCCACAATAAGTCCATCAAATTATTGCTGTTGATTCTCCTATCTTTATGGCCTTAAATTTCAATATTGTACCAGGAAAATCATCTATTGATGCATGTTTACTTAGAAGTCATTCACTCAAAAACCATGTGTTTTGCTTTTGTATTTCATCAGGACATATGCATAGAATAACCCAGATGAAATTCCCATGGAGTTCATCAATTTGAACTGTTCTGAAATAAGTCAAGCCAACAAAATGCATTCCTTCGTTCACTAAGAAGATGAGAAGAGCAGGCTGGAGACTTCAACATGGCATTCCTGCAGCTGAGTTCCAGCTGGAAGGCCTAAGACCCAGGACTGGATACTGGTGTGACCAAGCAAAAGGAGAAGGATGTCCTAGCTCAAACGTGAAGAAATTCAGCATCATTTTAGCTCTTTATCTTTATTCTCTTTCAGTCATCACTGCTACCCATCCACAGGTTAAGGCGACCTATTTCTGTCTGTTGGCTCAGGTACATATCTCTTCTAGAAGCACACAGACATACCTAGAATTGTGTGTCCCCAGATAACTCAATATCCCTAAAGCCAATTAAGTGGAAACAACAAGCATTTTGGGTCCAATCAATAAAATAGATGCAAATAAGTAAGCACACTAAAACTTCCTGTATACGTGGAGGGACATTTAACTAAGTTTTAAACTGGCCTTATTAATAACCCTATTACTGACTATATGTTTGTGGATCTATGCTAGAGGATGGGTTCCACCAATTTAATCCAGCACCCATAATCCTTGATGGGAAAAAACAATACTGCTTTGTTGTATGGGTTTTAAATTAAACAACATTAAATCTGTGTGAAAATGTTTTGTGATAAGAAATCTTGTTTCATAGGGTTCATTGTTTGACCTAATTTCTGAAGGAAAAAGGGTGTTGTCTAGATGCTGAGGGAGAAAGGCGCAAACTTTCTTTATAGGCAGACCAGATAGTCCTACTCCATGAGCAAGAAATCCTGGACGTGCTGAAAGGGAAAACAATCCCAATGTTTTCTTTAACTGGTTTGGAGCATGGAAATTATGTTTAGATTTTAGAAGTGTCTACTAAGCAGTTAGATATGTAACACTATAAATCTAGAAAACGTCTGAAGTAAAGATGAAGATTTGAGCATTATCAACAGTAAAAGTGGAACTACAGGAAGGGTGGCACTTTCTCAGGAATGGAGAAACATCTATGGTGGATTGGTAGCAAGTGTGTCTTCTGTGTGTTAAACCAACAAGCAGCTATTGGCTGCCAGATTTAGAATTCCAACAGATTTAACTCAAAACATGCATCTTTCTTCCTTGAGACAGACTCTCCACCTTAAGTCAACTCACAGACATTGAAATGATTGTCTGCATCAGAATGGAAGATTTTCTCCCTTCTGATTAGCCCAGGAGGGCTTTTAGTTTATCTGGTCTCTGCTATCATGGTCACTTAAACACTTATTTCACTCATTTTGAGGTTTTAAGTGTTGCCACAGCTTTAAAATACCAATGCTGGTGATTTAGTCAAAAGAACAGAACCAAAAGACCCTAAACAAAAGCAAAAACAAAGCAGACATAGGAGAATTCATTTCACTGAAGTGTCAATGATTTGTATAGCATTAAAAGGGAAGAGATAGGTTCATGGGACAATGCCAAAGACATGTAGCTTGGCTTAAGAATGCTAGAATTACTGTCAAGCTGGTTGGCTTAGGTGGGGAAAAAAGTTTGTGCCACTTAACTGGATTGTTTTTAAAATGAGTTTTGCTCAAAATAATTAAAGCCTCAAAAATGCAGTAAAGTGCATTTATCAATATCTGGTATTAATATCATAAACCATTAGAATGATTTCAGAATTTTAATAAAGTTGGAAAACAGAGCAAATGCAACCAAATTATAGGGCATTTCACAGCAAAGATAGATTCATAGGTGTCCCAGCTGAGTGGGACAACCGAGGACTGATGACTTTCCTCCCCTTCCCCTGATGACAGCAGATACTGATCGCTCCGAGACCCAGTCCTTGGGAGGGAGCTTCCACAGCCACTCTAGCTGACTCCTTCAAAGCCTGTGTCTGAGTATGTGGTGTCTTCAGCAACAGGGTCTTTCTTTCAAGTTCTGGGAGGCAACCAAGTGCGATGGCAACAGTCAGTGTTGTTTTAGGAGTGTATTAGGAGCTCCCTCATCCCCAAAATTCCAAGGGATGTTTCACATGAATAGCAGTAAGATTTTTGTTAAGTAGGCTATGGCTTTGGGGAGGAACATGATCACCTCATGTGCCACAACTCTCTCTATAAATATGTGTGTGTGTGTGTGTGTGTGTGTGTGTGTTTAAAGTAAGCTTATGAAATAATGTTTCCATGTGACTTTTTAAATTTTATTTTTGAAATTGTAATTGTTCATCAATTCTTTGTGTCTTTCGCATAATGCCTCCTGATTCCAACCATCTCCCACCCCACTCCAAAAGCTGGAGGGGGAATCTGACAAACCTATTTTAATAAAAACATATTAAAATAAATAAAAGATAAAAGAAAAAGAAGCATCCTATTTTACCTTCTTCCCAGGTAGTGACTACATTCTTAATGACTTTAACAATGAACAAAGCAATACACTTCCTAGAATTTTTTCCAGATGTAGCCCATTCAACATGACAGTGTTGGCTGCACAACCATGGAAGGTTAACTTCTCTGTGATCAGAAGACCCTGAAGAGAGGAACAAGAGTTTAACATAGTCCTGCTTCTGCCATCACCCACCCCTAAACCACACTGTGTCAGCTATACTCTATTTTGTCTACTGTAGGAAGAAAACAAACCATCCCTTTGCTAAATGTTACATCATTTCCTATTGGTGTTTCTCTAACCCTAAATAAAAGCCTTCCTATCTAATCCACCAATGAGAGTTCTGGTACTCTGTATCATTGTCTGTATGTGATGCTGTTGGTTGTTGGATTTCAGACTTTCTCCGGGCATGGTAATAGCTTAGCACTGCCTTACCTTTCAACTGTTTATTGGAAAATGGCACTGGTTACTTTGTGTTTACCTATCATCTATGTATTTTCTTTTATGATGTGTCCATTTAAAACTCTTGCTCATTGTCAAATTGATTCTTTACGGAAATTTTAAATTTGAAGATGTTGTGTTTTTTAGTTATAATTTGATTCATCAGATACTTCAAAAATATTTTATTATTTAGTTGTGCATCTGTGCCTCTGTGTGCATTTAGAAGCATGTTTATGTGTTATTCCCTGTGGGGGTCAGAAGAGAGCTTTGGACACATTGTAATTACAGGAGATTGTAAACTGCCTGACATGGATTTTGGGATTAAAATTTAAGTCATTTGGAAGAAAAGCAAGGGCTTTTACCACTCAGCCATCTTTCCAGACATGTATGTGTGCCCGCATGTTTGTTTATATGTATGCATGAATGTATGTATGCATGTGCTACTTTCTACAAGTCACTTCATGCTGGACTTCTCTGTTTATCTCATCAATGTCTATTAGAGAGCAAACAATTTTTTAGTGGAGCCCAATTTAGCAATTTTTTTTCATGTGCGGGATTTAGAGTATTGTAAGTAGTCTAATCCTCAAATCACCCACATTTTTTCTATGTTATCCTCTAGGAGTCCTGTAACTTTATACCTTATATTTTAGCTCCACATAAATGTTAAAAGAAGTATAAGACTTGTGATAACATTATTTATATTTTATCGTTTTTTTTTACAGTTTAGGATATGTCTAGTTGTTCCAGCATCACTTATTGGAAAAACTATATTTCTCCAAGGAATTGACACTGCTCCCTTGTCCAAAATCAATGGGCTTTGTTTGTGTAGATGTATTCCCAAGATCCCTGTTTTGTGTCATTGATCTTTTGTCTATTCCTTTGCCAATACAATACTGTCTTAATTACTGTAACTTTATAAGTCATGGAGTCAGTGAGTATCAGGTCTATGATTCGTATTCTTCATGTTCAATACACTCTAGCTACCTTGGGTCTTTCTTTTGTCCATATGTAATTAGGATAGGGTTATCAATATTAATAACATAATTTTTGTTTGATTGAGAATCCATTAGGTCTCTAAATAAGGTTGGAGAGTATTGTCATTTTGACTATGTAGATGCTTTTCTGCCTGGAACAAGCCACGTTTACTCATTTATTTAGATCTCATCTAATGTCTTCCATCAAAGCTCTATAGTTTTCTATACACTTTTATTGTTTTCATTCTGAGTACTTTATTCTTTGTCAAATATATTTCTTTTTTAAAAAATAAGTCATCATGCTCATTTGAAATTTTCTTTTTTAATTTTTTAATTTATTACTTTATAAATAATACCAATCAAAATGTCCACATCCTCCCCTCCTCCCACTTCCCTCCTGATCCCCCATACACCGTTCCCCAAACCCCCTCCAGTCCTAAGAGAGGGCAAGGTACCCTGCTCTGTGAGAAGTCAAAGGCCCTCCCCCTACATCCAGGCTTAGCAAGGTATGCATCCAAATAGAAAAGGATCCCAAAAAGCCAGTATATGCAGTAGAGACAAATCCCAGTGCCATTATCATTGGCCCCTCAGTCTGCCCCAATTGTCAGCCACATTCAGAGGGTCCAGGTTGATCCCATGCTAGTTCAGTCCCAGTCCAGCTGAAGATGGTGAGCTCCCATTAGCTCAGGCATAGTGTCTCAGTGGGTGGACCAACCCCTCATGGTCCTGACTTCCTTGTTCTTATTCTCCCCCTTCTGCTCTTCAACTGGACTTTGGGAGCTCAGTCCAGTGCTCAGATATGGGTGTCTGTCTCTATCTCGATCTGTTGCTGGACGAAGGTTCTATGGTAATATTCAAGATAGTCATCAGTGTGACTATGGGACAAGGCCAGTTCAAGCACCTCCACTGCCCAGGGTCCTAGCTGGGGTCATCCCAGTGGACTCCTGGGAACCCCTCCAGAGCCAAGCCACTTGCCAACCCCAAAATGGCTCCCTCAATTAAGATATCTTCTTCCCTGCTCCCATATCCGTCCTTCCTCTATCTCAGCCATCTCACGCCCCCAAGCTCTTCCCAACGTTCCCATTATCCCCTCTATTTCTCCCTCTCAACTTCACCCACCTGCCACGCACCGCGCCCCCATGTCTGCTCTCTTTGTGCTGGCACCCAGTTCGTGAGATTCGGGCAAGGGGGCTGGAGGTTAAAATACACAAACACACACAGACAGAGAGACAGTGACACGGGTCATCCTTGAATTCCCCAAGAATGCCCCCTTTATTGTGTTCAGGGGCAGATTATACAGAGATAGCCACGCTCCAGCCAAACCCACCAGAAACCACTCTCCTGCCATCAGGAACTCCTGAAGGTCTCATGCTCAGAGCAGCTGTAGGCACTCAGATCAGGGGATTACAAGAAATTCAGGATCTGGGGTCTCACTGCTCCCAACACCCACCCATCCCCATGCTCCCAACTTTTGCCTGGCTATCTTGTCCGCTTCCAATTTCCAGGAGGATATATATGTTTTTCTTTGGGTTCACCTTATTTCTTAGCTTCTTTAGGATCGTGAACTATAGGCTCAATGTCCTTTGTTTATGGCTAGAATCCACTAACAAGTGAGTACATACCATATTCATATTTTTGGGTCTGGGTTATCTCACTCAGGATAGTGCTTCCTACTTCCATCCATTTTCATGCAAAATTCAAGATGTCATTGTTTTTTTGACCTCTAATGTGTAGATGTGCTACACTTTCTTTAACCATTCTTCCATTGAGGGGCATCTTGGTTGTTTCCAAGTTCTGGCTATTACAAATAATGTTGCAATGAACATAGTTGAACAAATGCTTTTGTAGTATGATTAGGCATCTCTTGGGTATATTCCCAAGGGTGGTATTACTGGATCATGAGGTAGATTGACTCTCAATTTTCTGAGAAACTGCCACACTGATTTCCAAAGTGGTTGCACAAGTTTGCATTCCCACCAGCAATGTTCATTGCAGACACATGAAAAATTTATTGAGTTTTGTATATTTATATTTTATTCTGAAATCTTTATGTACTTACTATTTCCAGGAGATAAAATATCTGTTTCTGCAGATGATTTTTGTGTGTTCTACACATATGAAGATATATTTAAAAATCATTTTTCACTTTATTACTGTCTTTTACTTTGGAATAGATGTGCTCAACACAATGTCTACTGAAGTGGTAAAAGTCAACAGCCTTGCCTTCTTTATTACTTGAGAGAAATTCTTAAATGTCACCAGACAACTTTCATCCAGCAGCTAATGGAAGCAGAGACAGAAAATCACAGTGGAGCACTGGACTGAGCTCCTGAAGTCCAGTTGAAGAGTGAGAATATGAGCAAAGAGGTCAAGACCACAACGGAGATACCCATTGAAATAGCTTACCTGAGCTAATAGGAGCTCATCAGCTCTGGCTAGACTGGGAAGGAACCAGCATAGGATCAAACTAGGCCCTTGGAATGTGGGTGACAGTTGTATGGCTGGGCCAGAGAGTAGGGCCACTGGCAGTGGGACCAGGATTTATCTCTACTGCTTGTACATGCTTTTTGGAACCGGTTCTCTTTGGAGGGAATACCTTGCTTAGCCTAGATATAGTAGGGAAGATCTTGGTCCTTCCTCAAAGCAGTGTGCCTTACCCTCTCAGAGGAATAAGTGGGGGTGGGGTGGGGCAGGGGTGAAGTTGGAGACAATGGGAGAAGGGCATGGAGTGGGAACTGGGATTGGAATGTAAAATGAAAAAAAATATATTTTTTTGTTTTTTAAAAAAAATAAAAATAGAAAAAAAGAAAAAGAAAATTACCTAGCTCTTCCCTCTTAATTGATTGAAGAATTATAATATATATTTTTATTTATATATATATTTATAATATAAATGCTATTAATAAAATTGGGGTAAATTCCCACATTTCTAATCTTCCAAGTATTTTTTATTGGTTGATGTGATTTTTATTTCTGTACATAGATAATATGTACAAACTAAATTTGATCATGTCATGCAATTACTTTGCTATCATTTAATTCAACATTATTTCATTATTTGTTAGGAAGTTTAGTATCTGTACTGATGAGAGATAGTTGCCTGTAGCTTTGTATTTTTGTAATTTCTGTCCCTGGTTTAGTACTGTATTAATACTGACCCCATAGACTCATTTAAAAGGACTTCTCTCTGCTTATTTTTCTAAGAGAGATGAGAAAGGATTGGTGTCCATCCTTCCTTACATGCTTAGTAGAAATCTGTAGTGAGCCTTACTGCTTTGCATTCAGCAACACTATTAATTATTGATACAGTTTTTCTAATTGATGTGGAGTTAATCAGGTAATTTATTTCCCTGCATGTAAGTTTTGATACATTGTTCCTTTGAAGATATATTTAGACCCATAGGCAAAATTATTAAGAATATCTTTAATTAAACAGAACCATCAGCCACCTATATCCAATGGACATTTACAGCTACTCCATCTGAAAACAGTAGAAAAAATTCTTTCCAAGAACTCATGAAATATTCACTAAGGGAGACTGTATCACAGGCTCTAAAATTAGATAAGGTTGAAGCTTAATAATAAAATCAGATTATCATCCACCGTATTTAACTCTTTACTATGTGTTGCATTTAGTCTCTTTAAAAATTTGTTCTTGTTTTTGCCTTCTCTTCATCTTATGTGTGAAATTATTTTCTTACTTTTCTTAGTTTGGCAATTGAACCTTTTTAAGCATTTGGTTTCTCTAACATTTGCAGTATATATTTATAGCTAATCCAAATTTAATTTAAAAAAATACCATACTTCCTCTCAGGTTGTAGAAGTTCCAATACAGAGAGATCCCAGATTCTCTCTCCTGTCTATCACTACAAAGCTATTGATCATCCCTATGTGACAAAAATGTATGCTCTTTGTGTGCTTCTGTGTGGCTACTCTCTCACCCGCTGGAAACACTAGGTCCTAAAGATCCTGCAGTGTGAAGAAATACAGCCAGTTAGCATGGAAGGGCAAGTCTCCATTATCTACATTCTGTTTCTTCTCAAGGGCCAATGCTCTCCTCACCCATTCTAGATATGCATGATAACTTCTCTTAATCCCCATAGACACACTTTATTCTACATCATTCAAAGTTCACTTGATGATGGTTACATTTTAGCAATTAAAATTACATCTAGAGTTTCTAAGAATCAAGTGTCTGTTCCTAAGTTAAGCTAAACAGCAATCTAAAGCCCCTTTTCCTGTAGTATTAAAGTTAAAATCACACAAGTATGTCACCACTCTCCTGAAACACACTGCTCCCAGCACTTACCTTGTAAGTTTTTGCTTTTCTATCCATTTTTAGGCCTACCAGCTTCTCTGTCCAAGCTGGACTTCCTCATATTTGTTTATTTCTAGTTTGTTTGTGATGCATTTGGGGGGAGAAACAAAGAAAATGCTTGCTTAAAAATAGTTCATTTAGCTTTTATTTTTCAGTTTTGTTTTTCATAAGGGTTGAATAATACTAATATCCAAGTTATTTTGACATTCAGTTGAGAACCAGAAATGTTCACATTTTTTGTTTTCAATACTCAGCTTTAAAATATATATTTCAAAGTCTGGTCTGATTGTTCAGTGGTTAAGAGCACTAGCTGCTCTTCCAGAGATTGTGAATTTAATTCCCATCACCTACACGGCAACTCACAATTGCCTGAAACTCTAGTCCCAAGAGATCTGATACCCCCTAAAAACAGAAATTACCGCCAGATATCTGTTTCTAAACTGTGATGCTAACTGTGAAACCTGTGAATACATGTTATAAATGTTTCTTGCAAAAATCCATGGGGAGATGATGAGTAAAAGGGAAAAAATCAAAAACTATTCATGAAGCATGTCCCATGTATATAAGTACAGAAAAAATTTCAGGGGGGATAGTTTTCTCTTGGATTAGGAGAGACTGATGCATACAAAACAAATGTTCTAAACGAAGTAATCTTCAAATATAAAAAATGTTTGCCATGTTCTCTTTCCTCCAAATGCCCTGTATTTCCTTTACCCACATTTTTCAGCTGCTGTCTTTGTAAATTGATCTCATATCATCACTAGTTCCTGTTCTCAATATCTTAATGACACTTACCATTTTAGATTTTGTAAAAAAAGATATCAAGATTTCCCAAACTGTATAATGGTCTATCTTAAATTAATCTTTTTCTATTTTATTTTTCTTAACTATTTTCTCTACTGCAGTTATGTATGGGAGAAGTTCATGTCAGTCTCTTGTTTCCCATTTTTAAGGTTCTCTTACTTTTGAAATCACATGTTTTGGGATTCTATATTTGAGATACTATATTAATTTTATTGATAGCTTGAATGAATAAATTGTGTCTAGTCATATAAGGAAGATAAAAACAAAAACATGTAATTGGATTTGACTAAGAAATGCTAGAACGATTTACCATTTACTGCTCTAACTTATGTTTCAGAAATCAACATTTAATACTTCTGAATAGAAATAGGTGAATGAGCCAAAATACTTTTCTACAAACTCCCCTATCCAACTGGAAGAGAACTATCATAGACATGAGCTCAGTTCAAATTCAATGCATTTAGATAGTTGAAGTCATCAACTATACATAAACTTTTCAATGCTTTAACATAAAATAGCTTGGCAACTTGAGATAGCACTTTCGCATCAACGTTATACTTGCCATGACATAGATTATGACATGAAAACCTGCTTGTTGAGGTTTCTGTCCTGCCCAGTTCTAGCAGCCCTTCAGCTCCAAAGAAAATCACACAGAGAGTCTACCTTAGGTTATAAACTGATTGGCCTGTTAGCTCAGACTACTTAATAGCTCTTGTAGCTTATATTAACCCATTGTTTTTATCTATGTTAGCCACATGGCTTGGTACCTTTCTCAGCAGGGTAGGACACACCTTGCTTCTTTGGTGGTTTGGGCTGGACTGTGGAAAAAGAGCTTCCTTTTCCCCACAATACTCCTGTTCTCATCACCCTGCCTCTACTTCCTATCTGGTTGACCCACCTATACTTCTTGTCTGGCCAATCAGCATTTATTTAAAACATGATTGGCAGAATAGAGACAATTCTCCCACACCACTTCCCCCTCTTTTTTTTTTAAAACAAAGGAAATAGGGCAAAAACTTAGGTAGGCAAGAAAGACAGAACTGGATGCTGGGAGAAAGAAGGCAGGCAAAGAGAGCCACCTGCCATGAAGCTGCCAGGTCAGACATGCTGAATCTTTCCCAATAAGCCACAACCTTGTGGTGACATACAGATTATTAGAAATGGGCTGAATCAAGACATGAGAGTTAGCCAATAAGAGGCTAGAGATAATGAGTCAAGCAGTATTTAAATTAATACAATTTCCATGTGGTTATTTCAGGGGCTTAAGCTAGCCAGGTGGCCAGGAACAGGGCGGCAGGATGCAGCCTGCGCCTCCCTACAGCAATAGATTATTAGTGGAACAAAGGGTCATTTTGGATAAACATGCCACCATGTTTCCTTTTAAAGTTCTTTTTTTTAATTTATTTATTTTATTTTGTGTGTATGAGTGTTTTGTCTGCAGATATGCATCTGCACCACATATATGCCTGGTGCTTGTGGAGGTCAGAAGGAGTTTTCAACCCCCCTTAGACCTGAATTTACAGATGGTTTCATACCACAGTATAGGTGTTAGAAGGTCCTCTACAGCAGAAATGTCTGCCTTTACCTGCTAAGGCATCTCTCCAGTCCCATCACCCATCATACTCAATATCTCTGCTCATCTTACATCTAACATTCACATATGAAGAACATGATACAGATACTTGTTTGTTGCCTGAAGACTAATTAGAGCATCTTCTTCAGCATTACTAAGGGTTTGCTATGTATCTTGTTTGTTTACGTGATCTGCTAAATTAGTATAGTCACATGTCACACAATGACATGTTATTCAGTCCATGATATGATAATGATGCTGAGAACCTTTATATCCTAATGATGTGCTGGCCCTTGTAACTTTCTCCTATAATGCTTTGCTGACATGCTGATGGTCAGACAAGTAAAACATATCTACTAAGCTGCCAGTCACACACCATATATCACATAAGGTTATGTATAGGACAAAGTACTTAGCAGTGTTGAAACAACTATGTTAGCTGAATGACGTATTCTTTAACTATGCCACTCTCTTCCCTCCACTTATAAAGGAAACACTTGTGTAAAAATCCAGGTATTACTACACTGACAACAATATATTGTATCTCTCAATTGTACCAGTGTTGACCTGCAATATCCAGTTTTATGTAAGTACACTCTAATGTTTGTACAATGATAAAATCAGCCAACGATGCATTTCTTAGAATCTTTCCTCTCCACAGTTAAGTCAATATATTTATATTTTAATTATGTCTAGGGTGTCCATGTCATAATGAATGGGATAGTGACAACTTCAGTTGTCATATAAAGGAGAATCACTGATGTTGTAGGGTCAGATCTCTAGAGTTGATAAAGCTTCAAGAGAGTTGAATTGCTAGCTGTCTGGGGCCTGGAGGAATAAATGATCTTCAAAGTAGTGGACAAAAAGAGGAAATCATAGTTGAGAAAACACCAACAATGCTGAAGACAATGGTAAAGATGTTCTTCAAAGTCTTGATGATTGTTCCAAACCCAAAAGAACATTCAACATCTCTGGGGCTAGCATAATGGCAATTCATAATTGTGTTTGCCAAAGATGACTTCTACACATTCACTTCTATTCCCTCAATCTTGTCTTTATAACTCTGAAAGATGCAAAGGTAACTATAGAGGGACAGCGCCAGTAAGCAGGGGAGATAAAGCTGACCTTATCTCCTTCCTCAAAAAAAAAAACCTGCTTTTTAGCCAGAGGAAACAGAAATAAGCTTACCTTTGATCAGGCATTTTAATTAATAAGTTAAATTGTTCATGAAACAAATGTGACCTATACTCTCTATTCTTTCCTAGCAACTAAAAAAAGTGTCACTGTTGCCTTGGGGCTGTAGAAGAACTGCATACTTTGATATGGTTTAGAGAGGACAGTAGGAAGTAGAAGAAAGATTACTTTTATGTTTAAATTTCATAAGTCTTGCTTGATTAATTCCATTATATTTATAGCCTTGAGCAGGTTATAGCATGAGTTCCGCGTCTGTAAACCTTAAGCTCACTATTAGAATTTCAGATATTACTGGAAAGAATCACACAGTTCTTGGAAATTTCATCATATAAATCATTTAATGCTGTCAGACTTACTAATAATTAAATGTATAGATTCTGCTGGATTTTCCTAGTGTCTATTTATATCTTTCATTTATGGTGGAGATATATTAAAAATTATTACTGGACTTGAATTCAGATGATCCACATACAATGCTTAAAACAAACTTTCCCTGGCTGGCCACTTTTCACAAAGCATATTAAGCAGCTTTTCTTCGGTCTCTCCATGCACTTAACAAAATCCAACAAAATCTGCATAAAATTATTAGCATTAACACCAAAATATATCATATAGTTTGAAGATAGAGGTATTTGCTCAAGTTATGGAGAAAGATGGAAGCAAAGTAATAACCCTATCTTTTTTCTTATCCTAAATACGGTCATTTTTCAATTTTTAAACTATTAATAACTATTTTGAATGATATTTTGTATAATCCACAATAATAAAACAAAAGAAAAAGATGAACATGTGTTCTGAATAATCACAGGATGAAATAATGTATTTTCTGTGTTATAAGAAGCCCCTTTACTTATATAAAATATCTCCCTTTTGTAAATAAACCAGATTTCTGAGTCTTCAGTCCCACATATCATACTATGAATAGTTAAATAATAAAGAGATGAAGTTCGTACTTTAAAGAAACTTGTTCTTTTAAAAAGAAAGTTAGACATAACTGGACAAAGTCAGCTAAGGTCAAATACAAAGATCAATGACAGGACTGCGAGCAATAGGAAGGCAGAATAAATGCAATATGTGTAAGACCGAGTTTCAGTGGCAAAGACTTGCAGAATGTGGGTTTAAGATGGGTGGAAAGAACTGGTACTTCTGGGACACAGAGCACACCAGACATTCTCCTTGAGGACAGAGGTTGAAAGGGGTCACTTGAATCAGACATAAGGTTTCTAGTGAGTCTGGATTATTTTCTCCCTTCTGGATTTATTTAATCCGGGGAGCAGTGTGGTGTAATTATATAAAAGTGTTGTCTGTAATGATGGGACAATGCAATCAAACACTTGCTATGCTAAAGGATACTGTGACCTTTTACCTAGGGAGATCTAACCAGTGCTCGAACAATTATTCAAATTATATTTTAAATATGATTCATCTGAGAATATTTGTTCCATTCAAGAAAGAATATTTCATGCTAAAAATGTATGTAACATAAAATAATTATGATGTTAAATTGATGCTTATGTAATCAATAAGATTTTAAACCATTTTTTAATTAAATGTCTCACATTTAAGGACTTTTGTTCATAAAGCAAAAGGTACAATTCAAAAATAAGTAAAATCTTCCTGTTACACTATTCTCTTTAACCCTTTATAGAAGATTGGCCTTAAAGGGTTTTGTTGTTGTTGTTGTTGTTTTAAGACACAAATTTAGGTGGATGAGGTAAGGGGTAGATCTGAGGAGTGTTGAGGTGCGTGAGTATGACCAAAGCACATTGAATGAAACTTGAACTCTCAAAGAACTAAAAAAAAAAAAATTGAAAACAAAAAAATACATAAATTATGTAAGTCTGAAATGCTCTGTTTAACTCTTAGGATCTGTGTATGTTAGATATGAGAAATTTTATCAAAATTATGAAATTTATCAAAATTATCAGAATTGCTTAGACTGAGACCTGGAAGAAAACAAAAGACAGAAAGAAAAGGCCATACTTGACTGGGTCAACAAAGGTTCACGCTAGGTGCATTCTCCTATCAGTTACTTGCAGTACCTCCATCAGGGATGAAAACAGGAGTACTAGAGTTCCACGGTCTATCTTTGCAGTCATGAGGACCACATTCCTAGAAATACATCTACACATATGAGCATCTTAACATGCAAAGCTCAGGCGAACATACACGGAGCCCTGGTTCAGGAGTCTAGCTGTGTTTTCAGTAGCATTACAGTGTCGGAGAAGATGAAAGTGATGGAGGAAGGTC
>NW_004949096.1:32213354-32215592 GCF_000317375.1 Microtus ochrogaster
GGCTGGGGTGCTGGGGACGCAAACCTGCCGCTCCTATTACTACATGAAAGGACATGGACAGATGTTGTCGTGAGCTAGCCTCTGCCTATACCAAGTATTTCAGTTCTTTTCATGCTTCATTGAAGATCACATGTTTTAAAGACTGTAATAAATAAACAGCAATGACATATACTAACACATTCCAGGACTTACTGAAGTAAGCCAGATTGTTTACTAATAAACCAAGGTGGTTTAGAATCAGGGACTGTCACCAATCAACTATGAATCCCTGGGAAAACACTTATGAAACATAGCTACATACTAATTTCTCAATAATTTTGTTAAAATTCAGAATGTTATTCAGCACGTTAGTGAGGGTTGCTTAGAAGACTTTCTTGTATGCTTCCAAATGATTCTCAGACTGCTGGTACAAGGGTTCACAATCCTATTTGCAAGGTCAAAGGCAAGCCCATAAGATACATCAGTTTCTAGTTGCTGGGGAAGATACCAGCATCCCTATGGATTCTGTCAATAAGAGATAAGGCTGTAGTGCTCTTCTGGAATATCCCAAAGGATTTATATAACGACCACAACAATGCTAGGTTACGTAGAAATGTGGGCAATAAGTTTTTATTAAGAGCAATAAAGATTCACACAAGATGTTTTACCTCTGAATTTGCAACATTCCAAACTATCCACAATCAGTACTCATCATCTAAACAGCATCTCAGAAGGTTCAGGGTAAGGTGAAGATTTTTTTCAAAAACGTTCATCCATGGAGTGAATAAGTAGTTCTCAAAGAGGCGGTGGCAGGGAAGAGACAGAAATCTTTAATAAATAAATAAATTAATTAATTAATAAATAAGTATTCAACATCCTGAACCATATGGGAAATGCAGATTAAAACTATTTTTTGATAGTCCACCTCAATCCAATCATAATAGTAATCTTTAAATAAATAGACAAAAATAAATGCTAGAGAAAAATATATAGCTCAGTAAAAACAATTTTTAAAAAAGAAAGAGAAAAAGAAATGCTATTTGAGTTAGTTAAGTCACCCTGGAAGCCAGCCCCATGAGGGACAAGTAGCCAAGTGGCAGAGAGAGGAAGTTTAAAGTACAGTAGGAAATTTCCAGGAAACAGAAAAAAAAAGACTTAGGCCACGGCCAGCATTCAAGAGAAAGAAGTAAACAGTATACTTTTCTATATGAGGACTCCAAAAGATGAAAGGCCCTGAAGCAGCTGCATAGAAACAGAGCTGAGGGAACAAACAGTCAATTATCTCATTTAGGAGATAACTATCCTCTTTAGCACAGATTAAGGTGCTACTGCCTTCCTGCAAGTGGTCTCTTGGCCATGTGATTAATCAGTGCAACCAGATTAACTCTTAAGGGAGAAGAGAATGCATGTCTCCACCTACATGCAGATTTCATTCTTTACTGTAACAAAGTGATAATGGAAATATTGAGTAATACAATAGATTTTTATTCAGTAGTAAAGAAAAATGAAGGTATGAAATTTACAGGAAAAATGGGTGTATCTGGAATATATATTAAGTGAGGTAACCCATCATATGTAGGCTATGACTTTTACGTGTGTGTGTGTGTGTGTGTGTGTGTGTGTGTGTGTGTGTGTGTTTGGGTATAGATGGATATGAGCTATGAAATTAGAAGGGGGTGCAAAGAATGCAAGAAAAGCTGTTGAGGAAGCAATAAGGTAGATAGCAATAGAACACACCAGGCATGGAACTGGAAACAATGCTACTGGGCTTGGAAGAAAACAAGAGGAGGGGAATGAGGGAAGAAGAGGGAGAGAAACAACTACCACCAAGTATTTCTGAATATGATATGATAAAACCTAATGCTTTGTATGACTGTTCAAAATAAACAAACAAACAAAGCATAAACTGCATAAAACGATTCCATTAAGTGCCCACATCTGTGGTTAGTAGATCCTTAATAAACAGTTCTAGCAGAGCATATACCTTTTGCACATCATTCACCATCTTTAGTATGATTTTCTTTGAGGCAAGGTAGCTAGTTTTTCCCTTCAATGTGAGTTGACGGCTCCTATAAGGTATCCCCAGTGATTGTGATTAGTGTATCACAAAAATTCTGACTGCGCTAAAAAGCTAACTAGCCAACCAGAGCTTCCTGTATATTACTTTGCCCTCACCTTGGGTCATTAGTAAAAAGAGCCTTGAGGAAACCAGCTGCATCACAGACAAAAATGAAAGGACTTGAATCACTGCCACATCTG
>NW_004949096.1:32217362-32222428 GCF_000317375.1 Microtus ochrogaster
GGGAGGGGGAGAGGAGCTTGGGGGAGGGGCAGAAGGGTGGGAGGAGGGGGAGGGAAATGGGAGGCTGGGAGGAGGCGGATATTTTTTTCCTTTTCTCAATAAAAAAAAAAAAAACATCAAAACACAGCTGTCTGTCAGCCTGTCAGACTCAGTTAGCTTTAACCCAGCCCTACTTTCATGCCTTTCACTACAAGTTTGGACTGGGACAACTGAAGGATGGCTTTTTTTAACCTAATGAAACTCTTGCCACCCCTGAAAGAACCTTATCTTTTTAAGTGCTTTCTGAAAGAAAACATACAATGTCCCTGTCACTGATGATGCCGTGGCTCGTTGATCATGTAACCTCACATCTTCAGGCAGACTGATCCACATAGAGAAACAGAAGACTCTTTAAGGTTCCCCACCCAACTTTGTTCAAGGTATTTTTAGCTTCTCCATTTCAAAGTAATTCCTTAACTACTATATTAATAATCATGAATCTATGACTCCCCTGAGAAATGAACAAATAACACATTTTGTCATGAGTCTGAATTCATTGCCTTCTCTTTAATATTAATGCCTCGAAATTTGTTTATGAGTGTCACTTTTAGCATGCATTTTAATAAAAAAAACTAAAGAAAGGCTATTAATAATATAACTCATGTATGAAATGTTTAATATTTAACACTATCTCCTATCTGCTCCCCACCCAATGTATTAATATAGACACATCATTATGCTAAAGGAAATGCCTTGTGATGTTAGAAAGTGTTACAGACCCAAAGGAGCAATGTCTAGTTAATTACCAAAAAGGAATCTCCATCTGGAAGGCTCTGTCTTTTCCGGCTCATTCCCTGATAGGTCTCTAGATGATCTCTCGAACAGACTCCTCAAGCACGCAAAGGTTTCCGAGGTTATTACTAGTAATTGTGTTGCACAATGAAAAGAATTTTGTTTAGCATGATGGAAGTGGCGATGTCGTTATTAGTTGATTAGTGTGAGCAATCTTTGACAATATGTAGCACCAACTATGACTCCAACTGGTGGCAGCTCATTATTCTGATTGCCATTTGATTTGTGGTGTTATCAACCACAAAGTGAGCGACATGGACCAGGGAAGAAAAGTAATAATTTGAGGATTTCTTTTTTTCTGAGCAGAAAGCAAAGGGAGACATGGTTTCATTGTTAAGAAGAATGAGTCTGCAGTAATTAATTGAGATTTTGGGGTTATTAGAGGCTAGCATTCTAGCAAAATAATGCCTGGAACTTCAGCATGCCTTTAGGGTATATGTCAAGGAATCAGGTTATTGTTGGCAAATTCAATTATAACATGGGTAAGCCATTGTGGGAGCTTATAATTCTTGCTGAAGGACAGTCCTAATAGCATAACAAGACAGCAATGTAAGAGAAAAGGAATATTGTTAGGAGAAATTTGGAGATCCAGGACTGAAGTTATTTCCAACAAAGAAGATAAATATTGGGTAGATAAATATTACAGGTTTGAGAGCAGCTACAAAGGAACATCATATTCTGAGCTAAGACAAATGTTTTCTGGCAAATTGCAATGGCATACGTAAGGGGATCTTTTTGTTTTCTTTTGAAGCTTTTTTTCTTACTTCTGAGAATGACATCACACAATGCAAGCCCCAGATGCTCAAAAAAGCAACAGAAACATAGTGTGTCAAAGAAAACATAGGGTTTTATAGTTACATGATCCAAGATGATTTCATTCAAGACTATGGCAGTGGAGGGGTGCTGACCTCACCCTGACTTTTAGCAAGACCTAAAGGGCATGATTCAATGAAATCCACAATGCAAAGTCCAGATAGTTTGTGAGATGCACACACTGTTATAAAAATGGGCTTAATAGAAGGTGCTTTTAAAGTTTTTCAACAATGGTTTAAATAATAGAACTTCTAGAGAAAAATTAATATTCAAAGTAATTGAAAAATCAACATTATCCTTTCGCAATGACTCCCATTGTTTGTTTCATCCCGGACTATAGAGATCATGGGTTTGGTCTAGCATACTCAGAAACATCCAAGGTGTTTCTGTGCTGAACTGGAGGAGACCGAACAAATAAAACTCAATTGGCTTTCATGATCTTTCATTCTCTTATAACCATTGCAAAAATAATGCTGAAAACCAGAAAAAAATGGTGTTATTTAAGATCTGAAGAAACCATAGCTTATAAAGTCATATCATTATTCTGAATTCATGAAAAAAAATTGGATGTATTCAATTGAGTGTCTAGGTTAGAAGTAGTTGCTTAATCTGGGTGTCTGAGCTGTTGGGGTTACGCGAATGGAATTCAGCTAAGCTTCTTTTCTAACTGGCACATTGACTTGGAAGTATGAACAGTATGAGTTCTATTCAGAAATAATAACACAGCAGTTAAGGTTCTGATACTTATGGGAGAGGAGATGATGCCCTAATGCTGTCTGCTTATGCATCATTGCTATTCCCTGACAATTTCATTATCTTACCAAATGTGTTGTAAATATAGAACAATGATTTTGGAAAAAATAAACAACCAAATAAATCAATAAAATTACGCTTGGCTTGGTCACATCACATCGTTTGCAAACTGAAACAAGGAACACAGCATGTCTTAGAAGTGCTGGAAAAGTTGAGAGATACACATGCACACACACACACACACACACACACACACACACACACACACACCAAGAGACGACTTGCTTTGTAGCTGAGAATTCAAATGAGTGTGGTATTTAAGGATGTCCTGTCCAACATAATAAGGAAGACAATTTGGAGAACAGAGTAAGGACAGGATATAGTAGAACAAGTCTTAGGATGGCTAAAACATAAAAAAAAAAAAACAAACCTAAATCAAAGACACTAGGAAGCTTCTCGTTTCCAGAGGTTACTGACTTGAACTAGACTGTCACTTCTCTAAAAGTGACCAGAATCCTCAAGACCTATGCCATAAAATACAAGGATTGTTCAATGGATATTTCAAGATATAAGAAAGATGGTAATTCTTATCTTATTTCCACCTAACCCAATGTTTGTGTTGACATCCTTAATACTGTTCCCTTTTCCCCCTTGTTTC
Source organism: Microtus ochrogaster (assembly GCF_000317375.1). Taxonomy (NCBI): domain Eukaryota; kingdom Metazoa; phylum Chordata; class Mammalia; order Rodentia; family Cricetidae; genus Microtus; species Microtus ochrogaster. The sequence goes on from NW_004949096.1 coordinate 32,220,418, forward strand.
TATCTTAATGCTAAGGGCAAATCAGTTCAGGACAGGAAACAGAACCAATCTACATGGAGTCTTGTGCTTTTAAAGGTCTCCAATGTTGCACAATGTAAGGACCCTCCTTCTGGGTACTGAATTTTTAGTGATAGTACTGAAATAGTAATCATAAAAGCTTCATTTGACCATGAGATGGATAGGCATCTATGGAGGTAAGTCTGCGGCCTGGCATACAACACTGATTTATAAATGTAGGCAATAATAACAGTAATTGTTATGGCTCTTATTACTAGTGATTTTTATTGGAACACTAAGACAGTAAACCATTTTTAATGATATCCATTAGTTGAGACTTCAAAGAATCTAGGGAAAATCAGATACAGAATTGATTATTGCCAACGGTGATCTTTAATAGATTCTGGACTTTAAAGTAGGCAAGGATTAAGTTAGTAAGGACAAGGAAGAGTTTGAGGATTGACTTTTGAGGAAGCACTAATTAATTTATATGTTTGGAGGGACATAAAAAAGCTGTCTAAACATAACTGGAAAACAAGTTTCTAAAAATTCTGCCTGGAAGGCAGTGTAAATGGAAGAAAACACTGTACAATGGTGTAGCAATAAAACTATGAAAAGCAGGGTGAGAAATTAATATGAAATCTAGGAAATATTGAAAAGTTGAAATATTTGAGTGTATTAATTGGCCATGAAGATAGGGGTTATTTTCTAGTTAGTCTGAGTCCTTTAATTTCATAGACATTCCAGGCTACGGAGTTACGGAGTAAATTTCTCTGGCCCCTGGATAGGACTATATGTGTCCTTTGTACCTACAAACATATTTATAATATTATGATAATTTCCTCTCCTGTTAGCATCAGCTAAACAATAAACATTGACCTTCTCTCTTCATTGAGCCACTCAGGACTTCCATCAAAATGCAAATTTCTAACCAGTGATCAGAACTCTGCATTCTAACAAGGTCCTTACAGATGAGGCGGTTGCTGTGAGTGTGGGGTTCACACACTGATCAGTAAGCTCAAAGGAAAGGTTAAACTCTATTGGTGTGGTTGTGGAAGTGACCATGTTCATATTATAGTGCCCCCCCTCTAGTATATTTTCTCCCACAGTACAGATACCATGAGTGCATACTCTATGAATGTAAACATAAATACAGGATTCGTAATCTTTAGAGGAATGGCCATTGAAGGGCAATCAGAAATCAATATTAATTTGTAAAATAGTAGGTTTTCATAAAAGCAACTGCATTCATGTCTTTGGTTTTTTTATTCATTTGTTTGTTTTGTTATGCCCAGACATACGTGATAGTCTCCCAATGTCATTAATACTTTGGCCTGCTCCAGTGTTTAACAGCTCTCTTGTGCAAAGTTCATATCATAAAGCATTGCTCTGATCTCAAACTTCTTCCTCTTAAAAATTTTCTAATTCCCACTAAATTAAGATGTGTCAAATACAGAATAGAGGCTATCCAGCATCTGTCTGTAGCATGATTCTGCTGTGTGGTGTAACCATCCTGAAAAAGTCGTATTTCTGCTCTGTCCTATGCCCTCTTATCTCTGGGTTGTCCCCCCATGCCCACACTGTCATGCTATGAGTGGCAATGTCTTTGTCCACCTTCTTGTGATGCTATCCTCATGGCAGACTATATGGATTTCCTCCTTTGCAGACTGCAGACACCACATCCCTGTGAAACTAATGAATATGACGATGAATCATTTCTAACCCACAAATCAAAACACTGATTTTTTTTCTTTATAAACTGAAGGCAGAACTTGGGTTTACACATGTTGGTCAAACACCCTACTCTGGACTCTGGGTACAGAGAGTGCTAACAATATACCCAGCCTTCTATGTTCCACTTTTTGTTTTGTTTTTTTGAGACATTGTCCCTCTAAATTCCTCAGACTGGCCTTGGTTGTGCAATCCTACTGACTCAGTCTCTTGAATAACTGGGAACACAGGCCTTGCTCTATCATGTCTACACTAAAGTTTTTAAATTGAAAATGTTGCCAGG
>NW_004949096.1:32222853-32252298 GCF_000317375.1 Microtus ochrogaster
ATGTATATATACACTGTTAAATATACTGACATACTATTAAATCTAGATTACATAATGAAGAAAAAATGTGGTATTTACTTTTTTCTCCCTTGTTAACTTTTATCCCCTTTTTCCTCTAAGCTCCCTTTCTTGCCAACATAACCCCCTTCTACTTCCACTGACTTTTACATCGTCTTCTTTTGTATGTTCCTAGTCATCTCTACACTCATTTTCTTGTTTACTTTAATATTCTTTGAATTCCATATTTGTGAACTGCTCCTGCCACCAATAATATCACCTTTGCTACATAAGCCACATCCAGGAAGAATTTTATTCTACCAAGCCGAAGCATGTGTTCTTGCAAACAGACCTCTTTGCAATCTATACTAGAATTAATGAAACTTCACAGGGAAGGCAGAAGGTCGAGCTCTGAGCACATCATCTGAGGCTGTTTCTCCAGAATTTAAATGTGTGGGCAAATACCACCTTCTTGTCTATTAGTATGCTTGAAAGAAGGAACAAAAAAAAAATCCCAATCATGTCTGGGAAACCGAATCAAGGCCATCATTTTAGAAACACCCACAAGGCAGAACAGAAGCAGGATATTTCTGTATTTGCTCTTCTGTTTGTATAATGCGTATCTCTTTGGGCTCTTAACAACAGAAATCTGAAGTGTCTGTTTTTATTAATAAAAGGGATGGGGAGCAGACTTGATGAAGGCTGACCTGTTGTACACTTCAAATGTCTGGTTAGGTACACTGAAAGGAATTGATTCTACAAATGTAATCTGTTCAGAAGATGGCTGTGGTTCCCTACGGTATTATGAGGGAAATTTTGTTTAAGATAATGAGCCAGGTATTAGGGGCACCGATCTCTGAGCTGAGTTTAATGGCAGATGAGTTAAACAATATAAGCAATAGAGAATCAGAAAGAAATTGGTCATAAAGAGGAAGAGATAAGACCTACGTGCTCTCCCCCTGTGTTCATTTCTAATAATAACTAAAGATTGCCAGGACCGTGCTGCTCACCGTACACCCATACTGTAAGTGCTACATAATCGTTGCTCCAATTGACACTTTGGAAGCAGCTTGAACAGATATGTATTTAGGCCATGAAACATGATCTTGATTTGAGAGATGCAAGACTTCAGAAGCCAGACTGTGATAACAAGAAAAACCACAAATAAGGTTTTCAGAGAATGTTACACCAACTGAGTGGTGTGTATTGTAATTATGTGCATGTATTTCTACCTTTTGTAAGACTGAGGGATTTGTCTATTCCCTTCCACTCCTCTCTGCTGCAGGATTAAAGAGTGAATCAACAAGATTGACTTCTTACTGAAACTCTGGTATCAGAAAAGGGTAATGAGGTCATAATTGCCTGCGAGATGAAATAGAGGTGTTCTAACCTGTCCTTCTTCCTATCAGAGCATCACAGTCACCTTTTATAAAGAAGCAGCCCATCATGGCATTTCACAATGGCGTGAGACTAGCAAGACGGGAGGCTAAGCAAGCATATACAAGTGCTAAGTTTTAAATAATGTTTATCCCATGGCTAGCTTGAACTACTGCTTTAGACCTTAGGAGAAAAGAATGTCATAGCTGTGGTAGAGACTAGTGCAGGAGGCTCCACACATCACGGTGTACAGGAAGCAAAATGAAAGCGGTTGAAGGAATGAAGCAGATCTCATTTTGCTCTTACAGGTACAACTCATACCATAACAAGTGACCTACACACCCCAGCTGAGTCCTGTCTCCTAAAGTTTCCACTCACTAGTGCCACTAGCTGGGGACCACACTTTCAACATCTGTGTCGTTAGGGGAACATCCAGATACAACCTGCTACAATAAATACTAATGGAAAAAGTTAACTAACTAAATCCAGGATACAAGTTAGAATCAGTTAAATCCATAGAATGTCTTGAAAAGTCTAGCCTCTGTCTTTGTGGCAGACCAAAGATATATATTCCAAACTAATGGCAATACAATTTATTGTATTTTGCATTTATTGTTTAGATTTCATTTATTGGTTCAGTTTTTATTTTTTCTTAAGTATATCTAGAGATAGATGTTGATTAATCATGTCTGTCTCTTACCACCTAAATAATCTCAATCCTCTTAATTTTATTCATATGAACTTCTGGTAAATGGATGTGACTACAGAAACGTGAAGCCTTCAGCCACAGCCTTACCATCAAAAATAGTGCCTGGAGTGGTAAAGAGACAATGACCACCTGAGAGCAACACATTCTCACACTCTGAAGGCTGGAAACTCAAGTCATGCTTCTGCCAGTCTTGTGATCTCCACCTTCCAAACTCTGCTATGCACGACAATAAATCACATCGTCAATATTTCATTCAAGAGAAACATTGGCTTATTCTTACTTTTTGAATCAAGAATACTCTATTGAGTGCATCAAGGTGAATGGAAAGCATAACTACTGACTTTGCCTTCATTAGCTTCTCTAGGATATGGACCTGCCATGTTTTCTAAAGAAGTGACTGTGGGACTTGTCTGGCAGAAGGGCCGCCCTGTAGCAGAGGCTTTTAGCTCCCTGTGTACATAGTACACAACACATACGGTAGTCAGGTATTTAGTCCACTTTTAAATAAGGTCACAGCTCACAAAAATAATCAGAATGGTTCTTTTGGGATGTGAAAAGACCCTACAATCTTCATCACTGACTGCATTGCATGTTAAGGAAAAAATTGGTCACCAGGGAACTCCACATGCAAGGTGGCCTATTTGTTATGCTAACTTGGGTACCACATAAGGTATTTTATTAACCTAGCAATAATATTCTATGCATTTGTATGTGTGTTGCACTTTGCATCTATATGTTTCTAGTCTGCTCCTCACTAGGACACACAGTTGCCCAACTTGTAAATGCTGGAATCAAACCCCAATCATCTATGTTTCTTCTTGACAAATGAGGTCACCCCACTCCATGGTAAAATCAGTCTGTGGCTTAGTAAATGTCTGCTCAAATTTCCTAGCTCATATCCAGGCTGTGCTCATTATGCCTCCTTTTTAGGTCATTTAAAACACAAAGTCACAAAGAGCTGCCTGTGTCCACCTTCGTAATATGATGAAGAAGCTTCTCTGCTCTGTTTCAACTGGTATCACTTTGTAAGTTTAACTATTGATTTTTTAAGGCAAGCTGTGCCATCAGATCATTCTTTTTCTTTTTCAGAGAGTGGAATAAAGAGCTGGTATTGTATAAAGACCATATCAAAGGGGACACATAAAAGTTGATATTTTCTTTTTACTACTTGAGAAAAGTGCACAGTGGCAATTAAAGTGCCCAAATCTCTGAGCACAAATCTATTTATTGTGGCTGGTAATGGGCACAAGGAGAAGATGTGCTCTGCTCCAAGGGTAGAAGGGCTTTTAATAGTATTTTAAGTGAAAACAAATAGTAGGAAGCGGCATGCAGGCGAGTTCCTCTTTGGAGAGGCTGGGGCTGTGCAAACCCCATTATTTGTTAATAGGGTTTGTGCTGCTGACTCCCCTCATCACTTTGAACTGCTTCCAGCTTTCCACATGCCTCTCAGATGCTGGCCTCCTGGGCAGTTGTCAGCAGGATGTCAGCTGTTCTGTGGCTTTCCTTTAAACAGAGTAAAAAGGATCGCATAAAATGCTGTTAGATATTTTCAGTTCGTATTAAAGAAGTAAAATGTGTATGATATAATAAGGATAAATGCTTCATTCCTGTTTTACACATAAAATTTGTATGATGTAATTATGAAGTGTGATGCCGTCTTGTACATATTCACTACTGTATTGAAATATCATCTATAAAATGTTTATTTGTACAGCTGTATAAGAACAAAGCTTTATCAGGGGAATCCACACCTTACCAAATCCCTAACTGTCTACTATCAATACATCTTACTTATTTGTGTTATTTATCAAAACCCTGCTGGTGGGAAAATTAGATTAGTGTGAGAATGGACAGACTGGCCCAGAGGCAGTGGAAAGGCACCTGAAAGTCGTGAGCTGTGAGCATCTGCTTCATACACTTTCCTAGAGACACAGTTCCTTCAACTGTGTGATGTCAGATGACTGCTCCAAACCTCAGGCAAGACAATCACTCAGAAATCTGCTGCCAGTCATGTGTTCCTTACGACTGCCAGCTTACTACCCATTTATACAACTTAGTGGCTCTTGATCTAGGCTGTACCTCACAATTGCCGGAGAATCTTGAAAGCACCTAGTTCTGGGCCATGGCAAGACAAACATAGTCTGCCTTTGATGTGGAAAACATGCACACACATTTTGAGGATCCTTAGTTCTAGTGAGCAGTCGGTACTGAGACTTATCAAACAAAACCCAACTGGCAGCAATGCCAATACTGTCAATTTCTTCTGTGACTCAAGAAATTATGCCTCGTGGGTCTAGAGAGATTATGCCGTAGTTATTAACAACTGGCTATTCTTACACAGGACCCAGGTTTAATTCCCAGCACCCACACAGAAACTCACAACAGTTTGCAATTCCAGGGTTAAGGGGAATCTGATACCCTTTTCTGGCTTCTAGACATATGTGGTACACAGGCATGTGTGTAGGCAAAGCAATCAAATCCATAAAATAAGAATTTTAAAACCCTAAAAAATTAAAAAAACAAAACAAGTCTTACGTAATTCAAACTCAGAACATTGATTTTATGAGAAAATTGACCAAAAATTCAAAAATAATTAAAATTCAGAGTTTATTTATGGTTTTAAAGTTATTGGAGGGAGGATTTAATACATATGGTCAAAGCATACCTACCCTTGCTTTTGAATTCTCTCAGGTTCCTAACTTCTCAACAGAATTTTAAAATACTCACTGAAATCCCTTCTACTCCCAACCCATTTAGTTTCTATTTTCTTTCTGTCTCTTTCATTTTCATTCCTCACAATTTTCTGCTCATTTCATTAGCATCAAATAGCACCAAAAAGGAAACCTTTTCCTTTGGAGAAGGTAGTGCCCAATAGAATTTGGACTGGCAATTCTATTTGCCTTTCAAGTTGGAGTGAGACTGTTTTATTGACCTTGATTCTTGTCCACCCCAATGCCTGTCCTCCCAATAAGTGTGGTTTGCAGTTCTGTTCTCTCACAGAGTCTTCCTTATGGAGTCCTGACCCTTACCAGCCTTCTCAGATGGTTTCAGGGATTTCAGAGCAAAAAGTTACTCCTGTCTAAGCCTCTCTGTACAATCTTGGAAGCTGAAAAAGTGATGACTATATGTACTTTTCTCAGCATACATAGTAACTAACATGAGCATGCAACCTGCCAATATTGTCAACCCTTCTATCTCTCTGTGCTCCCAGAAGGAAGCTGTGGTTGAGAGATTACACAGCCCTTTTATGTTCTGAAAAGAGTTTAGTCCACAGGACTATTTGGTACTCTGCTTGTACGTCCAGAAATAAAGCTTGCTTCACCCTTTAGAGAAGCCTTGCAGCCTTGTCTCTGCCTCATCCTTGTTTACCTGACTTAGATTGTTTGTTGCATGTTGCCTCTCACATTCTTTTCTCCAAAATATACTATTTTATAAAATAAGAGAAAATGAGCTGGGGACAATGAGCCACTCTACACATACCTCTTTTTCCCTTATTGAAATAAGTCTTCTGTTGTGGAAAAAGTTTACTTCATAAATTTCTATAGGTAGTCTGTCTCAGTTCCCCTGTTCCTAACATCTTTTATCAAGATAGTATTTTTGTCAAAATCAAGAAACTGGTTTGGTGTATTATTGTTAACTAAATTTCAGATTTCTGTAAAAATTCTATGATTGCTCTGCTCTGGAAATAACTTGCCACATGAGGATGACCAGACAAAGAAAACTTTCTGGTAACATTTACTCTAGACCATTTCTAGCCATAGAAAGCAGCCAACACATATCCTCTTTCCACTTCTGAAAGATCCATGGATGGCTGACTTGACTCCCTGCTGCCATCATAGACACCCAAATGAGTTTGAAGACGAGTTAGATATTCACACCCTTTCAGAACCCATTATAGTAAAATGCTTGCTGACTCACAAATTATTGTTTGTTATTTATTCCTTTCAGGGCATAAACTATAGTCTCCTCTCTAACAAGGTTGTAATCATTGATGTATTTTCCCCCTCAGTGGCCTACATTCTACTTACCAACACTAGGAAAGCTAGCCAGGAAAGAGGAATTTTCTGCCAATTCGAGGTTGATTTCTGTATGTCCCCAAAGAAGCATGTAGGTCTTTAGCAATAAGATATTATCATATAGTTGGATGGGGAACAAAAAACCAGTACCATTAGCTTCTGCAGTTGTGGAGGAGAACGAGTTCCTGCTGACTAATAACTCATAGAAAGGTGTCTGCAGTAATGTCTCCAGTTCCATTTCTCATCTTACGAATTTGTGTTATCCCCCCCCTCTCTCTCTCTCTCTCTCTCTCTCTCTCTCTCTCTCTCTCTCTCTCTCTCCCTCTCTCCCCTTTTTGTTGATTTGCTAAGACTTTATCAATTTTGTTTTACTACTTCAAAAACCAACTCTTTTCCTTATTCTTTGTTTTTTCTTTTTCATTTTTATTAAATTTTGTCTAAACATTTGTCTATTTTTTTTCTAATTTGGGGTTTTTCTTGTTTTTTAGAGTTAATAAACAACTTATTCACTTATTCATTTTAACTTTCTCTGTTTTTTTTCTTTTTTTTGTGTGTGTATAGGCACTCACTACCATAAACTTTTTTCTATGGACTGCTCTCACTATGTCTCACAGATTTTTGTTCTGTATGTTTTTATTTTATTCAATTCTAGGATGTTTTAATATTTCCTTCTTGATTTATTCAGTGAACCAATTCTCATTCACTAGTAAGTTATTTAGTCTCCAGGAATTTTTTTTAGCTTCCTCCATTTGCTGTTGACATGTCACTTTATTCAACTATGGTCATACAAAATACAGGATGTTATTTCAGTTGTTTTATATTTCTTAAGACTTATTTTGTTTCCTAATGTGTGATTCACTTTTGAAGAAAGTCCATCTGCTTTCGAAAAATGCGTATTCTATAATTGTTGACTGGTAGATTCTGTGGCTGTGTGAGAGTTTTATTTGATTGGTGTCATTTAACTCCAGTGATTTCCCACATAGATAATCTACCTACTGACAGGAGTATGGTGTTGAAGTTCCCCCACTACCACCATGTGGTATTTAATATGTGGTTTTTCATATAGTAGCATTTGTTTTTGTAATTTGGCTGCACCTGTGTTTGATTTAGATGTGCTTAGAATTCTGCAATCTTCTTGATGGCTTGTTCCCTTAATGAGTATAAAGAGATGTTTTTCATCTCTCCTGACCAGGTTCCATTTCAAGACTTTGTCTCTTATTAGAATGGTTATTCCTGCTTCTTTCTGACTTCCTTTTACTTGGTTATCTCTTTTCCTATGCTTTTACTCAAGGAGTTGTCTGTCTTTATTGGTGAAGTCTGTTTCTTGGAGATAATACAATGATGGGTTCTGTTTTTTAATTTCACCTGCTACTCTGTATCTGTTGATTGGAGAATTGAGACACAATTAGAATTCTGAACTATTATTATAAAAAAGTGAATTAATTTATGTCACTTTGGGGTGCTTTTTAAGCACTCTTGGGAGTGCTTTTATCCCCACCTTCAGCTACAAGTACTCCTTGAAGTAACCTTTGGACAGTGGTTGTATGTCCCAGTCCCACAACTGTTCAGTCCCAAAGAAACACACAGAGGCCTATGTTAATTATAAACTGGTCTTTTATCTCAGGCCTCTTATTAACTAACTCTTACATCTTAAATTAACCCAAAATTCTTGTCTGTGTTAGCCATGTGGCTTGGTACTTTTTATCAGTGAGGCATTCTCATCTGACTTCCTCTATATCTAGGTGATGACTGCAGACTAAGTCTTTTCTCTTCTCCAAATTCTCCTATTCTATTCACCCTGCCTATTTTTCCTGCCTGACTACTGGCCAATCAGTGTTTTATTAAACCAACACAAGTAACAAATTTTCACAAGACACAAGACTATTGTACCACAGTAGGTTTAGTGCCTATGCATTCCTTTGTTTTTTTCTATTCTTATCATGGGGATTATTTCCCCTTAAATTATAATAAATTTCTAAAATGCATTATTAATCTCTACTACACAATCCAATCCCTCTACCTTGTCTTCAGCTATCACTGCTCAATCTTCTAAATGCTCCATACATTTGTGACTTTCCTCTGAACTTCTTATCTGTCTAGTTGAATTTTTTTCATTTCCAGCAACATTTCAGTTCTGGCATTTTCCAGCATTTCTGTCTTTTAATCAACTCTGGTTTTACATTGAAATTGGGTTCCTAATTTCATTCAGCTGTCTGCCTTTATTCCTTTAGTGTGGATTCATGTCTTGCTTTGAATTCTTTGAAAAAAATTACAATCACTTGAGTTCTTTCTCAGAAAGTTCTTCCAAGTCATTTGCACAGAGGTTGTTTTATGGGTTTAGTGATTTTGCAGACACAATCTAATGGTTTACTTAATTGTTTATGTTTCTGCACTAGTTCCTGCTTATCTGGAGTTATTTTGTTGCATAGGTCTCTCTCTCTCTCTCTCTCTCTCTCTCTCTCTCTCTCTCTCTCTCTCTTCTCTGTGACCTTTCTTCTTCCAGTGAAGCCCTTTGCAGTGTTCAAGAAGGACTAAGTTGTAGTAATTTTGAGGTGTCATTTACTTCCTTGAGATTTGGTATTATTGACCACAGGTTCTATCACTAATTACCCTCTGAATCAGCTATTATCAGTCACTACTGAAAGCCAAAATTGTTTCCACCATGGCCCCCAATTGGTGATGTTCTCTGAAACTTAATGCCCCACTCTTGGCCAAATCTGATCTGCTCTCTGCCCCATTGGTTTCTGCTTATGTTATGGCTCTCTCATTCCTCCTACATCCACAGCTTCCACTGGGAGTTGCCAAGTCCTCTGTGCCTGTGTGCTTTACTTTCAGTCAGACAAACATGTGCTCTATGTGAATTTTTAAAATGTTTTCTTCTCCTGGAATTAAAGTAATCTTCATATATATTAGTTTTTTAATATTATATGTATTAGTGCCCTAGAGTCACTGTATCAAAGTAATACAGACAGCTTAGTTTGAAATACAATACTTTCTTCCATTTCTTCAGTTTAGAAGTATAAACATAGTACATCAATAGGGATATGCTTCCTCTGCAATTGAGTAGAAGTTGTCTCTGCTCCTGTAGTCCTAGAATCTGTGATAACCTTGATGTTGTCTTGTTACTGTATCGTTGCAGCCTCTCTTTTCAATTGAAGGCCCTGTCTCACGCCTATGTTTGTATTCTAATATAACCTTTTCAGAACGTAGCTAATCATACTAAAGGTTATGACTGTTCCAGAGTGACCTCAGCTTAGCCATTACATCTCTTGTAAAACCATGTGCAAACAAGACCTTACCTTGTGAAGATTAAGTCTTTCACATGACCTTAGGAGGAAGAAGGCTAAATATTTGAAGGCATAAATAAGGACATATTTACCCACATATAATTTCTGTATTAGAGGAAAAACTAATGCAGCTTTAGATTAAACCATTTGGGGTAATTTTATGTGATTAAAAATCAGTTCACATTTGCATCTATACTTCAATCAGTAGAATTCTGTATAGCATGATTAATAAAATAAAAAAGAAAATATGTATGTGTGATATAACTTTTTTCTTATTTTCTAAACACTTCTTTGCATTTTCTTGTGTTCTGAAAATGATAGCCCTGCAGTTGTATGTTATCAGGGTTCTGTGCTTTAGACACATATGGCCTCCATAAGGTTCATACATCAGATGCTTGGTCTCCAGTTCAGCACTGTTAGCAAGAACTAGGTCCTGAAGATGAGAACACAGTAGAAAGTCATTGAAGGTGATAGGTGTTCTCTTTGGAAAGGATGAGCATAGCTTCTGTGAGCCCTTGAGCTTGTTATCATGGGAGGAGGTTATAAAAGAGGACTGACATTGACTCACTCTCTGCTGTCTTGTGCTGCCTGGTGATCTCTTGCTCTACCATGTTGGCGTTCAATGTTGCCATAAATATTAGTTGAGCCTGGGGTGCTAGCAGGGTAGCCAGTGCCAAAGGCAGGGTGGTATGCTGCACTCTAGAGCTCATGCAGATCCTGCCCCCTGACCCTCTGTCCTGCATCATCGTCCTGACTCTGAGCAACAAGACAGCTGAGATGAAGAATGGTTCACTTTCTGAATTAAGTACCCTTGAAATACATCCATGATCCATGCTGCCACAGGAGGCTGTGCTGGAATCTGGGTTCATGCAGCTGGGGAAGCCATGCTGATGTTCATGATCGATGTTGCTTCTGCAGGCCTTTTTAGTGTCCATGATCCATGCTACCACCGTCTGCTATGAACAGGGAAGCTTTTGCAGTACTATCAATGACTGTGAACTTATAACTGAGATTGAGAGATATTGAAGGCTTCTCTTGCAACCTCGCCCCCAACACCCCACCTCAGGAAAAAGAAACAGTTCAGACAGGAAGTTATTAAAGAGAATTCTTTAAAAATAAAACTATGCTAAGGATGCTGAAGTACACAAGGGTGGAGGGGAGGGAGTTCCTGGGAAGATGTGGAAGTGGATGTTGTAATCAGGGTTCATGATAAAATTCCCAAATAATAAAATAAAGATATTGAGTGAAAATTAAAAGAAATTCATGAATTCAGAAAAAAAGCATAGATGTTGTTTCTGGTATTAAGCAGGGAAGGACTCAAGTTTCTTTGAAGAGCTAGCCACTGGGAGTTTGACCATGTCCAATGAGTATACGGGCAACACAAATTAGACCTTTTACTGATGGAGTGGCACAAAGATGGTTGGATGGACATGGGAGGAATGGGAAGTGAGTGCACTCAAGGTGCATTGTACAAAATACACAAATAATCAGTAAGAATTTTATATTAGGTGAAAATGGGAGATGGGGAAAGATGAAAGGAAGGGATAGCAGAAGAAAGAAGAAAAAGAGGAGGAAAAAGAAGAGGGAGAAGAGAATGAGGAAAACATATTTCTGTTTTTTTATGTTTTGCATCTCTGATAACTAAATAGATTATTTTGTATTTACTTTCTATAAATTCCAGCAAATTCGTGAATAATAAGCAATAAGAGTATAAAGGCAGAGCTTTTCAAATCCTAACAAAAATGGTGTTCCCAGACAATGAGAATAAAATGATGATAAAAGCAGTGATGGGAACAGTTGTTGGGAATGTAAAGTTTAAGCCAATAACCTGAGCTCACTGAACAAACTTGACTTGAACCTAGAGTGGCTCCCAGGAGCCCAAGGCGATGTCCCCAGCTAGTTCCTTGGGCAGCTGAGGATAGGGAACCTGTAATGAGCCTACCCTATAGCAATACTGACGAATATCTTGCATATCACCATAGAACCTTACCTGGTGATGGATGGAGATAGAGACAGAGACCCACACTGGAGCACTGGACTGAGCTCTCAAGGTCCCAGTGAGGAGCAGAAGGAGGGAGAACCTGAGCAAAGAAGTCAGGACCACGAGGGGTGCACCCACCCACTGAGACAGTGGATCTGATCTACTGGGAGCTTACCAGGGCCAGCTGGACTGTGACTGAAAAAGCATGGGATAAAACCGGACTCTCTGAACAAGGCGAACAATGAGGGCTGATGAGAAGCCAAGGACAATGGCAAGGGGTTTTGATCCTACTTAATTTTCTGGCTTTGTGGGCGCCTAGCCAGTTTGGATGTTCACCTTCCGAGATATGGACGGAGAGGGGAGGATCTAAGACTTACCACAGGGCAGGGCACCCTGACTGCTCTTTGGACTGGAGAGGGAGAGGGAGAAGGGTGGGAGGAGGAGGAGGGAGGTGGGAGGCTGGGAGGAGGCAGAAACTTGTTTTTTTTTTCCTTTTCTCAATAAAAAAAAATTGGAAAAAAAAAAGCAGTGATGGGAACAGTTGTCGGGAATGTAAAGTCTAAGCCAATAACCTGAGCTCACTGAGCAAACTTAATCACCAAGGCAGTGACTCATTGTCTCCAGGAAAAATTTCTGTCTAAGACACGAATGAATCTGAGCCTAATACAGATGATGTTTAATTATCATTTTAGCAGAAATATAGAGGGTAAACCATCCTGTTCCCTCATATTCTCATCCCCCACTTACTCTACCTCTACCCCCATACCTCTAGTTTTCCCAGGAGATCTCATCTGTTTTCCCTTCCCAGGACAATCCATGCATCATCCCTCTTAGGTTCCTCCTTGTTACCTAGCTTTTCAGTAACTATGGATTATAGTCTGGTTATCCTTTGCTTTGCATTTAGTAACCACTTATGTATGAGTGAGTACATACCATGTTTGTCTTTTTGAGGCTGGGCTACTTCACTTAGGGTGATATTTTTTCTAGTTTAATCCATTTGCCTCCAAATTTCAGGATGTCATTATTTTTTACAGCTGAGTCATATTCCATTGGATCAATGTACCACATTTTCTTTATCCATTGTTCATTTGAGGGCCATCTAGGTTGGTTCCAGATTCTGGTTATTATGAATAGTGCTGCTATGTACACAGTTGAGAAAGTGTCCTTATGGTATGATTGAGCATCCTTTGGGTATATGCCTGAATGGTATCATTGGGTTTTGGGGTAGATTGATTCCCAATTTTCTGAGAACTCACCATACTGATTTCCAAAGTGGCTATACAAGTTTGCACTCCCACCAGCAGTGGAGGAGTTTTCCCCTTACTCACATCCTCTCTGATAGAGTGTTCATCAGTGTTTTCGATCTTAGCCATTCTGACAGGTGTTGAGATGGTATCTCAGAGTTATTTTAATTTGCATTTCTATCTTCTCTATGCATATTTATCAATTCTTCAAATGTCTTTTGGCCATTTGATATTCTTCTGTTGACAATTCTCTGGTTAGATATATATTCTATTTTTCAAGTGGATTATTTGGTATTTTGATTTCTAGTTTGATGTTACAAAAGATATATTGCTGCACTGGTGAGATGACTTGGTTGGTAAAAAGATTTTTTGCCAAACTCCATCACCTGAGTTCAGTACCAACCCATACAGTGGAAGAAAAGAGTGAACTATAGAAAGTATTACTCCCACACACAAAGAAAATAAATAATTATAAATGAGAAATTAAAAACTTTGCTTTTCCCTTTATGTCTAAAAATTACTTTGTTTCTATAATACTTTTATACTATTTTATATTCTAATAGCTAATACTCCTGTGAATACACACTTGGAAGAATCTTAAATAACAGTTTTATTTTTTCATTTCTCCTTAATATTGCAAGAGTATTTTATATTAAAAATTTTGAAGACATTTTTTAGTAATCATGGGCTTAACCAGAAATTTGTATCCAAAGGCTATAAAGAGAACAAGATTGATTTTGCTAATTATTTTTCTGCTAGAAAGAAGATTCATTTTTACTAAGCACCTGCACAAATAAGGTAAGGAACGGAATATTAGCATTACCTATCTTCCTCATCTTTGTAATCTCAGCTATAATCTCCTTTACTATAATCAATCTCTTGTGCATGGGTTTTGTCTGAGATATAGTAATGAGTCCCAACAAATGAGTGTTCTCAATTCCTTCATAGGAACTTTCTCTGATGATCTGTCTCAATGAAGAATTTTAGAATGCATGATATATGTTAAACAACAGAGGCTAGAAAGATGTTTGATTGTTTTATATCTTAAGAAATCATATTGATTATGATAATTTCATGTCCATTTGAAATGCTAACAAAACTGAACTTTGTAAAGAAAGAATATTTGGACAAATAATTACTTTCTAAAAATCTAGCTTTCATGTAGCTAATTGTTTAGGTACTCATTTATTCAATCTGCCATAAGATCTGTGTAACAAAAGATGTCTACAGGAAATTGAGATGCTAGAACATTTCAAGATCTTTGTAAGAAAAGATGTCTACAGGAAACTGAGATGCTAGATCATTTCAAGAGCTTACAATACAGAAACAAGTAAAGTCATTCCTTTGTACTTAAGATTTTGAAGGGCAAGACTGTGCTTTATAAAGAGGATGTTACATGTAAAAATGACAGCATGGTGCTAGGTAGGTTGCTAGGCTGGTAAAGTGCTCGTTATACAAGTATGAGGATCTCTTTGCAGATCCATAACACCTGCACAAAAAGCCAGGCACAGTGGCACAGGTCTGTAAGCCCACTCCTGGATAACTGGTCTGCACAATCTGTGAGCTCTGGTTTCTGTGACAACCCCTACATCAAATAGTAAACTAGGTCTAAGCCTGATGGTGTACACCTTTAACTCTAGCTACTGAGAGGGAGAGGCAGGAAGAAAAGGGGGACATTTTTCCTTGACTTATTCTTTAGACCCTTAGTACTGTAACTATTGTCACGGCCCATAGAAATCCATGTTATAAATGCTGATTGCTTAATTATACGCCACCTTCTCCTCTACTTCAAAGCCCACATCTCCCCATACCTTCCTGGTGCACAACAGCTATTCAAGAGCATGCATTTTCTATCTGCACTGTGAGTAGGTGAAGCCCAGTGACACATTCTTAGGTTAGTCGTAGCACTTATTCAGATGTGCAGATGAAGCTTCTAAACCCACTTGAGATGAATCACTGAAAATATCTTCCTTCTATTGTTGAGTTGTCTAGGATTCAACTGTCTAACTGTCTGGGACTCCTTTCCCATCATCATCTTAAATATTTAAAAATGTATTTACTTTAAGAGCCATAATTTTCTATTGCCACTAATGATAATGAAGCTTCTAATTTTCCTAAGAAATAATGGAAACACCATTATAACCACTAGCTTTGTGCTTTTACTGTGTTCTCTAAAAGGAATTAAGTTAAAAGATTCCTCATTTAGAGGTGTGGAAAATAACCTGGTTTTAAGAACCATGTATTCAAGTAAGAAATAAATCTTTAAAAATTAAATTCATGGCTATATACCAAATTAAAAATAGTGATATTACTTAAGAGTATGATGCCACTTAAAAATATTTATTTATTTATTTATTTATTGTGTGCATGTGTGATTTGATTGTGTCTGTTTCTGTATACCTGTGTACCTGTGTACATGCAGGTTCATATTTGATGTGTGTATGGAGACAAGTAGTAATTTTTACTTTTCTCAGTTTTTCTCCATCTTATCTTTTTTATTAGTCTTTTTTTTTTTAATAGAGAGTTTTACTATGTAGTTCTTCTTGGTATAGTACTTACTATGTGGACCAAGCTGGGCTAAACTCCAGAATCAAAAGGATGACATTTACTTCATAGGTTGTCTAGAAGTATGTTTCAATAGTATTCGAACATAATAGCTAATAAAATGCCTTCACTCTTGCTACATTTGATTGATAAACAAAAACACAACCACCAATGACTCTCCAAAGACTAGTTCTATTGGAGATTTTATTCTTTCAAAAATAGCATAAACTTACTTTTAGTGTTCTAAAGTAAGAGCATGGGGTTTTGTTAATACGATAATTTAATGACTTACTTAGGTGAATGAGTGACAGTTTGATGTTGCTGTGGGGAGTTCGGGGACACAGCAGAACTGAAATCCAGACCACTCTGTGACTACATCCTTAACTTACACAGTTTTAGGACTTAGAAAGTGTATATTATTTGGGAGTCTCATCTCCTTTTTAAAAAAGATGCAGTGTTCCAGAGAATTATATAAGGGTTTTGTGTCCCTCATTAGCCCCCCAAAAATCCCTTTCTTCATTAATGAAAAAATAGTAGGGTATTCTGCTAGTGGTGGCCAAATGAGAAAATTCCACTAATACCCTTCTGATAAATGAGAATACATTTTCCTTCCTCTGAAAAAAATCCTACAATGAAAGGAACTTGACAAAGTAAAATTATCCCAAGTTTCAAACCTTTGAACCTTGTTAAGATGAATAACTCTGAGAGATTAAAGTGAAAGTCCTTGTTTCCCAGAACAACTGAAGAGTTGTAACTGGGTAAAATGACTTTTATCTTTATTGGACATCCTAAAAAATCTATGTTTGGAATTACCCTCGTGTGTGTTTCTTTATTTTTGCAAAGATTTTACTACATAGAAACATTAGCATATTTTAAAAGATTACTTGGAGAAGCAAAGCAGTTTCCATGGGAGGAATTTAAATCACGGTGCAAGAAACGCTTTAGGTTTGGAAAAGTAATAATTAGGTCACCCGAGGAAAGAACGTTTGAAAAATGAAGGTCCTTTAAAAAGTTTTACTATTTGCAGTCTTGTTACAAACTCTATGCATAACGGTTCCAAAGGGTGAGAGTGTGCACACGAAAAGCTGAGGCTACAATTAATTTTAAATGGTGGCTTCTTTTGAGTACAAAATCCTGGGCCAGATTGGGGAGTCTGCAACCCAGAGTTACAGAGGATCTGCTGCTTGCAAGGCCCCCAGGTGTGCCTTAATACCAAATATTACTGTCTCAGCATCCTTTATAGGCTCGGAACAAAGAGCACTGCATTTTTGTTTTGCTTCTCATCGCATAAATCATTTAGCTGGTCTTGTTATTAAGTGAATTAGTGTTATCTCTGCTACCCCATCAACACAACTCCTCTTTCACAGCGCCTCTCTGTCTCTTCCTCACATCAAAAGAGCAAATCCCATAGGAAGTATTCCTCAAAGGGGCAAACCCATGGAGCGCCTCTAAGTTATTAAAGAGTCGGAAGATGTCTTAAATGTCTATTATTATTGATGGGTTCATGCTTCATGATGGGATTCCCATGAGAATTTATTTTAAATTGAAAATAAATATGATGATTAGAATAAATGATTTTATGGAAAATTATTAGAGTTCATTTCTTATCCAAGAGCATAATAACTTTTATTTTTTTCTTATGTGTATGTCAAGCATAATGAACTTTTATCATGAGTTGTCTGTACATATCAGTCACTGGGGTACTCATTACCAATGCATGGTCCTAGACTGGTTCCCTGAATCACTGATTCAGTAGCTATCAGATGGTAAGAATAGCAGCCTATATTTTAGGTAAATAATCCCAAGTCAATTTAACCTTGATGGAAATCATAATTTTTTTGTTTATTTAACATATAAACATGTTTTCATGTATTAATTAGGGATTCAAATTGTTCCAAAGACATAATGTTTTATCAGGTAGCAATGTCATCATCTTCATTTTCTATTTTCTGTAGGAATACCAAAGATAGCAATTTAAAAATACTGAAAACTTTAAGATAATCCAACAAAGTAGTTATATTCATTATAAAATGTGCAGGACTGGTATTTTTCATTTACTTGATGATATATTAGCAGATAAAATGATATGAGAAAGTAATGAATTAAAAATTACCCAGGAATGAAATATTGGAAACATTTGTCAAATACATAAAATATTTTAAATTGAAATCACATAAAATGTTGTTTAGGGTTATGAAATATTAGAGTGACTTAAATTATTTAATAGAATTTTCTATAAGAGTCTTAAAACACATTTACTTAAGGGTGATGAGGTATTGTCCAGTAGGTAAAGACACATTCTACCTAGCCTGATGACCTGAGTTAAATTCCTGGGATCCACAAGAGAAAGGAAAGAATAAAGGAAAGAAAGAAGAAGGGAAGGAAATATGAAATAGAGAGGAAAGTTGTCTTCTGACATCCCCTATATACACCATGGCATGCGTACACACAAACTAAATTAATTAATTAATTATATAAGCTAGCACACAGCAAGAAAATATAAATTAATTTCCCTGTCATACACCCTGGAAGGTGTAATGAGAAGGAATTTCATCTAAGCTATAACTTTGTTGCTCCCTAGCATGAAATATCATGCAAATCTCCAGTGAAGGAATTCTATCTTTCAACTCACAGTTTCTTCGTGTCTCTGTTATCTCAAAGAATTTCTAGTGATCAAGAGGTAGTTGTATCTTAATTTTAAATCCACCTAACTAGTCTGCATCATTTCAACTTTTGTTTTATTTTATGTGTGTGATTTATCTATGTCTTTGCACCATGTGGAGGCCAGGTGCCCAAGGTGGCCAGGAAAAGATGGTGAGTCCAGTGAACTGGTATTGCAGACTACCATGTGTGCAATGGATCCCTGGTCTTCTGAAAGAGCAGCTGGTGCCTTTATTTGCTGAGTCATCTCTCTAGTTCTTTGTTCATGGAGGAAGGTCATTGGCTAATAAAGAAACTGCCTTGGCCCATTTTATTGGTTAGAACATAGGTGGGTGGAGTAAACAGAACAGAATGCTGGCAGGAAGAGGAAGTGAGCTCAGACTCGACAGCTCTGCTTTCTGGAGCAGAGGCCATGCTCCCCTCTCCGGAGCAGACGCACGCTATGAAGCAAGCCGCCAGGTCAGACATGCTGAATTTTTCCCGGTAAGACCGGTGCTACACAGTTTATTACAAATGGGTTGATCGGGATATCAGAATTAGCCAGTAAGGGCTAGAGCTAATGGGCCAATCAGTGTTTAAAAGAATACAGCTGATGAGTGAGAGGGACTTGATCGGGGGAGGGAGAGGGAAATGGGAGGCGGTGGCGGGGAGGAGGCAGAAATCCTCAATAAATAAATAAATTTAAAAAAATGAAAAAAAAAGAATACAGTGTCCATGTAATTATTTCAGAGCATAAGCTAGCAGGTGGCTGGGGTGCTGGGGACGCAGCCCCGCCGCTCTTAATACAACATTTTGTCTGTCTCAGTTAATTGGTAAGTTGATAAGATTATTATTGTGAGTGGTTTGATATTTCTTAAAATTTTGTCATATAACACTCTAGTAATTTGGGCTATTGGTAGTTGACACCACTCTTCACTGTTAGTACTAAGCATCTGCACATTTGAGATGTTCATCATGATTTATTCCTTCCTGGTATTCTTTATTTGTGTTTTTCTTTCTTGGAACTGCATTTCTTCCTGTACTCTTGTGGTTGAAACCGCCTTCTTCTTCTACATAGAGTGTTTCTATCAGGAGAGTCTGCACTGCTACTTATAATAAACTACCCAAATTTGAGCTTATTTGAAATGTTATTTCTCCATCAAACTCAAGAGATAAGTATAGTCACTTTGGTTGACAAATTTAACTTTCAGTAGTTGAAATGATGTATCATTCCATGTTCTCTGAGCTTTGGAGTTCCTGATAAAAGTTCTGCTGTTATTCTAATATCTCTGCCTTTTTATGGGATCAGGGATTTTTTCTTACAGCATTTCATACTATTCCTTTACTTTGTGCCTTGAAGAAGTTCTTTTCTGGCCATGCCTGTTTGGAGTTTCAAATGTCCCCTGTGTTTGGTTTTGATTCCTTGCTCTTGGTTTGTGCCTTAATTTCATATGACAAATTGCCTGTGAATTTATATTTTCTCACAGCTTCTTCTGCTATACGTTGGCTTTTTAGATTTTGTCCTTTGACTGTAACCCTGGTTTGTGAATATATGAGTAATGTTCATTTTTACCCCTAATAAACATTATTGTTTTGACGTAATTCTCCATCCCTGAAATGCATTCCTCTGCTTGGTCTTATCTGTTGATGATCCTTCCTGATGTGTTTTTGATTAGTTGATTCTTTCATTTTTAGAATTTATGACTAATTTTTGTTCAAGTTCCTTGCTCATTTTTACATCTATAGATTTTTTAATAATAATTTTGCAAATGTCTAACTTTTTTGTCTTCAGTAAATTGATCATTTGGGCCTTGAATTGATTTCCTTACTTCACTCATCTGCTTATGCCTGGTTATTGATTCTTTTAAATATTATAACTCCGAATTAGTTCTGACATTTTAGCTTTTTAAAGGTCTTTGGTTTCCATTGGTCAGGAGTTACAGGTTTGAGATGGGCCATGGTGTGTTGTTATCTTCTCTTCTTTGTGGTTATTGAAGTGCTTTTATGCATGTGTTGGCATAAATCTGTCTTCCAACTTTAACTTTTCCTTTCTCCTACTCTGTTAATTTTGCTTTATGCGTGTCTTCTCATGAAACTGTCTTCATTAAAACTTACATAATCTGTTCCTACTTAGAGGGGGTTGTCTATAGTTAGCTCTCATTATTTGCTTCCTGGTAAGTCCCTGCTTTGTCGTGCAGCAGGAGACGCTTGTGCAGCTGTGTTCATGCTAAGGTTAAGAGACAACAGCCCTGGGGGACCGATTGTAGCATGTGTATCTGAGGGGAGCATGAAACTCAAAGGAGCTGTCAGCTTCAACTGTGTGATGTCAGGTACACTAAGTGTGTTTGGCAAGGGCACCAAATCACTTACTATGCCTTGTAAGAGTTGTCTCTTTGAGGAAGAAAACAGCTGGCTCCTCTATAATTAAGCACGAGGAAAAGCCCGGAGAGGACGTTGAGGAGAAGCTGTGATGTGTAGTTGGCACACGCATCTCACAGCTGCAAATTCAAGTTCTATCTACAGCACAGGAAAGTGGCAGCAACAGAAGATCCAAGCTCTTGGGTTTTCTTCCAACAGTTAACAGCATCATTCTAGAAGCTAAATTGTGAGCCTCTGCAGTCATGCCACCATGTTCAGTAGTGCAACCTTCACCCAACACAGAACTTTGAACTGTTTTCAACAGGTGTTCACAGAGCCACTGTAAGAGGACAGGACTTTTGATCCTCTGTGAATTAATTATTTTATATGTCAGTTTATAACAACTACAAAACTAAAATGTGTTTGAAAATAATTCTTCTACTCTTTAAAATATTAGCACATATAAGTTGTACAAAACGATGGATTTCGCTGTAACGATTTCACTTCTACAAATTACATACTTTAATCACATGTATCCTCTCTTAATCCTCCATCATCTCCATCTCTGTAACATCCTTCCTCTTCCCTCCTGACCCACTTCCAGTCTCATGTAGTCTTCAATTACTTTTCTTTAGAGTCTACATATCACAAAATGCTCCAGTCAATGATCCGGCACACACATTTCATGGATGTCTTTCAAAAGAACTGCAAAATAGCTGATAATTACCTCAAGACAGATTCAACAACTATGGCAACTGAGGAAATAAAATAAAAGCTGCACGCAGGTTTCATCACATTGCGTCCAGAATGGCTATTATCAAATAAATAAACCAATGATAAATGGTGGTGATGATGGCTATAGAAATAAATATTCTTACATTAATAGTGAGAATATGAATGAGTTGTATTTCTTCTTTTATCGTCAAATGTTTAGGTGATTAAACTCCTGTTGTTGGACAATGTTGCAGACTCCCTTCCCTTTGAGGGTGTCAGCAGAGGTGGAGTCAGTGAACTCAGCCCTGTGTAACAGTGGCACAGAGTTAGGCAGAATCACGGCTTTGCGTGCATTTCCTCACATCACGGCATGATCAGTACTCACAGCTGTGTCCAGAGAGGCAGGATGCTCTCAGAATGCCAATGCATCCCAGTTTCTCACAGTGCCCTATAGACATATCTTCTTCTCAGGAATCACAAATTATCAGTTACCCATCTTATTTTTCCATATTGTGTGCAGGCACAGCACCTTCCAGCCTTGGTTCTTCTGTGCCTGTTGGAGTCGTGTCTCCTCTGATGTCTCTGTGCACCTCCTGCTTGACTTTGAACCTGGTCCTATTGTCACAGTGGACAATGAATGTTCAGTCATCTTCTTCCCAGAATTCTTTCAGGCTAGGCATAATTTTTAATTTCCAGATTTCTTGGGAAATAGTGAAATATCAAGGTTGCTATCTTTTCCATGTCAACTCAAAGTGCAGGCTATAGGAGCAAATTTCTCCTCTGAGAGGCCCCCATCCCGACCCAGAATCCACTATAACATCTCCCCACCTCTCCTGTAACTTCCTCTCATTGTACATGTGTAAAGAATTTATTCTCAAATGAAAGTATGTGGAATTCCAAGTGAAGGTGGAGCTTCTCATCTGATTAGGAACATTATATAGCATTTCAGAACATCTCAGACCTCCACAGAAAGCTGGGAAATCAACATCTGCAATAAGGGTTGATATTTGTGAATGTTGATTATAAATATAGGATTATAAAATAAAAATTAAAGAAGTGTGTCCTCTCCTATCAAACAAATGCATTTCTCTGTTGATCCTTGGCTGTTTTCTTGCTACTTTCACACTGGTAGTTACAAAGCAGATGTGAATAGATGTTCTCCTGTGGTGTCTCATTAGGGATGATTGTCTGTGTTCCTACATCATTTCCATGATATGGTCATTCAGTGACGGCATACTAAGTAAGGAAGTGGATTCTCCCTGCTTAATTGATAACTTGTTATCATTCAAATTTGCCATTCTTTATTATTTATTAACCTGAATATAAAATATTGTTCCCTGTGGATCGATGATGAGATAAACATCTAAACTCTAGAAAAAACAGTGCTATAATGTTTATAGATCCTGCAAAACATAGTTTCAAGCCAGTGATAAGTACCACTAAAGAATGGCTTAATTTATACTGAATGTACATTGCAATCTCTATTATGTTATTATGAAGATCCAACCCAAAGGTGCCGTGTGTTTTGACAGTGTATAACAAAATGAAATTTAAATACTGGCTGAATTATTCTAACCTCTTTGGAGAAAAATCATTGTATTTAATAATGTCAGGGTCCAACTCTAATCCAGGCAATTTTAGAATTACCACCTTATCCTCAGTTATGTGTCTTTTGCTAGTAAATGTTATTAACTCTTCCTGGGATCCTACATGTACTATTGACTTCAGAAACGTTAAAACATGCCTGCCTGCCACACTGCCTGAAGACTGCATGGATATATAATAGCAGCAAGCAGTCACTGGGACCATTGCTGTTTTAAAGTAGAAAGACCACAGAACTCATTTTCCATACTCTACCCTCAATCTTAACTTTCCTTCATGTAAAGCAGATCTGATTATGACTGGATTCCAAGAAGAATTTGTGTGGATTGGGGTAGAATGCTGAAACACCATGTAAACAATGAAAACCTCGTTAAAGAAATGCTTTGGGGGGATGGCATCTATTCTCAGAGCCCAAGTCGAAAGAAGAGCATTGGGCGCAAACATGGTGATGGCTGGGCTGTCTCATTGCCAGCTCCGTCTCTCATACTCTAACCTCCAGTCCCATAAGGTGTCTGGTTTCTGCCAAGCACAGTGTGTTCTAATCTCCCTGTCATTGTTCAGGATGAGACATAGGCTGGCTTGTGACCATTTTCCCATGCAAGGTGACTACTGATTTTATTGCAAGACTTGGTTGGAAGTCAGCAGTTTCTTAAAGCCTTTCTGTATGGCCTGTGTTGAAATATTTTATGTCTTTCCTTGACAATTCATGGTCTCATTTGTGGCATGTTTTTCAACTTCCATATCTGTTTCCTCAGTCAGATATTGTTTCCCAGATATGTTTTATGATTTCAATCTACACTATAATGGCAAACACATAGAATTTTCTTTAAAAATTAATTGACATTGATGGCTACAATGACAATGACTATTTCAATATATATTTTAAAAAAAGTATCTTCTTGGTTGATCATGAGTTTATGGACAAGCTAAAACATGTTTCCCCCTCTGAACAGCTGAACTAAGATTATAGTATTGGCATGTTTATAGCTTTGGGTGTTTTAAAGACACTTTCATTTGCCTTGTGCAAAGCTCGCTAGGACACTTTTAAAACTGAGAACTCTGTGTGTGGAAGGGTCTCAGTGAGCACCTTCACCTCAGTTTTCACAACAGTTTCTCATGATCATTTTGTACAAAGGTCTAAAATTATGCTCATGACATGGATGCAAGAATAATTAAGGGTTGGAGATGGTAACCTCCCGTGCTCATGTAGCTTTGGAAATTGTAGAGATCAGAACCTCAATACAAGTGTGTGTGGTACCAAACTCCACAAGCTCCAGCATGGTAGCCTGCTGAAGCACTCACAGTGCTAACTAGCCCCATGTTCCTATCACAAACTCTTCACCATTATGAGCCAGCCCTTTGAAAGGCAGTCTTTGTGTGGCACTCTAGATAGCAGCTCTCCCATGCCTAAAACCATTCTTGTGAGAATGGTGCCTCCTACCCTGAGGCATGGTGGAACGGACACGTGCATGTGCCCACAGAACTCTCTCTTCAAAGCCTCTCCAGCTCTCATGGACCTTCCATGACAGACTATGTCATATGTTTTTAAACATTTACAATTTTGAGAGGGCTTAGATTTATATGTAGATGTTATTGGCTAGCCTGGAATTTAGATCTGATTTAAGGATATTTAGAGGTCTGGAGAGATGGATCGACAGTTAAGGGTGCATACTGCTCCTCTAGAGACTCAAAATTGTCTTCTAACACCCACCTTAGTTGGGTCACAACAACCTTTCATGACTGCTTAGGGGAATCTAATACCCTCTTTTGCCTCTGTGAGTTCTGCACACATGTGACATACAGATACACAGCATAAACAATATATAAATATATGTTATTTTTCTCACATATGTTATATCGTGATGCCTTTTCCTTTCTCCACTTTCCCCTCTCACCCAGATCTCTCCCACTCTGCCTCCCCTAAGAAAAGAGCAGGTCACTAGGGGACATCAACAAAACACAGCACAATACGCTGCAATAAGATCAGGCATATGCCATCACATTGAGGCTGGACGTGGCCACCCAATAGTATGTAAAGGATCCCATAAGCAGGCAGAAGAGTCAGAAAGAGCTCCTGCTTCCACTGCTGAGAATCCCACAGAAGGACCAAATTTTTCAGCCATAACCTAATTTGTAGAAGACCTAACACACCTGCATGTTCCCTGATCACTGAGATCTCCCATCAGTCTGGGTCAGTTGATTCTGCTGGCCGTGTTCTTGTGATATCCCTGACCTCTCTAGTACTCCAGTCCTTCCTGCCCCTCCTCAGTGGGACTCCCTGACCTCTGCCTAATCAGCTGCTGGATGAAATCTCTCCAGTCCCTTTAATGACGATTCTGCTAGACTCCTGTTCCAGAACACACTGCAGGCATGAGAAACTGTAGTTCAAGGGTTCCATGACTTGATTGGTGTCCCAATCACTCCACTTGAGGTCTTGCCTTGTTAGAGAAGATGGCCAGCACAGAATCTGTGCCCCCATTTCTAGGAGTCATCGCTAGGGTAACTCTCATAGATTCCATGGAGGTTCCATTACCTTAAGTTTCTACCTCATCCCCCAAATTCCGGTCATTTCTCCCAGAATTTTCTGACCCCACTTGATCCCTCCTGTTCCCAACTCCACCCACTCTGAATTCATCCATGAAATCTATTCTATTTCCTCTTCCCAGGGAAATCTTTGTAGCCCCCTTAATCCCTCCTTGTTATTTAGCCTCTTTGACTCTGTGGACCATAGCATGATTATCCTTGGCTTTACTGTTAATATCCACTGGGATAGAAGCACCAGTCCCTTGACAGTAAGCCACAGCCATGTAGTGATACACAGATTAATAGAAATGGGTTAACCAAAGATATAAGAGATAGCTAGCAATATGCTTAAGTTATTGGCCAAACAATACTGCAAATAATATAGTCTCTGAGTGATTGTTTGGGTTTTAGTGACCAGAAACAAATGAGCAGTCTCCCACAACATTGTGTAGTTGGGTCAAATGTTCTATAGATATCTACTAGGTCCATTTGATTCATAATATCTCTTAGCTTCATTATTCCTCTGCTTAGGTTTTGTCTGGATGACATGTCCATTACTGAGAGTGTGGTGTTGAAGTCTCCCAGTATTAATGCGTGAGTATTGGTGTGTAATTTAGGCTTTTACAAATGTGGGTACACTTACAACTGGAACATAGATGTTAGGAATTGAAATATCATCTTGGTGAATTTTTCTTTTGATGAATATGCAATCTCCTTCTCTATTTCTTTTTATTAATTTTGGTATGAAGTTTATTTTGTTATCTATACCAGACTGCTTCTGTGTCCATTTGCTTAGAAAATATTTTTCTAATCATTGGCTCTGAGGTAATGTCTACCTTTAGTTTTGAAGTATATTTCTTGCATGCAGGAGAAGTATGGATTCTGTTCTCTGATATATTTTGTTAGCCTGTGTTTTTTATTGAGGAACTGAGTCCATTGATACTGAAAGATATTAATGTCCAAATGATTATTAATTCTTGTTACTTTGCTGATGGTGGTGGTGGTGTGTATATTTCTTTTGTGTTTTCTTGATATGAAATTACTTATTGCCTGTGTTTTCATGGGTGTACTTAACCTCCTTGGATTGGAGTTTTACTACCTTCTGTAGCATTGGATTTGTGGATAGATACTGCTTAAATTTGTCTTTATCATAAAATATCTATTTTTTTCATCTCTTGTGAATGAAGGTTTTGCTGGGTATAATAGTCTGGGTTAGTCTTTTTGGTCTTTTAGAGTCTTCAAGACATCTTTCCAAGCCCTTCTGGCTTTTAGAGTCTTAGTTGGGAAGGCAAGAGCAATTAGAATAGTACTACCTTCACATGTTATGTGGACATATTTCCTTATAGCTTTTAGTATTCTTGCATTGGTCTGTACATTAGTGTTTTGATTATTATGTGGTGGGGGATTTCTTTTTTGACCCAATTTAGTTAGTGTTCTGTAAGTGTCTTGGATCTTTATAGGCATATTCTCCTTTAGGCTAGACGAATTTTCCACCATAATTTTGTTATATATATTTTTGGGGGTTTTGAGCTGGGATTCTTCTTCTGTTCCTATTATTCTTAAGTTTGATGTTTTCATATTGTCCCAGATTTCCTAGATGTTTTGTGTTAGCCATTTTTTATATTTAATATTTTCTTTGACTGGTAAATCTTTCTTCTACTGTATGATTGTGTTGGGAAGAGAGATGGGGGTTGGTAGTGAGATTGGTCCTTGGGAACCCAATCTACTGAGTGGTGTACTTCAGATGGCAGGCAGACACTCACCTGTTCTTCTGACTTGTGTGAGCTGCCAAAATAAATATTTTTAAAGGATGTCTTAGGGCCATCAATCATATAAATTTCCAAGTTTGCAGGCGCAGCTAAAACCAAAGGCAAACACTCACTATATAATAATATAACTTAAAAGTGAAATGCAGCATAAACTTTTTATACATAAACTTGCAAAATAAATTGTTAAAAAGAACTTATCCATCAGAAGTATTAAATCTCGGAGAAAGAGTGTATTTTCTGATTATATTGAAAAACCAATAAATGTACAGCTGTTTATGTGACAACAAATTTCAAAATTGATTCATTTACTTGTGGCTGCTTTTGTTCTGTATCCTATATAAAATATGAAATTCAAGTTTAGCAAGTCATTAATCATTACTGATCTTCGAGTCTTTTTGTTTATTTCTATATATAAAATATTAACAAGTACATTTAGATTTCCTCCTGGGATGATAGAATTGACTAGACATAGTACCTCTTTCTGAAAAATATGTAGCACAATCTTGTGAATGTATGCTGTATCAGGGATGCTCATCATCAAATAAAAATACAAAGTTTATTATGAACTTTAAACTCTTTCATGAAATTTTTTTTTTCAGATTCTAACCTGTAAATTCACACTGGGCTCAGGGGAAACTGTCTTTCTTTATTCATTTGATCTTTCAGTAAAGCACTTAGCATATCATCTTGCAACTGATGACTGTTATGGTCAAGGAATAGGGTTAATGGTAAAAAGAAAAAAAAAAAACTAGCTCTCCCAGGGGTATAACTCAATGCTACAAATTCATTACAGCAGACCCTCTGTTTCTAAGAAAGAATGCTGATGAGATGCTCAGAGAAACTGCACTGTGGACAAAGTAAGATGGAATATGTATTGCTGTGCTCTAACATGATTGTGTTAGTGATAACCAGAAGAAGGCTTCAGAAATACTAAATGATGCAAATTCAAAATGGGGCAGAACACTGGGGCCATCTGTCTTCTCTGGCTGTCTGCAATGTCAGTTTCCATGGCTACAAGAGTAGAAAGGAGACAAAGTCTAAACTGTAAAGAAATCACAGTCAGACAGAAACTTCTGTATGCTACAGGACTCTGAGCAGCAGCTCCCTGGGTCAGTGGGCTGAAAGCCTCCCTAAAGGGTGAAGTTGAGACAAGGGCCTGCACTCACAATGTTTTGAGTGAGTGTTCATGAGAATCTCCTCTGAACATTCTGATCACAATTTCATAAATGCACAGACTTGAGGAACAAATTCATAAATCTATTTATCACTTTAAAAAAATCCAATCTGCCGGGCGGTGGTGGCGCACGCCTTTAATCCCAGCATTTGGGAGGCAGAGGCAGGCGGATCTCTGTGAGTTCGAGAACAGCCTGGTCTACAGAGCTAGTTCCAGGACAGGCTCCAAAACCACAGAGAAACCCTGTCTCAAAAAACCAAAAAAAAAAAAAAAAATCCAATCTGGCCTTCCTCCATCTCAACTATCCTGTTGCTGCCAGTTGCTTCCCTCTCCTCTTTTCCCCTTGTCTTCCCTGTCTGTTCCCCTTACTTCCCCAACCCTCATGTTCCCAATTTTGTCAGGTTTTGTCTGTTTCCCCTTTTTAGGTGGATCAATGGATGCTTTTCCTAGGGTTACTTAGCTTCTCTGGGATCATGAACTCTAGGCTTGTTATCCTTTTCTTTACAACTAGTATCCACTTAAAAGTGAGCAGAGATTAGAACAAAGAAAGAGCTATTTTGATTGAGGAAGGCATTATGGGGCTAGCAAGAAACCTGGCACTAGAGAAATTCCCAAAAATTCACAAGCACAATAAGCAACATAGGAGTGGGTGCCTGAACTGGCCTTGCCCTATAGTCAGACTGATGAATATCTTAAATATCACCATAGAACCTTCATCCAACAACTGGTGGAATAGAGGCAGAGATCTGCATCGTAGCACTGGACTGAGATCACAAAGTCCAATTGAAGAGTGAGAGGAGTGAGAATATGAGCAAAGAGGTCAAGATCATAATGGGGACACCAGCTGAAACAGTTTACCTGAGCTAATGGGGGCTCACAAACTCTAGCTGGACAGGGAAGGAAGAAGCATAGGTCCAAACTAGTCCCTCTGAATGTGGGTGACAAGTGTATGACTAGGGAAATTGTAGGGCCACTGGTGGAAGCACCAGATTTTATCCCTACTGCTTGTACTGGCTTTTTTGGAACCTCTTCTCTTTGGATGGATAGCTTGCTCAGGCTAGATATAGTACGGAGAGCCTGACCTTCCTCAAAGCCGTGTGTCTTACCCTCTTTGAGGAATGGATAGGGTGGGATGGGGTGGGAGGGTACGTGGAGGGAATGAGAGGAGTGGAGGGATTGGGAACTGGGATTAGTATGTAAAAATAAAAAAAGAGTATTTGTTTTCTTTTTTAAATTAATGAATTGCTTAAAAGAAAGTCCAATCTGGTAAGTTAGTTTAAACAGTTCTAAGGAAGCTAAGGAAATGACTCAGTAAATGAAGTGCTTGCCCTTGCAAGTGTGATGACCAAAGTCTTGGTCCCCAGAACTTACTTAAAAATCTGGCAGGCATAGTAGAGGCTTATAATCCCCATATCCTACAGGCATAAATAGAAGATCTCTAGCCGGGCGGTGGTGGCGCACGCCTTTAATCCCAGCACTTGGGAGGCAGAGGCAGGCGGATCTCTGTGAG
>NW_004949096.1:32252413-32253252 GCF_000317375.1 Microtus ochrogaster
TCTCTGGAACTGGCATTTCCAAGTCCAATGGAAGATTGTGTCTCAGTAAATAATGATCTAGGAAGATACCCAAATTCAACTTCAGATTTCCACATGCACACAGTGTATAAGTACCCACACATATGTGTAGTACAGTCACAAAAATGCAAAACACATATGCACACAAACAAGACAAGGTTCCTAGGTTGGGATTTATTCTAGGTTCATCAAAGAAGTATAGACAATCTCTCAAGCAAGCTTTAATTAAATTAAAATTTAATTTAATTCAAATGTGAAATCAAAACAAAGATACAGTATAAAAGCATCACTGAGAAAAAAATACAATCATACCTCATAGTACTGATGATGGCAGATCTTCATAATCAGAACATGAAGGCATTCTCTCAATGCTTTTTTAAGGGCTAGAAAAAGAATTATGGGAATTCTGAAGCTTTCAAAGTACTATCATCTTCACTGAATAGAAATGCTATTTAGAATAGAAAATAATTGCGAAGGAACTTTGTGAGCTACCGTGTTTGACACAATTAAAGAAATGTCTAGAGTGAAGAAGTCCGAATACAATGCAAAAATATAAGAAGATAATACATAAGAAGATAATACAAAGCAAAAACATAAGAAGATAAAAATACAAAAGAGAAATAGGAGAAATTAAGCAAATAGTTATTTGATATATTAAGTACAAAAACACAATAGAAAAATTAATCGCTGGGTAGTGATGATGCATGCCTTTAAATACCAACACTTGGGAGGAAGAGGCAGGCATATCTCTGTGAGTTCGAAGCCAGCTGGCCTACAGAGTTAATTCCAGGACAGGCTCCAAAGCTATAAAGAAACCATAG
>NW_004949096.1:32253824-32261945 GCF_000317375.1 Microtus ochrogaster
AAGAAAAACATATAGGCATCCTCCTGAATATTAACCTTCATCAGGCAAAGGAAAGGAGACAGAGACCCACATTGGAGCACCGGACAATTCTCAAGCTCCAAATCAGGAGCAGAAGGAGAGAGAGCACAAGCAAGGAACTCAGGACTGCGAGGGGTGCACCCACACACTGAGACAACAGGGATGTTCTATCGGGAACTCACCAAGTCTACCTGGCCTGGGTCTGAAAAAGCAAAGGATAAAACCGGACTTGCTGAACATAGCGGACAATGAGGACTACTGAGAACTCAAGAAAAAGGATATTTTAAAAGGAAAATCAAGGTGATCAATGAAGGAGTATTTGCTTTATGAAAGCTCACATGTGTATTAAGTGACAATAATAATGTAACTTGTACCTTTGAGACTTCATAGCTTTTCTAACTCATTTTTCCCATTGTCCTATCCTTGGATGATATCTAGTCTACATGTATGATGTAAAATCCATTGTTTACTTATGACTACTGTAGAATTTGCATTCAACAGGAATATGTCAGCCTTGTTTTCCTGATCAAGTTGGACTATGCACATTTCCACTATATATTGTAGGAGATATGTACGGTCATAGACAAGCACTAGGGAAACCAGGAATGTTAACAGACAGGGGTTGTCTCTTCAAATAGACAGGTGTATAATCCGTTTTCTGTTCAGAAAGCTGGGACAAGAAGTGGTCAGTAGCCTGGTGACCTTTGCACTATCTATATGTCCATGCCACATTGGCTGCCCCAGACCCTCAGTTAATCTATAGAACCTTTCTTTATGGAAGGTGCCACATATATTACAGAAGTTTAGGTGTAGTCATGTCTTAAGCTTTGCTGTACATACACGATTGAAATAATTACCACCAGGAAATTTTCCCGATTGTACTGTACTCAAACATGTATAAAATAAACTACCAGATGTTAGTCTCTTGAAGTTTGAAACACTGGCTACTGAATCATTTTAAAATGACATTTTATCTCATGTAGTTCAACACTCTGTTGCCCTAGTGGTTACAGAGACCCCCTTCAATGTATGCCTAAATATAACACTCATAATTATATGTTTGTGTTTAGGGATATGGGTATTCATGAATAAAATGAATCAGTAACATTTCATAAAAAATTTTCATATAATGTGAAAAAATGGTATACTTTCTAAAATGACCCAAGATGTCCACCCTTAAAAGAAGATATATACATCCATAGCTCTAATTTTTTTCAAAATCAGCCCGAAGTTTTGAAAGCCTTTTAAAGTAAAAAAAAAAGTGCTTCAAGATATAGGCAAGAACATTTAAATAGTTTTAAGTAGTACAGAAAATAAATCCAAAGGGTGACAAAAGGTGTTACATGAGCATCCCAAGCTTCTTCTCTGCAGAGATAACTGTCAACAAGTCTACACATATTCCACAGAATAAAGAAAAGCATCTGTTATCTATACTTAATATAGGGAATTAATACCTGGACCATATTAAGACCTGCAAAAATTAAACACACACAAACACACATACACACACACACACACGGAAAGAGAGAGAGAAAGAGAGAGAGAGAGAGAGAGAGAGAGAGAGAGAGAGAGAGAAATTGATTTAAAAAAAACAGGTATGGTGGGAAGGATACACCTGTAATCGAAGCACTGTAAAGGCTGGAGCATTAAGACCACAGACTAGAGGATGATCTAGGCTATTTATGGAGTCAAAGCCAGCTTGGGATATACAGTGAGCCTCAGTGTGAAAAGAAAAAAAAAACTGGAATCAATCTAAGTGTGTAGTAAGCATTTACTTGCATAAATTATAGTAACAATTTGTACAAAGAAATCCTATTTGAACTGCCGGTTTAATGCTTGTATCATGACAGGAATTAATTTACATCTGCTCAGATCTAACATTATCAATCTGTAATCACAGCCTATCAAAGACTAAGATAAGAGAATCACTGCATGTAAGACCAGACCAGGCTACAAGGTGAGTCCAAGACCCACAAGTACTATAGAGCAAGACTAGACTGCAAGAATAAAATAAAATTTGAAAATTAAATTAAAATTTAATCTCTTTCTCACTGTACTTGGGCTATGTCTTTTTAATTCAACAATTGAATATTTGACATATTTGCTATTTGTGCCTTCTTGAGTTACTGGGTATTTCAGTTCAGAGATAAACTACAAAAAGAAGAACCCCGGTGAAGCTTGCCCTCCTCTCCGCTGTGCCCAGAAGTCCCTCCTAACTCAGGACAGTGCTGAATGTGGAATGAGTTGTGTACCTGCAAATTGCTTTAGATCATAGACTCTAACTTACTGTTGTTTTTTTTTTAAACCTTATCACCCACTTTTGTTCCCAGGCTCTCACAAACATTTAACATGTTTAGAATTAATTATATCATTTGCAATATTTCATCATCCACCAATGTGAAAATTCCAAATTGAAAATTAAATTACATTCTTTCTGAACTAACAATATGATAAGGTTAATGAAATTACTATAGTATTCAATTATGCTTTATGTAAAAGGAGTTCAAAGAACTGACTGTATGAGCCACATCTATCCCTTTAAGGTTAGAACTGCCATTGCTTGGTGGTGGCTTTTCTCATATGGACCGAATGCCTTAATGTTGAATCCTGAGTCCAGAATAGGAAAGATTTCCCAAAGCCAGACACAAAAGTTGGACAAGTCTCCTTGGTACTGGCAGCTGACACACATGCTAACTCTGGTTGCATATCCTTGGTCTGAGGGCTGCTTTCCCATCTCACTGCCTTTTTTGCTTGAGAGTTGCTACATTGCTTTATCTCTTTGTGGCTCATTTTTCCACCCTTAAGGACAGCAGCCTGCTTTCTTTGAAAGAGTCAATGGAGAAGAATCAGTCACCACCTAAGTTATACCCAAACTCATTTGAGATCAACAAAGTCAAAATCAGTTCATTTTGCCTTCTTCTGTTCTACTTACAAGACAGTTAATGAGAGAATGCTTTCTAAGCTCTGACTGGAATGAAACATTTTCCCTGGCATAATTCATAACCATAATATATGAATGAGATATAATTTCTTATAGATGTGGAGTGAGTTTCTGATAGAGCAAAACAGATTAAGAAATTCTGGGACACTAAGGTATCCTACCCATCAATTGTCAAAATGATAAAATCTACCAATAGTTACATGTTTTTGAATATTACATTATAATTTAATGTCTTTCCTATATAAACGTCTCTAGCAGGCTAGAACAAACTTTGATTAGCCTTTTTAAGAGGAGATTCTTCCCTTTTGAAAAGTTAGAAAAATGAATTTGACATATAATCATAATTTGTTCTGGAGTAAAGTTGTCAAGGCAAGCAAGTCTGAATGGCATGAACAAATTTTCTGGACAGTGATTAGCATGGCTGCTAGTAATTCTATTTGAGAATTTATATTCT
Source organism: Microtus ochrogaster (assembly GCF_000317375.1). Lineage (NCBI taxonomy): Eukaryota > Metazoa > Chordata > Mammalia > Rodentia > Cricetidae > Microtus > Microtus ochrogaster. The sequence goes on from NW_004949096.1 coordinate 32,257,238, forward strand.
GCTACCTGTTTTGTGTCTATGGCTGTTTCTTGGATAGGAGAGAGCTAAAGTCATACAAGCAAAATCTGGATGCGAAGTAGAGCTCTGCTAAGGAGAAAACCAAAGGCCTTGTGCATGTGGCATGTATATTAGTTACATCTTCTGCCACTAAATACAGCTCATATCCATGCAGATGGCATGTTACCCAGAAGATACTAAAAAATATGGAAGTGTGACTAAAAGATTAGCAGAACTAAAAAATCTGAGACCCACTGTTAGGGACCAAAATACATTATCCATTTTTATCTCAGTGGCAGGGTAAATTAAATATTGTTTTCTCATTTTTATGTTAGTTGAATCATTTATTACTAGGCACCCTACTTCTGGCCCCCTATTCAAAGTCAAATATAGATATAATGTCAGTAGAAATGTAGATGCATGTTTTTATCTTCAAAATATTAATTGAAAATCTCAACATTTTTGTCTACTCTAAAGCTAGTGTATTGAATGTAGACTAATTACCAAATGATTTAGAACCTACTGTGTGTGTGTGTGTGTGTGTGTGTGTGTGTGTGTGTGTGTGTGTGTGTGTTGGTAATTTCTCAAAGTGAAGGGAGTGAGGAAATGAGAATAGATAGATAGATAGATAGATAGATAGATAGATAGATAGATAGATATTAAAATTCAACATAATTAGCAAAGGGCCATAATATAAGGTCATCTAGTGAGATGTGTCTTTCCTGGGAAACAGGCTTTTACCTCCGTCATTCTGACAGATTAATAATGTACCATTCACTATTTGCATCTCTTTTCATGTTGGCATTTAGAAAGACTGGGTTTGACTCTTTTGATTCCTTATGATTTTTCACAGTATACAAAATAGGAAGTATTTTTCAAGTATTATAGATATTCAGAACAACTCTAAATAAAATGCATTCAAGTTCTTAAAGCCTTTGTAATAATAAGAAAAAAAAACTCTTAGAAAACTCCAAAGTAAACAGGAACTGCAACACAAATTGTTAATCTGATGTAGTTTAAATGTCATTTAAGTCATTCATTCTCTTTGTGCAATATAAAAGAAATCTTAAAGTAATCAGTATATATACAATAAGAATTTATGTCACTGTACTATAGCATTTGAAGTTGTATTCTGATAATTTTTATATGCTGACAAACTAGCTATTGTTGCCATGAAAAGTAATAAAGATTAAAAATCTCAATGAAACAAGTAACATGTTCTATTACTAGAGTTATTACATGTAATGCATGAAATGTTGTGTGATATTTTGATCACACCGACGCTCCCAAGACTGGCAATAAAGTTTACTTACAACCAGAGGGCAGAGCAAGCTACTAGCTGAATAAACTTAGCTGTGGAGGTTTTGGAGAACGGAAGACTTATAGAGAGACGTGGGAAGTAGTAGGGAGGGGCTGAGAGAAAAGCTCTGCCCCTTTAAAAACAGATTGGCAAAAAGATTGAGGAGAGGTCACTTGTCACTTCTCTTCTGTTTCTCTTATAATCTAGTTTTTATCCCATTATCTGACTCCCGAATTTTTAACTGATAAAGAATAATTAGATAAATGCTACATCTAGCGTCTAAGGTGGGGCATAGGATCACTCGCTGATGGTTTTGCAGCCACTGAACGTACCTTGGTGGCTGACTCTCCTTCCCTCTCCCCGGCCCTCTGTGTGAGTCTGGGGTTTTCAGATTGCAGCCTATCTATAGCAACCTCCAGCTGCCACCCACTTCCAGCCCCAAATGCCACAAGTGGACAGGCTCCAAATGCGACCAGAATTAGCTTCCTGTAACCTAGCTTGGTCCTTCAGGTGGGTCAATGCCCTGACTTCCTGCTACGTGACATTCTCACACATATCCCCCTGTGACTGCTTTACACATTCCTGGCTCTTTCCCCCCATGGGTTCTAGGCTTCCACTGGACTCCTGATTAGGCCACTGCCATGCCAAGGTGATTGTCTTGACAGCCACTCATGCTTTAACTGCTGCTGCCACTGCCACACACTCTCAAGCTCCAGCTACACACAAGCAGCTTGACAGGACCATGCACAGACCACACTCTCTGCCCAGACATGTGGCACAGCCGCAGCCGTCCTCACACTTTGCTGTCCTCATCAGCATGCCTGGAAAGACACCTGGGAATTCTTGAAAGGAGAATTATGAGGATTTTTTTTGTAAGTTTTTTCCCATGTTAAGAATGGGAAACAATATTGCAATAAAGGGAGTTAGGTCTTTGTATGGTTCCACAATGGACAGTTTGAAAATGGAAAAATTAAATGAGGGAATAGTCAAATTATCTGAAATTGACACAGTGTTGATTACAATAATTGTCGGTTTGGTAATGCATGTTTTATCTTCAAAAGTGTGGTTTGATAACTGTGGCAAATATGAAAATTGACTGAATAAATATAATCCTCAGGAATGCATACTAATAAAATTAAGAAAAAATATGTATCAAACATTTAGCAATGTAAAACATGACTAGAAAAAAAAGAAGAAAGTCTCAATCATGCCCTAAGAATTTCAACCCAGCACCCTGTTTTATTACCAAAAAAAATAAATAAATTAAAATCTAACAGCAAACTCTAATTAAACTTCTCATATATTAGAAACCAATAAATAATGCTCACAAGCCATTGATCAAAGACGAATACTCATAACAGAAATCAGAAAGTATTTGCTATTGTATGAATTTAAAACACAATGTACAAAGACATAGTGAGTTACAACTAAGTTTAGTTACAACTAAAATTTCTAAGCTGAAGCATCCCAGTCAGGAAATAATAAATAGAAATGGATTAAAGTGGTTGAAAACAAAGGCAAATAGAAGGAAAATTTTTAAGCAATAAAGTTCTAGTAAAGAACAAAACAATAGAAAATATCAGAATCAAACAAACAAACAAAGAGATGGATTGTATTTAAGGGCTTTGACTTATGAAATTAGGGGCACCAAAAAAAAAAAAAAAGGAAGGTTGGAAGTCAGGGGAAAATTCTGTAAGTCATAAGAAGCAAATAAAGTCAGCTGTACTATCAGATTCATGACTGAGAATGTTTGCAGGTTGTAATTTAGAGGTGGAAACTGGGAGTGGAGCAAACAAATTACCTGCCACAAGAATGTGGAGTTGGCATTTGGCTAAGGCAGAAGACTGGAATTAACAGGATATAGAACCAAAGACATTTTCTGTAGAATAAGAATTGCTCCTATCTCTTTTTAAAAGAATGTACACAAACTTGCAAGAACAAACCCTTTCCAAGGAATTGTATGATAACACAAAGCTTGTGAACATACAGGAATTGGCAGATACTGGGCACTAACCAAGGTAGAACTCTCTCACAGCCACTCCAAAGCTTCTGTTTTACAGAGGTAATGATGCAAATCCTATAATAAGATAATAGGGTATCAACCTCACCCCAGGACTGACAAATGTTAGACTCAGCAGAGATGGACAGTGCAGAAGTCACTGGAATGCCAGTCCATGTTTCAGCATGGAATATATATATATGGATATAATTGAATTTAGAGCAAAAGGATTGCAGGAGCTAGAGATGTAGAAAACAAAGGAAAGTATTTTCTGCACACATGAAAACAATTGCACATGTGAAATCACAGCAGTTCTGACAGCATGCACAAGTCCTCAGGAAGCTCAAGACAGACGAATCCCTACATGGAGAAGTGAGGTAGACAAGAGGTGTCTTCCTAGATGAAAAGCAAGTGGTGACTGAAAGCCATGATGGATGGCAGGGTGGTCAGTCTTCTTTAAGAGTGTGCCCTTTTAGATGGGGACCATGCTTCAATGGATTGTCATACACTCAAGAGTACAAATTGATGTGATGGGCTGTTGTTTTGAGATGAAGACACAAAGTTGGATGGATGTGGAAGAAGGGACTGATCTGGGAGGAGTTATGGGAGGAGAAATGAATATGATCAAAATATATCACATGAAATTCTAGAAAATAAAAAATAAACAAATGAATAAGTAAGTAAAATTAAACTCTAGAAACACACTCAAGATAATAAAAACCAGCATCTTGAGACAGCATTGCAGAGGAGCCTGAAAGTATAGAAATTTTACATGATACCCTAAATGGAGTTCTGATCACAAAAAGTATATTAGGAAGAAATTGAATGCATCTCAGTATAGAATGGCCTCTAGTTAATAATAATCTACCAATAACGGTTTATTTTTGTGTCAGATGTTACTGATAGGGGTAACCACTGTAAGGTAAGCAAGAACTTCCTGGCTGTCTTCACAGTAAGTCTGTTAAAATTTCATCACTTCATAGAGTAGAAAGGACGTGAGACCATTAATTTGATCTCTATGAGGTTCTACATTCACAACCTTCAAAAGATTTAATTTCTTAATGGCATTATATTGGACAATGGATAAACTATAGGAATAAATAATGCCTAAATGAAGCATATGGTTTCCTTGATTGAAAAAAAAGTTGGTTAATAAACTGAGGAAAATCTATATATACCATGTGATTTTATCCTTAGTGTTGTACAAACAGTTACTTACATGTGTAAAACCATGTCATGGCTGTGTGAAAAGTTTTCATCTAGAAAAAAGAGACTGGATCTAGAGAGACATCTTAGGACTGGTTGGTGAACTTCCCATTTTTGTTATTATTTTTATTTTGTTTTTGTTTTTGTTTTTCAAGACAGGGTTTCTCTGTAGCTTTTTTTGGTGCAAAGATGTGTTGCATTCTTTT
>NW_004949096.1:32262210-32292917 GCF_000317375.1 Microtus ochrogaster
GTCTCTCTGAACATGGCGAACAATGAGGACTGATGAGAAGCTAAGGACAATGGCACGGGGTTTTGATCTCTGTAGCTTTAGAGTCCTCTAATGATGAGCTAACATGACTTTTCCCTAGCCTAGGAGGAAACAGCATCTGTGTTCCAGCCTAGCAAGGTTTAGAAAGATGTGATTTGCTTTTACTCATCATTTACTCCTTTATATATTTATTATACGCAGGAAATAGAGAAACAAATTGTAAATGACATTATTACTGAGAACTTACATTATACTTACTTATGAACAATCACCAAACTTATCATCTGGTATCTGTAAATGTGTTTGTGTCCTTATAAGATTAATTAGAGAGAGAGACAGAGGAAGAGAGAGAGAAAGAAAAATCACTCTTATCTTGCCTTCAATTCGGGGCTATTTTATTTTGGTATGAATGAAATAACTTTTTTTGGTATTTTGGCTTTTCAAAATTCCCAGGAACCACAGCACATTAAGACTAGGTTTTAACCAGGTGTGGAGATATGCTTCAGTAATTGTAGGGCTTGTAAGGAAGATCAGGAGCCCAAGGTCAATTTAGTTTTATATAAATTTTAAGTCCAGTCTTGGAGGGGGCAGGGAGAGAGGAGAGGAGTAGATGGTGGAGGGAGCGGACAGGAAAGAAGTTGAGTTGTTAGATATTTGGTCATATGTCTAATAAAATTGGAGCAGTGAGTTCTGCTACATCAGCATCATCTTTTATCTCTCGTCCCCAAATATCTCACTCATTGATGGCCATGTGCAGCTTGTCCTGTCTCAGGAGACCCTCCTCAGCTTAGTTATTTAGAAAGCATCCCCTCCTTGTCACTTGACTACCACACTATTTCTCTTCTCACTCCTACTCAAGAGAGGAAGCCTGCCATAGATAGCATAAGTAGGGGCTGTGAATGGTGTTGTGGTTTTGTGGACTGTGTTGTGGTTTGGGGGATGGATTATTGTGTGTCCCCCACAGGTCCATCTGAACTACCTGGTCTCCAGATGACAGCGTTCATTTGGGAGGTTGTAGCTAGGTTGGGGCCTAGGTGGAGGAAATGGGCCAGTGGAGATTAGATATTTACACTCACAACAAGGAGAAAACTAATGAACCCAGCAGGTGTGGTTCTAAGTTTTCTTATTTCTTACGTGTCAACAATACATTCTCTTATACCTTTATCCTTGCCTCTTCTTTCCACGCTGTCTGCTTTTTGGCTGTTTGATCTACCCTGATTTAAGAGAGGTACATTGTAAAGAGCATTCATTTCAGCTCTCAAAATGGCTCATGTTTGAAACAGTCTGACCAACTACTATTTACATTAAAACAAATACTTCACGTATTCTAAGCTTTTCTCTACCTCTTACGTCTGAGCTGTCTTCAAGAATCAACATTAAATATAAATTATATCTCTAAATACAGCAAACTGAGAACTGGAATGCAGGTTAGCATGTGGGTGAGAGCTAAGGGCATGCACAGCATTGTAGGTGGAATGGGAAAGGAATGATGTAAGAACTTCAGTGGCCTCTCTCCAGGCAGGGGTTAGCTCCCAAAATACATGTACTGTTAGGAATATTTCCTAACACAAGCTCCCCGCCAATGCAAAATTCCCAATCAAGCCAAATCAAAGCAAGCCGAATTAAGAAATATCTACGTTTAATGGAAGTTCTGCGCTCTTGGGTGGCCCCGAGGGGGAACTGGAAAGCTGAGCGAAGGAGACCCCGGGGAGGAAGAAAGGGAGACCACGTGTTACTCTTTTGAGAGATCACTTAAATACCCTGCGGAGTGGTTCTGACACCACTGCCAGGGAGGCTTCAGGACCTGGCCTGCTGGAATTTGGAGTCCAGACCAGGCCTGGGGGCTGGAATAGATGTGAGGGTTGGGGCCTAAATTCCCAACTTGACATGTAGGTCCTCAGAGAAAGAGAGTCAACAAACAAAAACAATGGTAGTACTTGCCCAGGTTTGGAATGGATCTGCTAAATGGCATTTTGAAATTGTCAACTAAGTAGTTTATCCATGCTCATGGTCAACCTGCACACACGTTTCACGCTCTCCAGTATCTCACAAATCCTCCAGTTAACTACCCACTAATTATAACACCACCAAATGGCTACACAGAGGCAACAATATAATCATAGAGCAAAAAAAGCTCTGAGCAATTACAAGGCTGAGCATACTGGTTGATTACAATAAATTCCCTGTGCATTGCTGATTTTGTCACCTGCTTAATGTTCCTAATCTCTTGACATGTATGACAAACTATTCACAATATATGAAGCAGGGCCTTTGGAGAGAAAATCTAACTTAAATGAGAAGGAAGGTACAGAGATGCAATTTACTCATGAGTCCAATGATAGGTTGATACCTTATTTGCTCCACCAACACATAGCTTCAGCCAGCTGTTCTAGTGGTCTTTACCCTTCAAGACATCACAGTGCAGGGGAAATCATCTTGTATATCACAAAGTGAATGAACAGCAGTAGAGATGGGTATGGAATATTTTAGAAGCCTAAGTGGAATCGGTGGCTTTACAAAACACCAGAGAGAGTTCCAGAAAGTCCTCACAGAGAAAGACTGAGGTGTAGTTTCTAATGATAAAAATGTTGCCATCTCTACAGGGGAGAAAGCAAATCTGTAGAACAGAAAATTTCCATGAAGAATATTGTGAAGTCAGCAAAATACAGGCAAAAATCAAGTACCTTTTTTACAGCCCTGGAAAATAGTATTTTAGCTTTCAGTAAACAGAAGCAGTGGTCTCAGCAATTATTCGCGGGGGTTGGGAACGCCTGTGAGGAAGTCCCTTTCAATGCTGATTTTCAAATGATTTTATTCTGTTTCCTCAAGCAATCTCTCTTGTGTTTCTGGAATAATGTTACCTAAGAGCTACCTTTGGCAAATCCTGTAATTGACTTTTATCCTTGAAGCAACAAAGAAGCTCTGAATCAACACAGAATAACATGTTCACAGAAATTAGACAACTGTAGGAAAGTTCTCCAGTTTCCCATGAGTCTGTGAGTGCATGTGTCTTAGCACTCTATGTCCCCAGCCCCTGTGAAAACAGATGAGAGTGTCTCAGGTAATTCACTCTAACCATTTCCTAAGAGAAGTTATTTCCAAACATTGTATTGACATTTCTGGTGTATAGTGTATGGATTTCTAGGTTTTGCTTTTGTTTTGTTTTATTTTCAGATCCTGTAAGCCAGAGTGAAAAAGTGAGCTATGTAATTAATATTTACTTTGGATGACTTAGATTGGTATGCAGTTACTTCTTCAAAGAAACTGAAAATAGAAATTGATATTTGATATGGAAAAGTTTCTATTTCTGGAAGAAAAAATATTGAACACATAAGAATTGACCATCAATTTCCTTTGAGATACTGTGACAACATTTGTAAGTTGTGCTTTCTATATAGTGACATTTAATAAAAGTGTCTTTACTAACTTCAAATTTGAAACACTCCCTTTACATCTGTGCTGCTTAGATTTTTGTCAGCTTGACACACACTAAAGAATCATTTGAGTAGTGGTTCTCAACATTCCTAATGCTATGACCCATTAATACAGTTCCCCATATTGTGGTGACTCCCAACCATAAAATTATTTTCCTTTCTGCTTCATAACTCTAATTTTACTAGTGTTATGAATTATAATGTAAATGCCTTTGTTTTCCAATGGTCTTAGGTAACTCCAGTGAAAGAGGCGTTAACCCTCAAAGAAACTGAAACCCACAGATTGAGAACTGCTGATCTAGAAAGAGAGAATCTCAGTAGAGAAAAATGCCACATCAGATTGACATACAGCATCCTTATGGGACACTTTTTGATTAATAACGGACATAGGAAGACCCAGTCTACTGTGGTCAGTGGTATCCCTGGGCAGGTGGTCCTGGTGAAATACAAAAACAGGCCGAGAAGCCATGGTGAGCAAGACAACAGGCAACAATCCTCCATGGTCATTGCTTCAACCTCTGCATTCAGGTTCCTACCTTGAGTTCTTGTCCTGACTTCCCTTCATAATGGACTAGAATTGCAAAACTGTTGCTTTTAGTTATGGTATTTTTATAATAGCCATAGAAATCAAATTAATACAGAAATTGATAACAGGTTTGTGGGTTGTTGTTGTGACAGAACTGATCATGTTGTTTTGTGTGTCGGGTGAGGACCCTGGAAGGAATTTAGAACTTTGGGCAGGAAAAGCCAATGAGTACTAAGAGCTTAAATAACTATTGTAAGAGCCTAGAAGATAAGGATACTTAAAGAGATGTAGATGATCAGGCCCAGCCTGTAAGTATTCAAAGGGAAGCAAAGACTCTCAAAGGACCATTGGGGTGATAGTTTGAATTACAAATCTGTGGTTCTTGTCATCTGAAGCTGTAGAATTAACAAGCTGTGATTAACAAGAGGTCAATACTTCTAAAGTGAAACCCTTGCTTTACTGGGACAATTGATACTGACTATCTGGATCTGAGAAATTAGCTGTGATTAAGAAGAGACCAGAATCATTGAGGTACAATCTTCTGGAAAGAATTTTCTCAAGCTCAGCCCACAGAAGCTGTGATCCAGAGAAAGCCAAGGCTAAATCATATCGTGGCAGCAAAGTTGGTAAAGGTGTCTTTACTGGGTTTGAAGTCATGAATGAGTAATTTTTCAGGTTGTTTTTGTTTGTTGGTTTGTGTCAACTTGACACAAGGTAGAGTCATTTGGGAAGTAAATATAGACATTTCGCATATCAGGCTGCACTTTATGCAATGTTATATGTATTTTATTAATATATGATTGATGTTAAAGGGACCATTTCTCTGTAAGCTATGTCATCTCTGAGCCAGGGGTCCTGGGATGTATAAGGAAGCAATATAAGTAAGCTGAGGGAGAGGAGTATCTAGACATCATTCTTCTGAAGTTTGTGACTCAATACCTGCATTGCATCCCAGGTTTCTGTCTTGAGTTCCTAATGGCTTTCCTTCAATTTTAGACTTCAACAATAGACAACAACTTTAAGATGAAATAATTATGAAAACAGGTAACAAAAAGTATAGCAAAAGAAAACACCCACACACTTCTGGTAGGAATGCATACTACTTCATCCACTATAAAAACTAGAATGGGGTTTTCTGAAAGGAAAAAAAAAAACTAAATGCAGATCTATCATGATCAACTTTCCAGTATTTATCCAGAAGATTCCACATCAGCATACCCTAGAGGCACTTAGTCCATGTGCATTCCTACATTCTTCACAATAGCTAATCTAGGAAACCAACCAAGATATCCAATAACAGAATAATGGAAATGGAAAAGTTGGCACATATTGATAACAATGTTCTTCAACCGTAAAAAAAAAAAATGGAAATATGCCACTTGCAGGAAAATGGATGCAGCTAGAGATTATAGGAGCAAATTAAGTTAGCTTCAGAAAAACAAATCCTGCATGTTTTTCCTTATTTGTGAGCCTAAACATTCTAAGTCTATAAAATCAGATATGATGATTACCTGAAAGCAGGTGAAAAACTACCTGGGAAACAGAGGAGACAAATGGGAGATGGAGGCTCCCAGGGAGCTCTTCACACCACAGCCTGCATAATGTCTGAGAAGCTACAAAAATGGAGTTCCCCTCAGTTGACCACTACAAACCCTAGCACCTCCCAACTGCACAGTGCCATGTGCAATTATGGTTGACTCACAATAAAGCTGTCTGGAAAGTACAGGACAAAGGCGTTAAGACAAAAGGAAGGGTCCAGTGACTCATTTACTCCCTTTCTATGAAGGAAATTCAAAGTCAACAAGCTTGATTTGGAGTGTTCCCTGTTAGAACTCCAGCTGTTTTGATGAAGATGATGGCTGTGACACCTGGAGGACATTATTCTGCAATAAACTTCTTGGCCCCTTTATAAGTTTCTAAGATAAGTGACAGATGACAAGTTATGACTTTCCTAAGCATATCCAAGAAATCCCCCTGCTTCAAGCAAAGTCACTTTCCTCTAGTTTTTGATACTACATTCTCTCACAACTGTTCTTTAATCATTTGATGTTTTTTTTTCTTTCTCAAATATAAAAGGGTTTTCTATTTTGTGAATAACTATTCAGTTTGCATTATGTTAACCCTACACACAGATGATTTGAAGTTACATTGTTTCGAGGGCTCCTTATTGAGAGGATATGAGTTCCAGAAATGAAGGTAATGGTCACCAATATCTTACAATGACAGAATGAAGTGCGTTAAGTTGTTCTACAGTAAATCTTGTTTCAAATAATAGAACTCACAGAATCAGGACAGTGATACACATGGGACGGCCCTATTTACTATAAAAGTCTCAGCTTGAGTTACAAAATTCAACAAAACATTCAAAGAAGCACCTTTAAGACTAAGCCCGTGATGACTCTAATCCAATATCTCAAATTCAATTGGATTTCCCACATTAAAAAAAAAAAAAACATTATTTCCTTTCCACAACTCTTTAAATGCCTAGCCTTTGGAATATTACATTCACTAGAGATGGCAAAATATCAAAGTGTGATAATTTGATTGTCCTTTTTCATTTCCTGTATCTCGAATAAAATTCTCTGAGGAAAAAACAACTCAGGACAAGAAAAGGCTTATTTTAACTCTGCACACAGGGTACCAGTCCATCATGAAATGAGGTGTTGAGACTATTTGAAGCATGAAGAATCTAGGGGAAGAGGATAGTTGTGAGGGTTTTAATTTCTTCAGGGGGAAAGGTGATCTCTGAGTGGCTGGAAGAATGAGCTTGACAAGACTGACGGGAATGGCGAGCAGAGGGGAGCACATCTGAGAGCAGGGTATCAGGCTTCCTTCTGTGAAATGGAATGTGGCTTGGATTGTTGACCAAAGGTTACAAAACTGATTTTTTTTTCAAAGACTTTACAGGTAACTCCCTGTGAAAGACTATGAAATAAACCAGAGGACTGGAAAGAGAGTTCATCTGGTAAAGAGATAGCTATACAAACACGAGGACCTTTGTTTTAATCCCCAGGACAGGAAATTGGCTTTAATTGTATGTCATTCCTGTTTTGTGAAGGAGGAAGCCCACTGGCTGACCAGCCTAGCCTATTTGGTGAGTTTCAAGATGCTGTTCAAAAGCAAGGTGGACGATGTCTGATAAATGATACCCCAGCTTCAGTTCACACCCCATCTAGAGAGCTGTCTAGTCCTTCCACCTTCTCTTGTTGCTGTTGTGTCTGTTGTTGTTGCTCTGCTTATTATTCTTGCTGTTCTTGTTCTTCTTCTTGTTATCTTTTTCTTGTTGTTATTGTTCTCCTCTGCCCCCTGCCCCCAACAGAGTAGGCCTCCTGCAGCTGTCCACCCTCAGCTATTTGAGTATCTAGTCTCTAAGGGAAAAAACGAGTCTGACTCCTCCATTTACAATTGCAAGAATACAAGAAAAGTTTATGCTTTATAATCCTCTGACATTAGACTATCCAGATCAAATCATATGATGTAGAACATCCCACCATTCTCCTGCCATATACACACACAGACACAAAACAAACACTAGAGAAGTGAGAATTCCTGTTTATCCTTGTAATTGAAAAAGCTTCCTCCGAGAATCTCTCTTGTTCTGTATGTGGAGGCTATCTCCTGCTCTCACACTTTAGATGGTCCCTCCTGATGAAAAGTCTTTCCCAGCTTAAGTCTCCATCATGTACTGCCAATATGATGCTACACCTCTCCTTATGCTCTCCTCCTTGAAGGCTTTATCATGCTCTGCCGGCCACCACCATGGTTACTCTCCTTTTCTCCTATAAAGCTCATTTCGAAAGACCGTTTTATGTGAGCTCCTTCCCAGAGCCAGCTGATGTCTGAACTGCATTCTGTTATAACATGTAAGCCATCCTCTGTCCCCATACAAACATCTGAGACATCCTCTGCCACCACACAATCACCTAAGTAATCCTCTGCCCTCCCACAAACATGCACACACACACACACACACACACACACACACACACACGCATAAGAGAAAGAGAGAGAGAGAGAGAGAGAGAGAGAGAGAGAGAGAGAATAAAGAAAGAAATTAGGAAAGAAAATCAGAGACTGTGCTTTAGTTATTACAAACAAGAAAATGAAGCTTGTGTATTTTGGTGGGTTTAGAGGTGATAAGACTTGTTGATGCTTGCCATATACTTCCTTCTGGCAGCCATACATTTCCGCTTATGTCACATCCATGTGTGAGCACTCTGCCATTATTTCCTTCCTTGCTTTCACATATCTTTCCTTGGTCTGGATAGTTCACTTATTTTAAAGAGCTAGTAGGAAAATCTTCATTTCTTAGGAAATCATCCACAGATTTAGATTTGGATTTGGTGCTCTGTTAGGTAGAACTGTTTTGTTCCTGTGATTAAATTGTGGCCATCGTCTACTGCCATGTTCATTATAACTGTCTCCGTCTTCCATGCTCACATGCCATGTCAACTATGTATAGAAAGTCAATTGCATATTATAAATACAAGATGAATTCTGTATTGACTAAATGAACAACAGTTTTCAAATCAAATAAAGAGATCAGAGAGAAGACTCTATATCTAAGACATGGCCAGGTATTAATAAATTGATAATATTTGATCATTGACTAAATTTATTCAGCATATATTATTTAGTACTTACTATATACAGATTATTAAGTATATATTGGGGAAATAATAACAAGACACAATTATTGATAAGCTGAGAGCTAGTGGATGAATAGAGAGATAAGTGTCCAATAATGAACATCTATACCAGAAGACAAGGAGGCATACACTTTGAGAACTCATCCAAGGTGATATGGTATACAAAAATCTCATCTCTGTATCTTTACTTCTGTGATATACACAGAGGAATTTTAGTTAAAATATATTCCATTCCAAAAGGCATACACATAAATAACTTTGACAAAAACCGTAAAAATGCATAATTATTTTTGAATTACATGAACTGAACACTCCATAAGTCAGCCATAATCTGTAAATAAACTGCAGTCCTTTAGTGGTGTTCACAATATGTCCACTACAATTTCTACCATAGAGCACTAAGGGTAGATACACAAAACAGGTGGTCATTGTGTAAAGATACAACAAAGGCCTGAAAATTATTCATAGGCGAGGTAGCTTAGAGAAAGTGTCAGGTTCTTAATGAGACTGATTAAAACAACAATGGAGGAACCCAGGATAAGCTAAAGTTTCAAGTGTGTGATGAACCAGGCAGAGGAACTTGGCCGTCATTTTTCTTTTAAAATATGAACCATAGAATTTTATTTCAACTCTCTCACACACATACATACATATATGAAGATAGATAGACAGATGTGGATGGATGATGGATGTATGGATGGATGTATGGATGTATGTATGTATGGATGGATGTATGTATGGATGGATGGATGGATGGATGGATGGATGGATGGACAGAAATAAGTGTCCAGTAATCTTGGACATCCTGTTCTCATTAGCACCAGGCCTGGGACAGCACTCTGCCTTTCCACTGTCACATCCGGCTTCTGGCAGCTGGGGTAGATAGCTTAATTACTGATTCCTGGAAATGCCCTGGCTAACTCTTATGCTGGGGATTCTGAAGCCATTCAGCTAAGGATGGAAGGAAGAAATCTGCAGGATAAAGAACTGCTTGGGTTAAAAAGCATCCTTACAGTCTGCGTGCTGTGAAACCGAGAGGGCTTGCAGTTCCTGTCTGTGGCTAAGATGATAATTAATAGGGAGCCAGAAGGTGATTACAGTGTCTGCGAATTGATTACTGAAGGACTACGGATTCAGTGCAGTGCATTGGTTCAGAGCCCAGATTTCAGTCAGATGACCGGAGGTTCCAATCATGGAGATTTGCATTTTTATTAACAGACAAGCAATCTTAAAGCCATTATCTCTTTTAGCATTTTCTTTGTAATGGACTTTAATAACGTTACATTTCCTATCAGAACTGACCAACGCTGTTTTTTTACATGTACCTGTCAAAACATCTATAAAACTTGAAGCCTCTTTCTAGTCCCATTTATACTTCATATTTATGTGTGTGTGTGTGTGTGTGTGTGTGTGTGTGTGTGTGTGTGTGCGTGTGGTTTACTAATGCAACCCATTCTAGACTAATTTTGTGTAATGCAATGATGTGGCTCTTGTTCTTTTGTCTTTTCATTTTTCTATTCTTGTAGCAATTCTCCCCCACACAAACAAAACAGAAATCAGTCTAGATCTCTCCCATCTAGAAAATACTTCTTGCAAAATCTCAAAACAGCACATCTTTCTTCCTTAGTTACCATATGACAAAATTCCATCACTGTGAATCCACCGAACATGAGAAGTTCTACTTTCATATTAAACACCACTAATCTCTCCCTGTCCTTTTGTGCTGGCAGAATGAGAGGAGGGTCCACTACCAATTAATTGTTTAGTCTATGGAAGATGCTCTTCCTGAGACCTCTCAGTGTGGTTGTAGATTATTAGCCAATGGAAAGGATGGGCCCATTTGGGTGGTTCTTTGTTATTTTTAAAAACAAATTTCAGGAAGACAGAAGTAGTAGAACCACCCTGGATTTAGATTAACTATGGGAAACAGCATTAGCAGTAATACCATCCCAGGGATGTGTATGTGCCAAGTTCTATGCTTATACCCTGCACCAATTTTACTTACGTAAAACGTTCAAAATTATCTGGTGTTTATTTGTCTTGTATATTTGAAGAACTAATTTGTATGAGTCTTACTAAGAGAATATCACATATGGGTTTCTGAGCATTAAATAATGTCATGAATAAAGACATATCACTCAATGGAAACACTATTCCTAAGAGAGTCTTAAGACTCAGGAAGTAGGGTTTACCAAGGTTGTGGTTGTAGAAGAACAGTAATCACTGTAGGAAGAAGAGACTTTCAGTCAATGAAGCAGCAAGGAAGCTGTGCGGGAAATTCAAGGACCAAGCATCTGGGAGTCCTCGCCATATACTGTGGTCAGCTTGTCAGTGGTACAGCTAGCTGCCTTAGCCGTCCATGCTCCTTTGTGTCATCCATGTTTCTGCATGTACCGCCAATAAACTTATTGGTTCACTAAGCTAAAGATGCTGGAAATTGTCTCTCTCCTTTTATATTTGTGTTTTTCTGGTCTGTCATCAGCACCCTAACTGAGGTGAAAGAACACCTGTGCACATTTACCCAAGAAAAGTCATACAACAGGCAAGAGTCCAGAATCAGAGATGTATGAACCGGCAGCTTTGATGTCAGGATTATTACCGTGAGCAGTGAACATTCCAGAGCCAGCTGGGGATCTTAGTGGGTTATAAAACAGAGGGGTGGGATGCACACAGAGCCAAAGAAGAAACAAATCCTTAATTCTGAATACTGTTAGAGTTCGAAGATAGCGGAGAGTTTGGGCACTTGTTCATGGAGGAAGAATGTTTGCAGGTGGAACTGAAGGCTGAAATTCAGTGAAAATCGTGAATGACTTAGAGATCAATCTACAGTAAATCACAAAATAGTTACCAACATAGTCATAAATAATAATAGTAATTAGTAATAGGAAATGTACCCTTGAACTGCCATTACTTTTAGTCTTCATTCATTTATGTCCCTCAAAACACTGCCTCTTCTGACTTTTTCTTTCATTCATTTATTAAAGAAGCTCACATTGCTTACCTTCTCACATCTCACGTTATTCTGTGATGTAATTGCCGAACTGGAAGGGTGATACTTGACTCTTACATTCTGGGAATTTTACACCGTTACTGCCCATTCCCGAAAGTCTCCCTTCTCCGACAGCATGGGTTTGTCTTTCCTAATCTTTCTATTTATGAGGTCAAGTGCTCCTGGCTTCTATGACCAGGTCAATGCTGGAGTTTCAGTTAGTATGTGTGCTTTAGTTTCTCTTTTATAATTCTGCCTATATTAAAATCATCTTGTCTCTGTTTAGTTTGAAGTAATGACTCTATAGAAGACTTCTGTCTCGAAATCTGGTATATTATGGCATATGCTGATGTATGTAACCAAACACCTGTGAATGCCACAAGTTAACATGTCTATTTGTCACGTCATCTCATGGTCATTAGGCCTTAAAAATGCCGCCGATTTCTGTTCCCACCACCTGACACTCACAGCTAAAGTAGTGTTAGCTTTAATCCCTAAAAACTTTTTTGTCCCTGCTCTCTGCTCACATTCAACTCTATCCTTCAACACCAGTTTACCTTTGGCTGGAATTGCTCTAGAAACCTCTCTAATGAATAAGTTGATTAGCCAGGTGCTCAGAACCTTGAATGCTCCCTGGATTGTTGATGGAGGACAGGCAGAGGTGAGACAAATAGCTCGCTGGATACTTAACCACTACTTCTTGCAAGTGAGCACCCTTCTTTCTTTATGGGATTTAAAATAAGATTTTACTGGTAAAGAATTATTTTTTTTGCTATTTAGTGAGTCTAAATCACTGTTCTACATCTAATCCATTTTCCATGCTACAAGTATTATGCTAATATGCACATTTAGTCTCATCATTTCTGTGATAAATTACTTTGGTATTAGTTATGGCTTACTCTGGAAACCAGAACCGTAAGAGATAAGAAGTGAGATATCTCTTTTATACAGATCAACCCTTCTCTATCATGGAGGCTGGAAAAGATGTCTATGGAAGGCTGTTACTCATGCACTGAGTAATGAACTGTAGTCTGTGTCTGTTAGAAGCACCCAAAGCTGGGTAGGACCACTGTAGGGGGAGAGAGGCAAACACAAGCCTGAAAGAACTGGAAAGTACATTGTTGTAGGAGCTCGCTTGTTTGTTCCCCAGCGCTCAGCCCCCAAATAATCATACAGAAACTATAGTATTTGTAATATTACTTGGCCAATAGCTTAAATGTATTCCTGGCTAACTCTTATATCTTAATTTGATCCATTTCTATTAATCTGTGTTCTTCTTCATCTTCCCAAGTCTGTTCTGTTGTTCTACTGGCCTGTGTATCTGGTCTGCACAGCCTTATAGCAAGCAGTCTTTGGCTAGTTTCCCCATTGTGCCATTGTGTGCTGGCAGGTCTCTTTGCTGAACCTTTGAAGACTTTTATTACCGTTTTTCCTTTTTTTGTCACATTTTTACTATCTGCATGTATCTTGTTATCTCTGACTTTGTATTTCTACCATCATTGAATTTCCAAATTTAATCACTGATTCGTACAATCTTTAAAAATCCAGCATTGGATCTTTGGGAACCAAAATGCATTTATTTATTTAAGTGGCATGTTTTCAAAAGAGGAGAATGTAAATGGCAATGGGTCTCTGATCCTAGTGCACATACTAGCTTTGTAGGAGCCTAGGCAGTTTGGATGCTCACCTTACTAGAAAAGGATGGAGGTGGGGGTTCCTTGGACTTCCCACAGGGCAGGGAACCCTGATTGCTCTTTGGGCTGAGGAGAGAGGGGGACTTGATTGGGGGAGGGGGAGGGAAATGGGAGGCGGTGGCGGGGAAGAGACAGAAATCTTTAATAAATAAATAAATTTAAAAAAAAAGAGGAGAATGTAAAAGCAAACAACAGCAACAAAATGAAGCAAAGAGCAGAAACTTCCAAGTAAAGTCAATGGCAGTCATTCACCAACTTTATTGGGCAAAACCAGGGAGAACTTCCTCTGTGAGCTATGTAACAGTTCAGGAGGCTGTGTTTTTAAAATGAGAGGCTGAGCGGTTCTGATGCAGGTGGTCTGAATCTACACGTTGAGAAACTGCCACAGAGAACAATTGCTGAAGGGAACAAGGGCAGGTGGAAGCCAATGTGTAAAACAAACAATTATCTGTAATTTAACACTTAGCTAGTTCTGGCTTCGCAGTGTGGAAAACTGGTCCAAGTACAGAAGCAGTTAGCTGCTGACAATAGAAACCTCATGATTGAAAGAATGCACCGAAGAGGGATTATGCTGGACCGCGGTTCTGCACAACTTGAGAAAGACACAGAAAATAAGCCGTTTTGTGGAATAAGCTTCTTAAAATTTTCTTAGAAAAAAAAAAAACTTTACTGAATCGACTGTTTTCAGCTTTAGGGACAGAATGCAGAGACTTGATATAGATTCCAAATATTTGAAGTGGTCAGGACAAGCGTTAAATTGAGTAAAGACAGATAAAGCAAAGCATGCTAATGTGAATGTACACACCCACCCACCCACACACACCCACACCCACACAAACACACACACACACTCACTATAGTACACAAATAATTTAAAGAAAATCTGTTCAAAATCATCACGTTCTTTGTCGTGTTCTAATTGCTCATCGTAGGAATTTCTAGATTTTCAAGTCATCCTATTCTGAAAGCTGCCTCCTAACCTAAGCCCTGGTAATTTTCCTAGGTGTTTGGTGTTTGATTCATCTCTTGGCTAAACCCTTGTGGAATGTTTATTCTCAATTGTCTCTTTGCGCTTCTATGACTAACATCATTATCAACAAAGAAGATTTATCCCACCCACACTACAAATCTCTCCCCATTGTTTCGGAGTGACTCTGGATTGTCAAGTGTGTAAGGAGACAGATTCTCTTTCACTATGCTCATATGTCGAGCTCCATGGCATCGTGTGGGTACTTTTGTGTTAGCCAAGTCCGCATCATCTCTTGTTAGCCACCACTGCATGTCTCCTTGCCCATCAGGTGTTATAACACTATAATCTTCCTCCAACAAACTATGGGCACTTCTATGACACTAAATCCCCATGAGGTTCTTTTGTAGTGGAGGTGTTTTGGTTTGTTTGTGTTTGTTTGTTGGCAAAACTGAGTGATCTGACTGTCTGATTTGGTTCATACCATTGTAGAGTGAACCTGATCAATCTAGACTAAACTGGTATTTTGCAAAGTTTTCAATACTTTTGGTTTATAAAAACTTTGATTTCATAAAACTTAGGTATAAATCCAAAGATAGGCGGGCCAACAAATCAGGTTGAACCACACACACAGCCTCAGCCTCATTGAGGCCTATGTAGTTAATGTGGAAACTGGTCCACTGTAGATGATCTTGCTGTGGTCCTCTTTCTCCATCTATTTTCAACATCTAATTTCATTTACCATCCCCTAAAGGCCAGCATTGCATTGGTTAAAGCTGAATTCTTTTGTTAAATATATATGTTGTTCTTATGAGAAGCTAGTGTCTTTTTGCTTTTTCGAGACAGGGTTTCTTTGTAGCTTTGGAGCCTGACCTGGTCTACACCAGGCTGAACTCGAACTCACAGAGATCTGCCTGCCCCTGCTTCTTAAGTGCTAGGATTAAAGGCACGTCCCACCATTGCCTGGCTAAGAATCTAGTGACTTAAAACACGAGACTATCAACCACCTGACATATCAATATATAAATTATGTAGACAGTGGTAGAAATAAAAATGTAATGATTTTTTTAACATGGCAAATATTTTATCTATACTAGTTACGGTCTCTAAAAATACTTAGTTGATAATAACTAAATAAATATAATAACCAATGTTCATTAGATGTTTGCCACTTAGGTCTTGCCTGACTTTGGCTCTTTTACTCCTTACTAAACTGCAAGCCAGGAAGTTCCTCAAAAGAGCCCATCTCACAGGTTGACAAGTCACACTGCACCCTTCATACTCGTCAAGGCAGCTTGATGTCTAAACCCCATTTTTCGGCTGATAAAACTGAAACTTGGAACATTTAACAGCAAAGACACTGCCTTGTAAGGAGAGCTAGGAGTTGAATGCCAGGCTCAGGATTTAGGCATGGCTTGTGCTCCACCTCGTTTGAATCACAGCATCTCACTTCCCAAGTTGTGTCTCTGGCTCCTCTGGAAAAACAAATGGTCCATTGGTGGGAGCTCATCATTTTCAAATGACTCTAAATGTCTCTCTACATAAACATAAAGACACAGTCTTTTCATCCCAGTCCAAACATCTCTACTTGTTGCCAAAAGGTAGCAGCAGGCTTGTCCTATTTACTTCTATTATAGTAAAAGTGAAGGGAAAGATAAGCATTTCCTGTTGGTACACTTTTATGACAGGACTTCTTCCCACTCTGTCACACTTCTTCCAATAACTATGTGAGTGTGCAAGATGGAGTAAGACTTAAAGGCAGATCTTCAAAGCACCAACAATTCTTAGTATCACATTTATGGCTTCTTAACTCTTCTGGTGTGAAGGATTTGACCCTAGACTTTGGATTAGACAAACACAGTCTGAATAGCAGTTTCACTGGTTAGTAGTCTGAATAGCAGTTTCACTGGTTAGTAGCTGTGCAGTGTAGGATAGCCCAATTTTAAACTTTAAGCTTCAGATTTTAGTACTTACTGTTCAGTGTGAACAACGAAGTAAATAACACGTCCAAATTAGTCACACTCATGAATGAGTAAACAATTAGGCAAATTAAAATACAAATGAAATTTGTTATGTATTATATGTGGTCCGGCTATTATTGAGGACCCAGCCAAGTGTTTTGCAGAAAGCAAATTTTCAATAAATGCTTGCTCAAGTAGTAAAGGAATGGATGGGTGAATCATTAAGAGCATCACAGAAGTCCACTGCAGTCATTCTCAGTTGCATAAGGTCTCATATAAGGCCAAACAGCATCAAGACAGGGAGGAAACGAGATAGACTAAGTCATGGTTTCAATGAGATGTGTTTTACTTCACTACATTAAGATCTCTTTGGATTTCCTAAGATATGCAACCAGTTAAGTGGCTGGCTTTAGCTGTCACTCTGAACATATAATCATGTCCTGACAGGATCTTGGAGAAATGTGGTCTTCTCAGGAAAAGTGTAATGTCAGTGGAGGAGATCACTTGTTTCCTGGCTGCCCGGCAGCTTAGACCCAAAAATAATCACACAGAACCTATATTACTTAAAATGCTGCTTGGCCCATTAGTTCTAGCTTCTTATTGTCTAACTCTAACATACTAATTTAACCCATTTCTATTCATCTGCCTATCACCACATGGCTGTGCCTTACAGGCTAAAGTTCCAGTGTCTGTCTCTGGTGGGTCTACATGGCTTCTCTCCAATTCTGCCCTTTTTTCTCCCAGCATTCAGTTTAGTTTTCCTTGCCTAGCTCTGTTCCACTATAGCTCTGCTATAGGCTTAAAGCAGTTCCTTTATTAACCAATGATATTCACAGCATAGAGAGGGGAATTCCATATCAGTACAAAGCATTCCTAATGCTGAACTAAAGACTCATTTTTCCTGGGACCTGGATGTAAAATTGAACTGCAAATGGGTCCTTTTTGTCACAGCATGGATCTGATGTGTGAAGAGCAATCTTTTATGTGTGAGAATGAAAGAGCCACTCAAAGGCATTGAACTCCAGCTTCAGATGAAAGAGTTAATGCTTCTATAACTGAAAATAGTCAAAACATACACTAATTGACCACTCACAATATGGATTATATCAGACAAAATGTAATCACAATAAATCTGTAAGTTTCTTTGGCAGATGCTTCTATTATTGACTTCATAAAAAATGTAAAACTATTTTAGTATGTTCACATTAAATAAAACCATCAAACTGAGCATTTAGAAGGAACAACACTTAAATATAGCTTATGATATAATGGATGAAATGGTGATGCATATTCAAACATTTCAACAAATACTGATCTTTAAAATGCATTTTAAAAGATATTCATTAGAAAACAGAAACATTCCTCATATCTTCAGTGATAAAAGTCAAAGCAGATCGGTACCCATAGCGCAGGGGCAGAGGGCTTGCCTGGTATGTGTGAGGCCTTAGGGTCAGTCCTCTTATGTCATAAAACATTAAATAACATAAAACTGTCATGGGGACTCCACATTATCTTCTGATAAGTGTCATATAATGAGGAATAGCTTAACTCAGAGGAAAATTTCCATTGTGATGAAATAATATAATGCTTATTTAATTTTTCTGCCTAAAGAAAGAACTAGGAAGAAAAAGTCAAAAACTGTGTCTACAGTAAGACTAAAATCTTCTGCAAATCTCAAAAATGCCTGGCAAATGGCATGCATCTTAGATAAAATCTATGACTCTTCAACGTCTAAAGCTCAAGAGAATGTTTCAGAGCCTAGCAACATGTGCTTCCCAAAAAAGCATGCATGACACTTCTATGCACTTGTTCCCTTTCTGGATAACTGAGGTGTTGGAAGGGAGAAGAACAGCAACAGGATACTTGACATTCTTTTTATGTGCAAAAATCTAGAAGTCTCAACTGGGAAAATAAGGTTAAAAAAAGCACAAAACGTGGAATGGGAGACACGCTCATTCTTTACCTGTCAACCTCATTCTACATGCTAAAGGAGAAAAACAAATTTCAAAGGAAAGTAATCTGAAATAGAGACATAGTTAATTCAACCTTTTCAGCCAGATGTTGTCTGTTCATTTTCATAGGATAAGGTTTGGAAACAAATACAGCCTTAGGATACAGGTAACACCAAATTTGGTGGGCTAACAGGATACATTCATCACAATTCCATGAGTTGGTACCTGCTGGAATCCACTTAACACCTTCCTTTGCACAAGCTGAGTAGAACACACATACCACAAATAATAGCAGAATAGAATAAAGTCATATTCAACCTTAAGAATTAAACTAATAATCTCTATGGTGAGACTTACTTTCACAACATTAGATGAAGAAGCATAATAACAATAGCTGTTTGCATTGGCATACTAACAGACATTTGCATCATTGGAATAGAATTGAAGTTCCTGACATAAATTCACCTACATATGAACACCTAATTTTTTATAAAAAAAAATAAAAGCCAAAATTATACAATGAAAAAAATCTTCAGAAAATGGTGCTGGCATGACTGGATGGCAACATGTAGAAGAATGCAAATAGATTTTTATCTATTGCCCTGCACAAAACTCAAGTCCAAGAGGATCAAAGACCTCAACATAAACCTAGTTACACTGAAGCTGATGGAAGAGAAAATGAGAAGCAGCCTTGAACACATTGGCACAGAAGACGACTTTCTGAATATAACACCATTTAGTAGACTGCTATTTTGTCTTATGGACACTGTGATTAACAACTAATATATGGAACCTCCATAAACTGAAAAGTTTCTGTAAGTCAAAGGACACTGTCAATAAGACAAAATAGCAGTCTTCTAAATGGGAAAACATCACTTTTTTTTTTTTTCTGGTCCCTGTCTCCTGATGTTCTCTGGGGCTGCCCAACATTCTGCTTCTTTTCCAAAGCAGAAACATATTGACTAGGCAGAGTAATAGAGTTTGATACAGCTCTTAATTGTCATCAGTGTACAGTATAGTCTCACCAAATTACATTGCCACTGGCCAGTCATCCTGGCAGCCTTGGTGATCTCTATGGCAATTAGGACAATCTGTCCTTGTTGGTTTTCCTTCTGTAGTTTAGGAAAAATTGTAAATACAAAATTTGTCCAGATTTCCTTTTTTTAAAAACATGTGTGGGGATGACATCATAGCACTGTGTGTTCAAGTATAAACTGGAAGTTTACATCTGTAGCACTCTCCCAAAGAGTTTGTCCTTCAGGCATATATATATACAAAAAAAAAAAAAAAAACAACCAAACAAACAAACAAACAAAAACCAGACAGCTACTTCCACCTGTGCCAATTTTCAGCGAGGCACAAATAGAAGCATTTCTGATGCAATTACTGATCTGAGTCTTTAGGAAGAAGACCAGCTCTAAGTCTAGTGCACAGATACACTTGGTTCACATGCGGACTGTTGGTAGTCCTCTACAGTTTGATTTTTGAAATGCTTGGCCACAGTGCAAATGCCTCTCACCCCTGCCTTTGTTACTTCTCAGGCTCCCAACAACTCACTCAACTTGGCTTTGCCTCCCTCCATCAGCTTTGGTAATTAGCCAAGCTTCCTCAAGTGAAAATAAAGAAAATGGTAATGGAGCGAATTCAGTTCTGCTTCAACCTTCCGTGAACTCAGTCTTCTTTGTAGGTGTCTTTGCCATTTGTTCTGCATCTGCATTCAACGTCTTAACTACTGTGGAGCTTTAGGCAAAAATTTCTAAGAAGCCGGGAGACTCAAAGTGAGCGATTTTAAATCAGGCTGCACCGAGTTCATCGGAAGACTGATTTACTGATGTGCTCAGATTTCCAGGACGGGCAGAGCATACCCACGAGGACAGATCTTCTTTGTGCCGAGGCCTAACTGTCACTCATAAAACACACAGCACTGTGCTATCGCTAGACCCATTCGGAACACCTGACAACTGTTGAACAAACACAGTAATTCATTAGAATCGCGGGAAGTTTTCTCTTGAGCACTGTGAATAGCCCCGCTCTTGCTTCAGGACAGAATGCTAATGCAGGCAGCCTGGGATCAAAGTGGACTGGCATGCGCGGTTAGGACAAGGAGTCACTCCACACTGGTGTTTCTGTGTGATTCTTTTGTTCAGCCAGAAGAGCGCTGCCAGCGGAAGCGCGCCCACGAGCGGTCCACTGACAATTCCCAACAAGCAAATCAAGCAAGGCTGAGATGTGTTCTGCTCGCTCGATGTATCCAAAAGGCAGTTTTGTGTTTAGTTTTTTTTTCTGAAGCTCAGACTATGCCATAACAGGTTTGTTACCCTGGGCAGGCTGACTAGCTGGACAGCTACAGTCCCTCTCAATAGCAGGGAGAAGCAATCCTAGAAGCTGACAAGCTCTCTGGAGCCTTTTATTGCTGGAGACAGGCTGAAAGCCTGGCACTTACTCTGGGTTTACAGAGGCAGTATCGCTGATGAAGCCCGTCCTTTCCCTTTTTTGTTTGATAACCAGGCAACACTCCTTCCTATGACAAGTCACAAATGTATTTGTTTTTTTTTACTTTCCCCCAACTCTCCCCGCAGCTGCCAGTAACAATCTCCACTGCTCTGCTGTCACTCTCAGACCCCATCCATGCTAAGGACTCTGAAGGGGCGTTTAATTCTCGCTTTGTTAAAGCTCATTCTGTTTAAGATGACAATGTACATTTAAGTTACAAATTAGCTCCATTCTCGACATTCCATCCTGCTTGTTTTTACATCTGCGATGTGGAACTTTACTGTGAGATTATACTTAATAATAAAACCATGCTATGAAAAGATAACTAATGAAATTAAATATAGCATGCATGGTAGTTTAACATATAAAAATAGGGTGTGATAATCCATAAAACTATGTATATATTTATTTTTATTTCAAATGTTAATAGTTAAAAAATCAAAGTCCAAAAATGCAACCAAACATGCAAGATCAAACACATTACACAAAAGATAAAAGGATATTCAAAAACGGGAAAGTAATGTGCTTAAGAAATGATTATGGATCACTTATACTCCCATGTACTAAAAAATATTTTTAAAAACTGATACCTGTGTTTGTAAATGTGCCACATTTTCTTTATCCATTCTTCAGTTTGGGGGCATCTAGGTTGTTTCCAGGTTCTGGATATTACAAATAATGCTTCTATGAACATAGTTGAACAAATGTCTTTGTAGTATGATTGGGCATCCTTTGGGTATTTGCCCAAGAGTGGTATTGCTGGGTCCTGAGGTAGATTGATTCCCAATTTTCTGAGAAACTGCCATACTGATTTCCAGAGAGGTTGTACAAGTTTGCATTCCCACCATCAATGGAGGAGTGTTCCCTTTACTCCACATCCTCTCCAGTATATCATTGGTGTTTTGGATCTTAGCCATTCTGACTGGTGTAAGATGGTATCTTAGAGTCGTTTTGATTTGACTTTCTCATGTGGCTAAGGATGTTGAACATTTCCTTAAGTGTCTTTTAGCCATCTGAGATTCTTCTGTTGAGAAATCTCTGTCTAGTTCTGTATCCCATTTTTAATTGGAATATTTTGAAATTTGATGTCTAATTTTTTGAGTTTTTTTATATATTTTGGAGATTAGTTCTCTGTCTGATATGGGATTGATGAAGACCTTTTCCCATTCAATAGGCTGCCTTTTTGTCTTACTGAGTGTGTCCTTTGCTTTACAGAAGCAAAAGAGGCCCCATTTATAAATAAATTTTTACTTTCAATGTCTGGGCTACTGGTGTTATATTTAGAAAGTTGATCTCCTGTGCCTGCGCATTCAAGGCTATTTCCCACGTTCTCTTCTATAAGGTTCATTGTGGTCAGATTTATATTGAGGTCTTTAATCTATTTGAACTTGAGTTTTGTGCTTGGGGATAGATATGGATCTATTTTCATTCTTCTACATGTTGACATCCAGTTATGCCAGCACAATTTGTTGAAGATGCTTTATTGTGTCTATTGTACAGTTTTAGCTACACATTAGAGTACTACTCAGCAGTAAAAAAAAAAAATGACATCTTGAAATTTTCATGCAAATAGATGGAACTAGAAAATAACCATCCTGAGTCATGTAACCCAGACCCAGAAAGATGAACATAGCATGTACTCAGTGGATACTAGCAGTAAAACAAATGATATTGAGCATATAGTTTATGATCCTAGAGAAATTAAGCAACAAGATGATCCAGAAGGAAAACATACATAGATCCACCTGGAAAAGGGAAATAGACAAGATTGCTTGACAAAACTAGTAGCATGAGAGTGGGGGGAGAAGGGAGGGAAGGAGAGAAAAAGGAAGGGAGACAGGGAGGGGGAGGAGAACTTGAGGGAATGGGATAGTCGGGATGAAGGAAGAACGGAGGTGAGAGAAAGGAATGAGATATTTTGATTGAGCCATTATAGAACTAGCAAGAAACCTGGCACTAGAAGATTTCCCAGGAATCCACAAGGAGACCCTCAGCAATAAAGGAGATGGTGCCTGAACTGGCCTTGCCCTGTAGTCAGATTGATGAATATCTTAAATGTCACCATAGAACCTTTATCCAGCAACTGATGGAAGCAGAGGCAGAGATCCACATCGGAGCACTGGACTGAGCTCACAAAGTCCAGTTGAAGAATGAAAGGAGTAAAAATATGAGCAAAGAGGTCAAGACCATGATGGGTCCACCACTGAAACAGTCTGTCTGAACTAATAGGAGCTCACCAACTCTAGTCAGATACGGAAGGTATAAGCATTGGACCAAACTAGTCCCTTTGAATGTGGGCGACAGTTTTATAGCATACTGCAGGGCCACTGGCAACAGCACCAGGATTTATCCTTACTGCTTGAACTGGCTCTTTTGGATTGATACCTTGCTCATCTTAGATAGAGATGACGTTTGGACGTTCCGCAAAGCAATGTGCCTTACTCTCTCTGAGGAGTGGATGTGGAGTGGGTGGAGGTAGGTGGGGAAAATGGGAGGAGGTGAAGGAGGGCGGAACTCTGGTATGTAAAATGTAAAATAAAAAAAGATAGTTTGTTTTCTTTTTTAAATAAAATAAAATAAATTATAAAACTGATACATGTAGAACATCACATGAGGTTGTCTGTTAGCCTCTACTTGCTCATACACTCACACCTGTGGATACCCATAGCTGAACACACACAAACATAAACTTGTATGAAGAAACAAATGCCATGACCTCAATGTGGTAACAGATTCTTGTGATGTGAAGAGATCAAACTAGTCTAGCTTTTCAGGTTGAATTTCATAAAAGAATAGTCCGTCTTGAAAAAATACGATTTAGAAAATGAAGAAATGAGTCAGAGACTGAAAGAAAATATTCCAAGAAAGTATTAAATGAACTCTAAAAACTCGATATAATAAAAACATTCCTGTACAATTTAAGCAGAAGAGTTTAAGAGACACTATGCTGGAAATCAATGCAGTTGAAGAATGACATGGAAACAGGCTCTCAACCCCCTGGTGCTCGTGGAAATGAAAGTTGTAACCACAACAAAATGTCACTAAGTAACTATTAGAAGGGCTCACTCGCATCTAATAAGGAAGACAATTCGTGAAAAGCTGGCAAAGATGAAGTGGAACCAGAGTTTTAAAAACTGCTGGTAGAATTCAAAATATCACAGACTTCTTGAAAGGAAATCTAGTAATATCTTTAAAGATAAATATACTTGGCCTGCTCTGAAATCAGCAACACACCTACATGTCTCAACACAAAAAACTTATAATGTGAATTATATTAGAAACTTTGTTCATCATCACCAAATGAAGGAAATAAAACTGTCAGCTGGCAAACAGTTTATTAGATCATAACACATCCATACAGTACAATTTTATCCAACAATAAATAACACAGGTTACTGTCATAGAAAAAAATCAGAGGTATTGTGTTAAAATAAGTGACACCTTCCTTCCTTGCCAGCCCCCCTCCCACACATATGCTACACAATTTGCTTCTGCTTTCATGAAAGAACTTCAGTAATTGGTTGTCATGGGCCAGACAGCAGAAGGTAGAATAGTCCGTGAGAAAGGAAACACTGGGGGTCATTAAGTATCTTGACTATAACGGTGCTTCTGTGACTGATGAACTTGTTAGAATCCACAGAAGTATGCCTGAAGATCATGAAGCTTACTGTATGAAAATCAGATTTGTATAAAAAAACAATACAAATATTTTTTGGTGGTGCAGAATTCTTGTATTTGTTTTAGACATTATAATGAAAATGATAAAAAACATTGAAGTATTGCAAAGGTCTTCAGGTCATATAACATTTGATCGAGACCGAATCTGGAATAGGTTCATTGTGTGGACTGTAAGACCGAAACTGTTTCCGCAGACAGAAGGAGCAAAGGAAAAGTAGATAGGGAACTGGTGTTTAGAAGCATCTGAACATGCACAGTAGGATGTAGGAAACCAGGCTACCACACAGCCTGTCTGAAGCTTATGTGTTTAATCAAGAGCATTTTTTTTCCTGCACTTCCCATTCAAAATTAGTAGCTGCACACCCTTGTAATTTTGAAAACATAAAATCTAGACAGAGTAGCATTGTTCAATTCTTAAAATAAGAAAATGTGTGCTGTAATTCTGTAGTAAAGTTTCAAGTTAGGGATTGTGAAGCCTCCAGAAGTTCCTTTATTGCACAGGATTGTTCTGGCTATCCTGGGGTTTTTGCTCTTCCATATGAAGTTGAGTACTATACTTTCAAGGCCTGTGAAGAATTTTGAAGGGCATTGCATTGAATCTATAGATTGCTTTTAGTAAGATTGCTATTTTTACTATGTTAATTCTACCTACCTAAGAACATGGGAGATCTTTCCTTTTTTTTTTTTTTTGGTGTCTTCTTCAATTTCTTTCTTCAAAGATTTAAAGTTCTTGTCATACAAATATTCCACTTGTTTGGTTAAAGTTACTCCAAGATATTTTATGTTACTTGTGCAAGGATGATGTTTCTCTGATTTCTTTCTCAGAACATTTATCATTTGTGTAAAGTAGGGCTACTGATTTTTTTGAGTTAATTGTATATCATACTACATTACTGAAAGTGTTTATGAGTTTTAGAAGTTCCTTGGTAGAATTTTTGGGATCACTTATGTAAACTATCATATCAACAGCAAACAGTAAGAGTTTGACTTCTTTTCTGATTTGTATCCTCTTGATCTCGCTTTGGTGTCTTATTGCTCTGGCTAGAACCTCAAGAAGAATATTGAATAGATATGGAGAGTGTGGACAACCTTGTCTTGTTCCTGATTTCAGTGGGATCTCTGTGAGTTTCTCTCCATTTAGTTTAATGTTGGCTGTTGGCTTGCTGTATATTGCCTTTATTATGTTTAGGTATGTTCCTTGTATCCCTGCTCTCTCCAAGACCATAATCAAGAAGGGATGTTGTATTTTGTAGAAAGCTTTTTCAGCATCTAATGAGACGATCATGTGGTTTTTACTTTTTCAGTTTGTTTATATGGTGTTACAGTACTGAAAACAGACTAATATTGGCATAAAAGCAGACAGGAGGACCAATGGAACCAAATCAAAGACCCAGATATTAATCCCCATATCTATGAACACCTGAATTTTGACAAAGAAGCAAAAAATATAAAATGGAAAAAAGAAAGCATATTTAACAAATGGTACTGGCATAATTGGATATTAACACATAGAAGAATGAAAATAGATTCTTATCTATTGCCATGTACAAAACTCCAGTGCAAATGGATCAAAGACCTCAACATAAAGCCAACCACACTGAACCTTATAGAAGAGAAAATGGGCCGTATACTTGAACACATTGGCATAGGAGACCACTTCTTAAATATACTCTCAGTAGAAGAGACACTGAAAGAAACAATTAATAAATAGGACCTCTTGAAACTGAAAAGCTTTTGCAAAGAAAAAGACATGGTCAACAAGACAAAACTGCAGCCTACAGAATGGGAAAAGATCATCACCAGGCACACATCAGATAGAGGGTTGATCTCCAAAATATATAAAGAACTCAAAAAAATTGGTCATCAAAAGAACAAATAATCCAGGCTGGAGAGATGGCTCAGTGGTTAAGAGCATTGCTTCTCTTCCTAGAGGTCCTGAGTTCAATTCCCAGCAACCACATGGTGGCTCACAACCATCTGTAAGGGGTATGGTGCCCTCTTCTGGCCTGCAGGTATACACACAGACAGAATATACATAATAAATAAATATTAAAAAAGAACAAATAATCCAGTAATAAAATGGGGTATAGACCTAAACAAAGAATTCTCAACAGACAATCTAAAATGGCTGAAAGATACTTAAGGAAATGCTCAAGATCCTTAGCCATCAGAGAAATGCAAATCAAAACAATTCTGAGATTCTATATTAAACCTATAAAAATGGCAAAGATCAAAAACACTAATGACAACTTATGCTGGAGAGGTTGTGGGGTTAAAGGGAACACTCCTATATTGTTGGTGGGAGTACAAACTGGTAAAGCTGTTTTGGATATCAGTATGGCAGTTTCTCAGAAAATTATGAAATAACCTTCCTCAAGACCCAACAATACCACTTTTGCATATATACCCAAAGGATGCTCAATCTTATCACAAAGACATGTACTCAACTTTGTTCATAGCAGCATTATTTGTCATAGACATAACCTGGAAACAAACCAAATGCTCCTCAACTTAAGAATGGATAAGGAAAATGAGGTACATTTACACAATGGAGTACTAGACAGCAGAAAAAATAATGATATCTTGAAATTTGCAGGCAAATGCATGGATCTAGAAAACATCGTATTGAGTGAGGTAACCCAGACCTAGAAAGACAATTTATTATATGTACTCACTCTTAACTGGCTTTTAGACATAAAGCAAAGAAAACCAGCCTACAATTCACAATCCCAGAGAACCTAGAAAACAATGAGAACCCTAAGAGAGACATACATGGACCTAATCTACATGAGAAGTAGAAAAAGACAAGAGCTCCTGAGTAAATTGGGAGCATGGGCACCATGGGAGATGGTTGAAGGGGAGGAGAGAGGTATGGAGGGGAGCAGAGAAAAAAATGTATAGCTCAATAAAAGGAATATATATATACATATATATACGTATATATATACATATATACGTATATATATATATATATATGTTTCTGCTCCATAGTTCTTAGATCGAAATATAAATGGTTGCTGATAATCTCTAAGGGGCATTTACTCTTTCGGGCCATGAGGGTGCAATGCTGGGTTCCTAAAATGATAATAAAATTGGAGGCCAGTTAACTGAAGGTACTGGTTGCAGAGGTGCCTATATTGTGAAGCACAATGGGCAGAAAGGTCCACAGGACAGTATGAAAGATTTCCCAGTGAAGGCATCCACACTAAAAGTATAAACCCTAGGCAAAAAAAAAAAATCCCTTGCTGAGGTGGATATCTGGATGTTTTTTTAGTGATGGTGTGAGCATCTGTTTCAAAAACAGATTGCGCTGTATGAATGAAATACTTTCTCAAGGTGGTCTTATTTTTGTCAAATACATACAAATAACACATGCAGGTAATATAACATAAAATTAATATTATATGATGGTTTACTTCTCCCAGAAGTATCCAGGGGTAAGACACTTTGTAACTTGCCTGTTTTCTTGTGCTCATATGAATGTGTTTCTACTGTTGACTGTTGACTTACTACTTTGCTTTGATTTCTTGTCTTTGTAGCACCCCGTACAGACTACACATTTCCCCACCCTTAAAATGAACTGCCTCTAAGATTTTGACCTAATAAATAGGACTTAATAATTTTAGCTCTAAAACTTTTATTTCTTCTTGCCTGTGTTGCTTCTCCTTCCACTTACGTTTTAAGTAACAAAAGTAAATTTCTTACTTTTTCCTTTACTGAATTTCTAACAATTTGTCTTTTATTTTCTTTCCACACACCTGCAGTATTTTCTTCCTACCCAACTATATTCTAGGACAGCCATTAAAGTTGGTGTAACCTATCAAATTTCATGAGGATCCATGGGTTTTGGGAGGACTGCTTATTCTCAGTGCCACACGCATGTGTCCTTCTTCAATGCTTCTTCTAACACATGCAGGTGCCTTGTTGTGACTCTTCTTGAGATTGCTCTTTGACATCTCAGGTCTTTCAGACTGTGTGAATCTTTCTTAACTTATGTTCACAAATTGCTGAGTTATCACGTCTAGTATTTTCTGAAGATAGAGCATACTGAAAACCAATTATTTCAATAGTTCCTCAGCTGGCAAACTTCATATCATCTTGACACTTGTATCATATTTACCAAGATACAGGAATATAGAAATTCTAGGTAAAATTATTTTTCTGTGATTTTTGAAGGCATTGCTCTGCTATCATCTAAAATCCATACTGTACCTAAGATGCATTTTTTTATCTTTAGAAGCTTTAATATTTTTATTGTAACTCTAGAGGCTCTAAAATTTCATGAAAACTCAAGTTGGTACAGACATTTTTCCCATTACTATGCTAAACACTTCAAGGGCCTTACTAAATAGTAGAATTTTGTTTCTGGAAAATTGTATTTTTAGATGATTTAGGTAATTTCACTTCCATTTTTGTTTTCTCAGGAGCTATGATGGTACTGAATTCATGAATTCTATATTTCACTGCTTCCTGTCACTCACTAGATTGCCCTTTAAGTGTGTGTTGTGTTGACTTAATCACTTCATTGTACTGCTTTTCTTTAAAAAGAGCAGGGCTTCCTAAGAGTCTATTTTTTTAATTATTTGACTGCTTTTTCAAAAAAAAAAAACCCCACAAGTTCAAATTTTAAGCTGATCTTAATTTTAGGTGGCTCTCCATATAAATGATAACTACAAAATCTTTCAGTTTTATGTGAAAGCAACTTTTAATTTACATGTCCAAGAACCTCAAGAAAACTCAGTTCAGATTAAAGCCAAAAACACATTAACAAAACTTTGAAAATCCCAAAACAAATAGAAAATGCATAAAGCAAGTGATTCACACATTGAGAAATTATCAGTAAACATCACATTAAAAAATGACAGAGCAGAAAGTAGTAAATGCACAATCAGTTTTTACAAAGAGAAAATTTAGATAAGAAGTTTATACCTGGAAGACTTTCAGTTTTTAAAACTATGAAAACACATTACAAAGGATTAAATATGGGAGTAGAGAAGTCATTATTAGCAAGCCCACATGAAATACTCAACGGTGATATACAAAGTAGAGAAAAAAATGATGTCAATATAATATGCAAATAAAATTGTTCATTTATTCTATTGACATTTTTAAGTATTCAAGACTGTAAGAAGCTGGGGTATATGCATATTGGTTTGTGGTGTGGGAAGTCCTTCTGTCTATGTGTTGCTTTTATTGGTTAATGAATAAAGCTGTTTCAGTCAGTGGCTTAGCAGAATAGGGAAAGACAGGAATTTCAAGCAGACAGAGGAGGAGAGAGTAGGCAGAGTCAAGGAGATGCCATGTGTCTGATCCTGGAAGAGACATACACCATAAACTTGCCCGTAGGCCATGACCTCATGGTGTTGTACAGATTAATAGAGATGGGTTGATTTAAGATGTAAGAACTGGCTAGAAATATGCTTAAACTATTGGCCAAACAGTATTGCAATTAAACAACCCCACAAAGAACTTATGGATTACACTCAATGGATTATACACTAAGCCATAAAGAAACCTCAGTAAATATAAACATAGTGGGACTTTATACTCCAATGTAATAAGAAATAATGAACAGATACTGATAATCCATAAATATTCAGAAAATGAACAAAATATTTCTAAATGATCCATTAGGAAAAGAAGAGATTACATGGAAATTAAAAAATTGGATAGGAATAAAATAAAAGACAATTCAAGGATTGCAGTTCAAAGAGTAAGGGATGTTCTTCAGTTCATACAAAGATGGAAGGGGTCAAGTTCACACTTGAAGCTTCATGTTTAGAAACTGATATATGAATATCCTGCTAAAGCTAAGCTTAACTGATACAGGTAAATATTATATAAGGATTGTTGCATGACTAATGAATACAAAGTTGGTCCTTAGAAACTGAACAAATGACACAAGGCTGTATCTTCTTCCTTTCCATAATATGTGAGTAACCAATATATCTATTTGTCACCCTTCTCTCTATCTCTTTCTCTCCCCGCCATGTGTATGTGTGCATATGCTCATGAGTGTGTATGTGGATGTGTGTGTATGTGTGTGCATATTAGAGCCTAGAAGCTGGCAGTAGGTGTGTTCCTCAATACTCTCCACCTCACCTATCAAGGTAGGCTCTCTCTCTGAGTGAGAGCTCACCATTTTGGTTGGTCTGACCACACAGTTTGCTCCAGAGCAAGCAGAATACAAAACATGAAACGTTCTAGATTGTGAAGAGATGGCATTCTTATCTCCTTACTTGCTAACACACAAACATGTACATGCATAAAGTCTTGTTAAAAGTAATAAATGTAATAACATTGCCAACAGTTTCTTTATTCATTAATGGTAATCATAGCATGTTGA
>NW_004949096.1:32293052-32295866 GCF_000317375.1 Microtus ochrogaster
TTCTTAAACTCCATCAAAGACTCCAGAAGGATATATTATTACCTAAGTAAACAGGAAGTACATTGTAAGTACATTTGTAACTTCCAAAACTCTAGAAATGACAGAGACATCTCACTGCCTGAACAGTCACCCAAAGTTCTTCTGTACCATTGGGGCATCTATCTTTAGCCTACTGGCCCATAGTATCCAGCAGACTGTTCTATGAAGTAGGAAATTTCAAAAACAGTTCTGCCTATATTGGCAGTTTGCCAGTCACTTTCTTCTGTATCCTGCAGAATGTTTTGTAGACTCTTTCATGAAGCAGGAACCCTGAAGGATCCATCTCACCTTTAGGCAAGTTCAGCAGTCATTTCTCTGCAGGTCCTATATGTCCGGTGAAGCAAGATCAGTTTCTTGCTGTGTTTAATGCTAATGGGCTCTGTGTCACTTTTTATCAACAGATTGGTCTATTAACTATCTCTGAATTACAATTGTCCATTTCCACAGCCTTTGCCACTGTGTCATTGTTCACTATGAATTGGGATCTCAGAACAATGCAACTGTTGTTCTGAATAAATTTCTCCCTTTAGTTTTCTCCTCCGATCTTCTCACATGACACAGACAGATGCCTAGGAACATGGAGATATAGTCAAACACTGAGCACAAGAAGCAAAGGGTAAATTTACTCTATCCTCCAGTTGGCAAAACCCATAAGCTTCCATGTCAGTAGCATTGCATGAGATGATCCTATGGGGAATATATTTTAAAGCATATCACAGACATAGCTTTTCTAAATGTGTAATTGTCCATGCCATCTATAGCAAGACTAATATTTGTGGTGTTGTTGCAGTTCTTACATCACTTTTACATGCAAAATTCTATATATTTGAAACTTTCTTAAAAGGTGGTCCTTAAAATCGACCTATTACAAACTGCAGATGATGAGGGCAGTGTCCCCGTTCAATGGCCCTGAGAGGTTGTGTGACATACTTTACGGAAGGTCTCACAGTAGTTGGTACAATTTCAGATCAAGTAAGTTAAGTCCATCTCAGACATTCCTTGATAATGCTTAAAACCCAGCAACCTGAAGGCTTTTGTCCTGGACTCAATCTGTGACTCAGCTGTGCCTTGACTGCCATTGCCACATGCTATGTTCCCTACCATATCTGGAATGAGTTGCTCAAATGCTTTGATGATAACAGAAGAGGTCAGAATAACAGAAAAAAAGCCTTCCACTGGGAAGGCTTTTTTTCTGTTATTCT
Source organism: Microtus ochrogaster (assembly GCF_000317375.1). Classification (NCBI taxonomy): domain Eukaryota; kingdom Metazoa; phylum Chordata; class Mammalia; order Rodentia; family Cricetidae; genus Microtus; species Microtus ochrogaster. The sequence continues at coordinate 32,294,294 of NW_004949096.1, forward strand.
GACCTCTTCTAAATCTCATGAACTTTATCTTTGTATTCTTGTGGAGACTTAGCACCAACAAATCTCCAAGTTAAGTTTTATTTTTTAAATTTTCTTTACCTTAAACATGTTATGACTATTTATTTACAAAGTCTATTATAATATATAGATATATTATAATATATAGATATATTAAAGAACCAAAATGCATGCATGAGGCAAAGATCCCCAAAACTCAAGCCAACCCAAAACAACTGTGAGCAATTAAGAAATGCTGGAAATGGTAGAAAAAAAATGTTCTCAGAGAACACACCAACTTGTTGAAGAATGGGCCACTTGTTGGTTCCTTGTTGCTCAGCCCTGAAATAATCACACAGAAACTATATTAATTAAATCACTGCTTGGCCCATTAGTCCTAGCTTCTTATTGACTAACTCTTACATATTAATTTGACCCATTTCTATTAATCTGTGTATTGCCACATGGCTGTGGTTTACCAGCTAAAGTTCCCAGTGTCTGTCTCGGGTGGCTCCATGGCTTCTCCCTGACCTTGCCTCCTTTCTCCCAACATTTACTTTAGTTTTCCCTGCCAAACTAAGTTTTGCCCTGTTATAGGTCCAAGGCACACAGAGGGCACCCCCACATCACTAACTAGTTATCCAATACATCATTGATGCTGGGAGAGACATGGGCCATGTAGACTGTGCTTATGAAGCTTCACAGTAGAACAAAACTCATCAGGAACTGGGATAAATCATTGTGAGATTTTTATGGATGACAATCTAGTTTCATGTGACTGTGTTCTGAGAATATGAGTGAGACTGAATTAAAAATTAGTGGACTAATTTTTCCCCAGAAAATTTAAAGAGATTTTCAAAGGCAGACCGTGTCATGGTTACTGATGTTTTCTATCAGGTCTGCAGAAAAAGAAGCGGGGGCGGATAGAAATAAGTGTGCAGTTTGACAAAGAAATAACTAAAAACTGAGATTAAGCTTGAAGACAACAGAGGTATGGAAAAATATATCTATAATGGCTGAAGATCTTAGTTTCTTTAAAGAAAACCTCTGACTCTGCACTGAGACAATAGGTGCAGTGTCCTAAGAAAGACTTCACCCTTCCCTGTAAGGGCTCCAACTTGTAAAACTACAAAAATACTTCAAAGAGCCTAAAGTGAAAGTATCAATGCAAGATTAAAGATTTCCCTATTCAAAAATAAGCACTAAGGGAAGTATATCCAAGAGTCATTCTCAAAGACACAGAAAGGTCACTGCAATTTTGATCCACAGAGGCAAGGCTACGTATCCAGCCACAGAAATTGACAGCATGCATTAGTCAGGGTTCTCTGGAGGAACAGAAACAATAGGATGAAAATACATGTGTGTATGTGTGTAAATATATATATATATGTGTGTGTGTGTGTGTGTGTGTATACATACGTGTGTATAAATATACCTACACTTATGTATATATGCATATATCTTTATGTGTTATATGTATATATTCAAATGTGTACATATATGTATATATTTGTGTGTGCATGTGTGTATATGTGCATGTGTGAGATATATATATATATATATTAAACAACATTAT
>NW_004949096.1:32295966-32297948 GCF_000317375.1 Microtus ochrogaster
GCTGCACTTATGTATACATGCATATATCTTTATATGTTATATGTATATATTCAAATGTGTACATATATGTACATATTTGTGTGTGCATGTGTGTATATGTGCATGTGTGAGATATATATATATATATTAAACAACATTATTAAAACTTTGTGAAATTGTAATAAGAATTATCTCAACCTAAGAAGCTGAGAATATGATAGTTTCTTGGTCCTTAAGACAAAACACTTCAGTATTACCAATATGGTACCAAAAAATCTAGAAGGTTCTGAGAGCCTCTGGTCGTTTGTTAACAAAGAGAATCTAGAAGTGCTGGTTCTGATATCAGTGAAGGTCTCTGTAGCAGAAATAATGGAGTACGCCTACCCAGGGACAAGTGGAAAGGTCCAAGAGCGAAAGGTAAATGAAAAGTCTTCCTTTTACCATATTTTTTTTATCTAGGTAGCTACCAAAATAAGCTCATACCCATGGTGGACAATCCCGCATCAACTGAGACAATCAAGTCAATTGAGGGCATTATGATATATGCCAAGCTGACATTAAAATCAACTATCAAACAGCATCATTCACAGGGCACTGGTTTTGCAGGCATGAGTGACTCAAGGAACCTTGTAGCAAAGTTTCATAAGGCTTATGATTCCAGGCATTGTGCATAAGGAAGTTTATGTTTATCTGAAAAATGGACCTGAGAAGCCACTGAATGAAGACACAAGGGTGGATTCTAAGCTGTGTTAGAAGCCTCAGTCTGTTGGAGATGCCAAGACTTTGAGAAATCCACTAATAAAAGCTACAGACACAGGATGCATCTATCCCAGGAGAGAGGCTATGTGTGTCTCATGCATCAAAAATGGACGTTTAAGAATGCTAAAGGCCATTGGATTCCATATGATTCTTTCTCAAACCCTAGATGCTGCATATAAAATTAGACAGTTTGGTGTTTGCAGAACTGGGTTTGTTCTTATTTTTGGCCTGTTTCTCTTTTGTTATGTCCACATTTATTCCTTGTAGAATAAGAAGGCTTGCTCTGAATCATGTGTATTGGAAGCAGGCTGCTTGCAATTTTGTATTTACAAGGGCTCACAGAATTTCGAATCTTAAAGATAATTGGAACTTTGTACTTTTGTAAAGTATTGGGTGTGTTAATGACTATGGAGACTTTTAAGAACGGATGATATATTTTTGTATTATTAAATGTAAATGAGGCTTTAGGGGACAAGGACAGAATGTTCTAATCTAAAATGACAAGCTTGGGTATCTACTTGACATAATTTGAATTGTGCTTCAATTTATCTTTATTATCAACTTGTCTAGATTCAGAGTCACTATGGAAACACACTTCCTGGTATGTCTATGAGGGTTTTTCCACAAAGAGGGCACTAAAGAGGGAAAAAAGTGCCCTGAATGTTGATGTGGAGAGATCTCAAACCAAATAAAAATGGAGAAGAGCAAGTTTAGCACTAGCACTCATTTCTTTCTGCTTCCTGTTTATAGATTTAATATGATCAGAATGTAGACACAGTGCATAAAATATATGGATATGATGTCAGCCACGATAAAACATCCTTCTTTAAAATTGTATCTTGCTGGGTATTTTGTAGCAGCAAAAGTGTAACAATATGAACCTTACAAGGGATCCTAAGCACACCATCAGGAAGGGTAGAACTGTACTTTCCACAAAGTGGCAGGATACAAAATCAACATGCAATAATCAATCACATGCCAATAACGAACATACTTAGAAAAAAATTTAGCAAGGCAATCATATTCACAATAGCACTGACAAAATAAAATACTTCAGTGATGGAAGTGGAAGCTTAAAACCCTGAGGAAAGAAATTGAAAACGATACCAGGTGATGATAAGACCTTCCACACTAACGATGGGTAGAATTAATACACTAAAATTGCTGTATTACCCAAAGTAACATATAAATTTGTGTCAAATTTAATCTGAATTCCAATGTTCTTCACTATAAAATAGAAAAAA
>NW_004949096.1:32298144-32300239 GCF_000317375.1 Microtus ochrogaster
TTAGTAAACATGAGATGCCTAGAATTACTTGATATTTTTATTGATTTATTTTGAATTTTTGAGACTTTCCATCATTTTCATTGCTTCTCTTTCTTTTGCAGCCAATTCCTCCTGTGCCATCCTCAGCTCATTCTCAAACCCTTAACTTTTTATCTTTGATTATATATACATTTATTTATTTTATATATAAAATAAATGCATATATACATACATATTACATGTACATCATTCGTGTATGTGTATTCTTATGGTTAACAATTTATGACTGGATAATATATCATGGGGATTATCCCTGGGAAAAATTGATATTCCTTCTCTATGCAGCCATTGCTTGACTGTAGCTCTTCATACAGGGGTGAATGTTTATCCTCCATCCATTTTGGCATGTCAACTAACTGGTGGCATTATTGTACAGGTCTGTTTTAGGGGACCTTTTGAAATTTCTCTTGTGTAGCTTTCCTAGTATATTTAGAAAGAAATTTAAAAAATATACATTGTGGAAGCAAATGTTTCTTCAACCAATGGTGCTGAAGAAACTGATTACACGTGTGTAGAGGAATGAAACTGGAGTCCTGTCTCTTGCTCTCTACACAGTTCATTCAAAATGGGGCAAACTATTAATACAAGGTCAGAAACTGGATCTAGGCATGCAGGTAAGAGACTTCTGAACAGAACGTGAGATTAAAAGCTTTCACACAGCACTGGGATACCTGCAAAGTCTCAGCTTTCGGTATTGGAAACAATTTTCCTAGCTATAGATCTGATAGAAGATTAGCATATATACTATATAAAAACTGAATGAATCACATATTAAATGAACTTAATGAAGTGAACTGACAGCTCTCAAATGCATAAGTAAAAACAATCAATAAATACGTGAAAAATGCAGTCAGCATCATTGGCCAGCAGAGAAATGTACATTAAAACTGCACTGAAACTCTATCTCATATTAGTAAGAATGGCAGTCATCAGTAAGTGTACTGTGAAATCTGACAAGCATCCTAGGAAATGGGAACGCTCATACTTTGGCTGCTTCAAGATTGTGAAGTGGTCCAGCTACTGCAGAAGCCATTGTAGAGGTCCCACAAAAACATAAACATGAAACTGTTATGTGATTCAGCTTGATGAACTGTGTGGATGTATATACTTGAGGGAAATTATTATATGTTAGCATACCATACATGTTATTGCACATTTGGCATTTATTGTAGAACTACTCACAATGTCAGATTAGAGAATCATCCTAAACATCTAACAACCAATAAATAAAGAAAAATATGACGTACATGCAATGGAGTTTAACAACAAAGTTTAAATTATGCCATCTTTTGAAATAGATCTAACTAGAACTCATCATTTTAAAATAAACCAAATTAAAGAAAAACAAATATTTTTTTTTGGTTTTTCGAGAAACAAATATTAAAGTTTTTCTGATTAGAGGACCCTTGATTTTTTATAAATATAAAAATATATTTTTTTCATATATATCACATATATGAGTGTATGTATGTTTAATATGATATGGCAGCAGAAGGGAGTCTGAGTAAAAAGAAGGAGGAATTCAAATAAAAAAAGATTAAACTATGTCTGCTCAAGGATTGCATGAGTGTGTGTATAAAAATCACCTAGGAACCCAAACTACAAAAATCAAACTTGTTAGAACTAATAACTTTAATGGGTTTCAGAATATGCAATCTGATATGTATTGTAATAGGAGCAGCGGGGCTGCGTCCCCAGCACCCCGGGTCGCCTGCTAGCTTATGCCCCAAAATAACAACACACAGATTGTATTAATTTAAACACTGCTTGGCCCTTTAGCTCTAGCCCTTACTGACTAATTCTGATATCCCAATCAACCCATCTCTAATAATGTGTGAGCACCGGTATTACCGGGAAGATTCTAGCTTACATCCATCCTGGGTCGGAGCTTCATCGAGTGTGCCTCAGAGAGCAGAGCTATCCCCGCATCTGCCCAGGAGCCGGGAGCATGGAGTCTCTCTGAGGCGTCTGCCCCAGAGAGGAGAGCTGTTGAGTCTGAGCTCACTTCCTCTTCCTCCCAGCATTCTGTTCTGTTTACTCCTCCCACCTATGTTTT
>NW_004949096.1:32315068-32339812 GCF_000317375.1 Microtus ochrogaster
TTGTATTTAGTTTAGTTCTGTCTTATTTAGACAAAAAGGGGAGATGTAGGGATAAGTCCCTCCGCTTAGGGGGCGTGTTTGCCTCGGGCTAATGTTTGCCTATAAATTTGGCGAGCATGTTCCCAGCCGCTGCTTCTGCTTTCCTGGTCTTCACGGGAATGGTGGTTCTGTAAGTCTATTAAAGATATATATATTTACAATCTGTCTGCATTCGTTTACGTCGATACAGATATACAAGTGAAAATTAACATCTGTGCACTAGCAAGAAATAATATAAAAGATTAAACATCACCTCAAAATCATTAATGTCAAAAGTAACAAAATACTCAGGAAAGTTTTCTCAAAACAGGTGTCTGATGATTACAGCTAAAACTAGGCAACACAATGGAAATCAACACAAGGATTCTCTATGGCTACAGCATCATCCCATGTCCACAAATGTGAAGAGAGCAGTTAGCCCCCAAATTACCTGTTGATTGAGGCTACCTCTATTATAAGCTCGGCTAGATGGATCATAAGTTTCATATGGAAATATAAGTTTCTTCAAGATAGCATTAAAAGAAAAGGTAAAATGAGATGTTTATGTTCCCACATTTAAAAGCTTACTGTATACCCTAAGGTCTCGAGATTATCCTTCACTGGCAAGAGGACAGATTAAGAAAGATGATTGAAGCATGACAAAATGAATGAAATGAAACCTGCATGTTCACACTTCATTGATTTTTGACTAACAAGATGGTTTGTTAAGGAAAGAAAAATATTTTTTTAAATGATGCCAGGTCACCTGCATATCTAAATAACAAAAAGAAAAAAAGGTGGAATTTCTACCTCAAACTGCATGCAGCTGCTGGTTCAAATGGATCTATACACAAAGATAAGGGAGAAAATGTATTATATCATTTGTGGAACCAAATGCAGATCTTTGTTTTGCTTGGGCAATGGATTCTTGTAAGTGACACCAAATATAAAATATAACAGATTACTTGTCAGGGTTTCACAAGCACTCAAACTTTTGTAATTTAATTTGTATGAGAAGGGAATATTTGTAAATTATATATTTGATGTAGAACTCATAACCAGAATATGACTTGAACTCATATTATGAAGATACATTATCATAATAATAATAATAATAATAATAATAATAATAATAATAATAATAATTCCCCAGTTTTTCAACATGGCAGAATTTTGCTGCATCTCTCTTTATGTACAAATGGCCCATAAATGTGTGCAAAATTGTAATGCACTTTTAGAAATTCAAGAATGGTATATTGTGCCACAGTGAAAGAAATACCCTCAATAGTTACCTATTTTCACCTTTTCTATCTTTACATGAGTATGCACACATAGAGGTCAACTTCAGTTGTCTTCCTCTCTTACTCTTCACTTCATTCATTGTTTTTGAGGCAGGGTCTCTCACTGAGTCTGGATATCACCAATTTTACTTCCATGGCTGTCCGACAAGCCCCAGCTATATTCCTGACTTGCTTCCCTAACCATGAGATTATAGGCACATGCCACAGTGCTTGGCATTTTCATCTTCATAGTCTGTTTCTTTTCCTAGTCCAGACTGTTTGGTCACACTGCCAGATATACTAATGGGGAATTCAGAAATGTAAACCTACAGAGGCACCATTTTCACTGCCGGCGAATGTAATTGCACACATGAGGTGGGTTGTCTAAGATAAAATGTAGAAACAATGAGGAAAAGGTCATGTGTAACAACATTAAACTGCCTATAAGTATATTTAGGAGCCAAATTGCCAATTCTAACATCTGAATAGAGTTGGAAGAATATGAGGAAATGAAAAGGTTATTGTTCCCTGTGTCTAGGTTATGAACCTCTACTGCTGTTTTCACTATGGAGCTATTGATTAGATTCTAACTATATCCAGAAAAATGTCTATCTGTATATAGCTTCCAATAGCTATACATGTGAAACTAACCATTTCATAAGATTGCTTCTGCAGATGGTCAAGCTCACTGCGTTTAAATCTACTACTTTACAACAAGAGAAATCGTCTGCCTTACAATTCATCAAAATCAATTGATCCCTTTAAGAGAGTGTCTCCTGGATGAAATGTCCAGAGTGATCTCAGTGCCCTGCAGTACGGATGATACAGCCATAAGGAGTCAGTGAGCTTCATCCGTTGGAGTTGCTGAGAAGTTATATTTATCTTTGGCAAGCCAGTCACACATCAGGGAGTTTCAACTGTAAAATTTGGTCCATTTCATCTAATTAGATTTCCAGTGATATATGGCATAAATTCCCTGAAGATAAAACTATCAAATGTTTTATGTGACCCTATGAGTGATAAACATTTGGGACTTGAGTGTTATCAGAATTCTAGATATCAGTTCTGTCCATTTTAACCTGGTGGCCTGAAGTCACTCATTGAATCTCTTATGTAGCATTGCCTCAATATCTGTGCAGAGTGGGTAATAGACTTTAGTTTAAACGAAATAATGAAAATTATCTAGCATCTATAAGATTACATCTGTTGCAGCTCCCAGTAGAGAGTCTTATACAGGAGGGGGGCAAATTAGATGTTAGTCACATAAATAGTTCTTTAACACTTGCTTCTTCACTGTGCGTCAGGAGATATTCCATATGTGTAAATTAACTTTTGATTAATATATATATATTAGATTGTAATTGTATCAGTTTTGAAAGACTAAGATCAACGTGTTAATAAAAGTAGCTTACAAAAATATACATGGAATGAATGAAGATCTGACAGTCTCTAATGTGTTTCAGACTCCAGTGCACCCAATGCTAGCTGTCTTGATTCTCCTACCCATTTCCCATTCCCTAGACTGTAGAATGGCCTGACTAGGTGATAAAGAGCACTCATGTTAAAATCAGGCACTCTGAAACAGTCCAGGCACTTCCCATCCTACTTCCTTAACCTCTGGCAATTTTCACAGTTGTCTGCAGAGGCCTGAGTATTAGCAGAGATGTCGCTTCAGGTTTTAATAAGAATTGCGTACATTAATTCACATCGAGCTTGGCACACTGTTAGCACATAATTGCTGCCTTTTTATGGCATGGCTTACCCATTCATTTTACTTAGCTATGAAAACAGAGCAGGGAAAGGATAGGCATGATTTTAACTTACTAAAAGGCATTTCAGTTTGACTTTCATAAAATTTTACCTTTAATAAATATATTTTGGTAAACATTTTAAACATGGTTCTAGCTGTGGAAAGTGTAATTATTTACAAAATTATTTTGTAAATCATTACAATTCTACAATTTTCCCCTTTGGGAGGTGAAAAACCTGAAAGATTTGCATAACCCTTGTGAAAATTCTCATTTTTTAAAGCAGAAACATGATGAGGAGGGAGCACAGACCTTGAACAGGTTGAGGGGCATGGATGTAAAGAACAGATTCACTGACAATGGGAACAGAACTGTAATAGACCACAGGAGTGTCATCATTCACCTTTTTACCTTTAATGGAAAGACTGAAGGAAAGTAGTTCCTGGGAGAAAGGAGAAGCCAATTCACTTACCCTGCAGCTTAGAGTAAGAAGGCTTCTCAGAAGTTTTATGCATTAGGAATCACCCCTGTCACTCCAAGATGTTCTTAGCAAAGTAAAATGCCAGAAATAGATTGATGGGACCCTGACAGGCACCAGATCTGGAGGAGGAGGTAGAAGGCTTTTAGGTAACACAGCACAGTGGGTCCTCCCAAAGGTGCATTGTATAAACCCAGAGCTGAGGCCTGCCTGCCTTCAGAAATCTCCAGCACACTATAGCATAGCAACCCATAGAACACAGTTGAAAAACTTCCCATTCGCTTTATTGTCTTCTTAATACAAACAGTCCCCCTGCTTTCTGGAATAATCCATGGGGGACATCTGAAAGCAAATCCCACAAACAGTAGTCTCTGCCAAGGAAGTCACTGAGAATTCCATAATAATCAAGTCTAGGAAAAGACCCTGATGAAAGCGGGGGGGAGGGGAATCCTGTATTCATGCCACCATCTGACATGTCAGTTTGACAGTTCACACAATCACACATCAGTTTTTTTTTATGTCCTTTTCCTACAAGCAAGTCAATCTGATCCTTTTATTTACTACATCTGCCATAATTGCTATTAAACCTTTATAGCTTTTAAAAATTTTACCAAAAAGATTCAAATGGATGGGAATAGAAGAGTTTAATGGGTGCTTACTTGTGCAAATTAAGAGATAATTTTTCTTGTACCCAAATTAGATTCAATATTGTGAATTAATAAAATAGTAAAGCATCCTTGATCAATGTATAATAAAGTCATACAAGAATTAAAGAGTATTCAATTGCTAGAATATAGGCAAATGGTATCAAGATACCAATTACATTAATTAAGGTAGATTAAGGTAAGTGTCATATTGAGATGGATAACCCCTATGACCATGTAAGGACAACTCAGTTTTGGGAGTAAGGGGAGATCCCAATGTTTTCATAGATCTTGGGTGAGATGAAAGAAAAATGACACAGAAGAAAACATATACACACAGGAAGAATTCTAGATTTTGAGGTGATATTGTTCAGAGGAAATGAGGTGAAATGTGGTCTATGAAAGGTTGAGTGGCTACTTATGTATTGAAGTTATGTTATAAAATCGACAGATAATAATGTTAACAGCAAAGGATTTCACAGGGACCATGCGCTGGTTGAGTTTTAAGTTGTTTTCAAGCTATGTAATCATTTTTCAAGCTATTGCAGAGATCACATGATGCGACAAGTACTTCCGGGGTAATACTGTTGGAGAGATGCTGGAACATGTCACAGTTATGAAGTGGAAGAGTGAGCAGTCATAGCCCTTGCTAGACACTGATCCACACTGAGCATGATTAGAAACAACCTACCAAATCTACCCAAACCTTGTTTACCTCAGTGAAATCAGAATCATGCTTGGCTTGAAGGGTTGCCTAAAGTTTATAGGCAATGACTATGAGATGTCCCTTACAGTTGACAATATTTATGTCTACAAAAATGATACACAATCATGGTAAGCATTCATAATAAACTTGCTTATTTTATTCAACTGTGTTTTAATGATTATTATTGACATGCATGTGAGGATCTAGGCTTCTGGAGGGCAGAAAATGTCTGCTTTATTTATGGCTATATCTTTAATGACTAGAAAATTGCCAGGAGTATTATCATTTAACCAATCAACATTTGTTCAATTCATGAGTAGGTGATGGCCATACCTAGTATATTGTTACCAGTGCTCATCACCAATGGAACATTTTCAGGTGACTATTTTCTGTTCACTCTATGGGAGGAAATGAAGGAGTAATGGGGGAAGAGACAAGATGTATCAAGACCCAGTGCCTTGCATCAACCTAGATGGTTTATGAAGAAACATGCTACTAGATGGAACTGTGAAGGCATAGTTGGGAGATTGGTGAATGGCAATAGTACCATTAAATTGCAGGTAAATATTTGAAGATGGTGTGGAGAAAGAGCCAAAAGATATGGGCGATTTCTGTGCCATGTAAGGCATCTATGATATGATGTTTAACATTTTGAGGCTCAGTACTTAGAAGAAAGCTAGTTTTAATTCAACAGACAGTGGTATCAGGAGAAACTTTGTTTTTATAAGGAAGTAAGAGAGTCAATTATAAGTTTCACACACACACACACCACTTTTTATTATGTTTTCAATATCTATATTAAGACTGGGTAAGGACTTCACAGGTAATATTGTTTTGAATCCACCCGCTCAACCATTGGGCTGCCAATGAGTGTGTTTGAAATGTTCTGTAGGTAGTCTCAGTTACAGAGATTGAGACTCCATTAGACTTCATTGCTCATTTGAATGTGAGGTGCCACTGGGACATTTGGGAAATAAAACAAAAATTGCTCAAGAACACAGATGAATGTTTGTCATTTAACCTCTATAGCAGGTCTATAATGCATACTGAATGTTTCTTTTAAAGAAATACCTTCAAATTATTTTATGTAATGGTCATTCCAAAGAAGGCCTTGCTAAATACTCTTTGCTTTGTTGGCTAATGTTTGTTTAATTCTTAGGGAGGGTGACAGACATGGGGTTCAAGGAGCTCCTGTAATGAGTGTGGAGAAGGGGCCAGAAATGAGAGGGACCCAGGTGAGCCTGACTTAAACCATCTCCACAAATTTGTTGCTTTCCCATCATCTTTGTGTGGTTCATATTTTCCACACAAATTTCCCCCAGAAACTATTAAAAGTATAATCATCTCAATTCTCAGTGGTCTATTTTCAATTTAAAAATCTAAGTGATGAAGAACTTTTTAGCATGTCCTCAGTTGATTCATGAGATGAACTTTAATGAATGTCCTTGAAAGCTTCTCTCTATCCTTTCCTTTATTCTGAGAAACACATCCTTTAAGAGAAACATACAATTTTAGCCACATTTCAGAGTCAATACGCCCTGTCTGTCTCTTTGCTTACATTTTATCTAATCATGTGATATAACAAATGATAAATTGACATTTAAATTCCCTTTAGAGGATGAATTTTTACTTATGTAATTGCCTCACAGTCTCCAGGCCAGGATGTCACCTAAGAAATTGATGGAAAGGTCATTCCAGGAGGCTAATGACCCAAGCCAAGTTCATAGTTTACTTTATGGGAAAACATTCAGCTATGTCCCACAGCTGACAAACATAAATTAGCCTCAATTCACCAGGAAAGCTTGTGCCCAAACAGGAACATTAGATTTCCCGCTATCCCTTAATCAGTAGACAGTAGTGACTACAGGGACAAATGTCTGGAATGGATCTTAAGTCAGGGCTCCATTAAGTAATTGCCATTTGGAGGCGTCCATTAAGCTTGAATGCGAGACTTCTTGATGGATTAGTTGTTTTTATATAACTTCATGGAATTTTACATTGCTGTATCTGGTCTCACATGATTTTCTAAGCTCTCAGGGAGCAAGGGCATGCCTTCCTCAGCTTTGTCCTTGATAGTCTTCGACACAGATCTCGACTCCAGATATGCCTTGCTCAGTGTTTGTTAAAGTGATTGAAAGTTAAATTAACTCATCAGAGGGCAGAGGAGTTATATTTAAAATATACACTATACTCTGTATTCACAGGCGGCATCTGGCCACTTAAAAATGCTGGACCCTGGTATAAATCAGCATTGAGGTAATTCAGTGGGCTTGTGTCCTTTCCTTTCCAAGCCCCGGGTGACTTGCTTGCAGATAGAACAGAGACAGGCAACTATATGCACACAACAGGATCATGAGGTACACTCATGATCTAGGTGAGGATGTCGGGATTAATTTCTCAGCAGGTTGTGTGTCTCTGTTTCTTCATTAGGGACCCAGCAGGTCTTGCAGTCACCTGTGGCTGGAACTGTGAAAGTTAGTTATGTGGATCCTGTTACAGAGTCTGCTAACCAGTTCTTTTCAAGGGAATCTTAGATACTGTAATAATGCTCATATTGCCAGTCAGTTGCCTGGGTTCTGCTCAAATATGCAGAAGCTGATTATAAGTGGACAAAAAGGCAACTTCTTTGGTATTTGTGGTTATGAGCCATAGAGTGCCAAGGTCCCTGCTATGGCTAGTACTGTCAACTTGAACCAAGCCAGAGTCATTTTGGAAGAGGAAAACTCAATTGAGAGAATGACTTACCAGATTTATTTGGGGGGGGGGGAAGTCTGTGGTGTATTTTCTTAATTGATGATACATGTGGATGGGTTCATCCCACGGAAGATAAGGCCACCCCTGGGATGGTGGTCCTGGGTGCTATTAATGAATGGATAGTCATGCTACAATCCAAAGATCTAGATAGCTTAGGTAACAAGGAGGACTCGGGGTGACATATAGATCTCCTTGGGAAGGGAAAACAGAAAGATATTGTAGGTGGACTCGGGGTGGATGGGGATGACATCATGAGGGATTGGCTTGGGGGTGGATGAAGCAGGAGAGTACTGAAAGAGGTCACTGGAAATTAGGGAACATTTTGGGATCAGGAGGAAACCTGGTGAAAGTCAAACTTCCAGAAATCTACAAGGATGGTCCCAGCTAAGAATCCTAGCTACAGTGGATATATAGCCTGGATTGGCCATCTTCTGTAACCAGACAAGTCTTCCAGTAAAGGGATTGGTGTCCCAATCCAGCTACACAACTTTTGACCTTTAGTCTGTCCTGACTACAGGATTGCTGGGGTAAGGGTGGTACAGAGATTATGAGAGTGGTCATCCAGTTTACTGGTCCAACCCATGCCATAAGAATGAGCCCATTCCGGAGCTTTTAAGCCAGGATCCAGAGGCTGGATGGTGCAGAGACCTAGGATAGAACCTAACATGATTGAAAAAAAAGTAAAATGTCAACATACTGCTGTTTAATGGTATTCTGCTATACTCATAGTTAGGTGACTACCCCAATACTCATCAGAATACCTTCATCTAGTAACTGATGGAAACAGATGCAGAGACCCAAAGCCAAACATTAGCCCAAGCTCAGGCAATTCTGCTGAATGGGGGGGATTATACAAGCTGGAGAGGTCAATGACATCATAAGAAACCCCACAGAAACAACTATCTTGGTCTCATAGGCACTTCCTGAAACAACAACCAGGGAGTCTGCATGGGGCTCACCTAGGCAGTCCCATGTGGGGTAGTTGTATAGCTTGTTCTACTTATAGACTCCTCACAGTGGGAGCAGGAGCTATTCCTAAAGCTTTGTCTAGTTTTTGTAATTTATTCCTCATAGTGGGTTGCCTTGCCCAGCCTTAGTACAAGGGGAGGTGGTTAGTCCTAGAGCAGCTTGATATGCCATGTTTTGTTAGTATCCAGGGGAGGTCTGCCACTTTCAGAACAGAAACAGATGAAGAATGAATTTGGGAGCAGGAGTGGGGAGGGAATGGGAGAAGAGGAAGGGAAACCAGACAGGATGTAAAATACACAAATTAATTTAATTTTCAAAAAGTCAACCTGAGTAAATTGTGAGTAGAACTTCTTCCTTTTTGATCTTCGCTGCAGTTCCTGCCTTCCAGTTTCTGTCCTGCTTAAATATCTCCTCTGGCTTCCTTTGGTGTTGGGTTATAACCTTTAAGATAAAATAAACTCTTTCCTTCCCAAGTTGCTTGTAGCTATGGTGTTTTATCACAGCCATAGGAGCCTTAACTAAGACAGTACCAGACACTGAACTAACAGGTCTGGGACATATGGCTCTGAGGGATGAGAATGATAACTCGGGGCTACAAGTTTTAGAGTGTAAAGACTATCTCTCTAAGACCTCAGAGAAAAGACTAATTGTTATAGGCCTTAATCGTCAGTGATACTGTGGTCAACAACTACCGATGCATGGCTCCCAGCATCTAGCAGTGGCTGGGGGTCAGCAGTAGGTGATGGTCAATATTCTACCCTGTAAGTTTAGGGGGTCAGGAATTGTGCTCAGTCCTTGACAAACTTCAAAACTCCTGAGTTTCAAGCTCCATAGCCATACACTCTGAGCCTATTTGTCCAGCCCCTGAAGAAGCCACTTCTTATTTATTCACAATTTTTATGTGAGCATGGCCAAAGAATCCAAGTCAGCTGGTTGGTACAAAGTGCTTAGGAGAGACTTTTCCAGGGCCAGCCTTCTTGATTGCAGTGACTACATGTTCCTGTGTGTATGTAAGGCTCTCCCTCAGCAGGAGCACTGAAGAGTTCTCCTCTGGCACATACCAAGATCATCACTTCCCCCGGGGTGGAGAGCATACTAGACAGTCTGAGCACAATGCCAATGCTCGGAGATGGCCAGAGCAGATTAACCACTGGACGGTTCTCAGCCTAGCAGGGTAGTGCTACTGAGGGCAGATGTTCATTGCTCTGGAAAAGAAACTCGATTTATGCTACAATGTATGCAGAGAATCATTGATAGCATTTGAAACATTTCTTAGCCTGCGAAATTTTGACTTGCCTTGGAAAACAGGAATGAAAGCAAAGGTAAGGCTTTCTAGGCCTTGCCTCTGAAAAGCAGGTTTTTTTTTTTTTTCGGTTTTAAAGAGTAGGCTACTAACAAGAACTGACATCCCAAATGAGTGGTGGCAGCAATTCAGTCTATAGCATAAAATAAGCTGAAGACTGCCCCTTGGACTCCATTTCCCAGCAATATATTATAGTATTGAGCCTCATGGAGCTCACAACCCCTCACATAGCATACAGCAATGCAGTACGTCATCATAGATGACTCTTACAATTCAGGTTTCCCTTCAACCACCTTAAACAAGAATATAGGTAGAAAGAAATATATTTTTTTTGAGACAGCGCTTCTCTGTAGCTTTGGAACCTGTCCTGGAACTAGCTTTTGTAGACCAGGCTGGCCTTGAACTCACAGAGGTCAGTCTCCCTCTGCCTCCTGAGTGCTGGGATTAAATGCATGTGCTACCACTGCCTGACTAAGAAATAAATTTTAAATAAAAAATTAACAAGTGTGTTGGTCTAATAATTAATATATTTGACATTTTTGGTATATTTATAGTATTAATTTTTGTGTAGACACTGATGTTTTACAGAGAGTGTTATCCATAGGGATTTGAAAAGGTAACTTGGAGAGAAAGTACATGATATCAGTTTATATTTAAAACAACAAAAGAAGGCTGACAGCTAGTCAAACATTCTCTATGTGACATTACATCTTTGGATTTATCAGCACAACAAATGTAGTAAAGTAGGTACTTCTTCATTATTTTCATAAGCTAAATTATCAAAGTTATAAACAACTTGCCCACAGCTAAACGGCTAATGTGACCAAGACAAACCTGAGAGCCATGTCTCTCTGACACTGATTTATAAGATCTTAGCCCAAACTGCTCCCACTGTGAAGAACTATTTCTCCCTACAAAATGACTTTTCATAGCTAATGTAGTAACACGAAGACAGTCAAAAATGAAATTACATGAATCCCATATAGCGTATATAATAACATATGTCACATGCAATGCTCAGGATAAGGCGTGTTCTGATTAAGTGTGAGAAGGACTTATTCATACATGCATGGTGAAGATAGCACTGAAAATAGCAGGATGTCAGTGTAGTCAATTAAGGGGGTCACATGCAAAATTGAATAACACAAAAAAGGTCATTTTTTAGAGGTCAGGAAAATAGAAAGCAGAAGTTGAACTTCATAGTCACTAACCTTCCTAACAATGTGTCACCTCATTTGGATCCTACCTTATCCCACGTACCTTAAACACTAGGGACCCCATTGCGAAACTTTCCATAAATACCAAAAGACTACTGTTATTTCAAAATCTAAAACCGTCTTCCATCACCTTATTTTAAGAAGCCAGCATTGAAATGAGTTTATTCAGATTCCCAAATGCAGCAAGGTAAGTTATTCAAGTGGATGCAATGGTGCAGATGATAGAGGCAGACCCTATCAACACACAGTGCATCACATGAGTGAGGGGTTTCTTTTCCTAAGGTCCAGGGGAAGAAGGATGATGGTTACTTGGGGTACAGCAAGCCCAACTTCTTGTTCTGATTGAAAGATTAGGTCATATGATTATTTTTGATTACACATATCCCTTGCCATAAGGCATCTGATTTTTTTACTCATATGTATGCTAAGTTGTAAATAGGCACAAGATGATAACTAGGGGATTCTCCCTAAAGTTTATTTGAAAACCCAGGTTTTGCTTTATTCTACAGACTTTCAAAATTATTTTGGACTATATTGGTCCTTCTACCACTAGACTGGGGTTTATTGGAAATGTGTTTGAAATGTGCAAGCTTAAAGTTTGCTACAGAAGCACACCCAGTCCATTGTTCAAGGGGAGTGCATATGCTTCTCCCTGGCCATTTTGCTATCTAAACCTAGCAAATGCATTTGGAACTGCCCATATAGTCTGGGATGTTGGCTTTGTTGGCACAGTATAAGCCTTCCCTTAATGAACTCATTCTCTCTATCTCAGAAAGCTGCCAACTGCCCACTGTCCCTTGGCTAGGCAAAGGAATTCATGCCTACCGACTCTTTATATGATAGAACTTCATCTAACTTGAGCATGTGCAAGTCTTAAGCATGCATGCTGTCTCAAGTGCTATGAATACATATATGTAACTGCCATGCTGTATCCGCGGAACACTGTTTCCTGGGGTCATCTCCTGCTTCTGTCTCTTAGAACTTTTCATGATCTTCTGTGGTCATCTCTGTACCTTGTGAAGAGTGAGTAGCCTATAAATGCCCTGTTTAGGGCTGCACATTCCACTGGCAAATCATAAAAAACAACAAAAAGCAAAAAAAAAAAAAGGGCTTCTCTGATGAAGACTGAGAATAAGAAAAATGACATTTGCTGGTAAATGGATGGTACAGGAAAGAAGAATCCTGGATGACATAACCAAGGTCCAGAAAGATAAATGTTGCATTTTACCCTCACTTACGGATTTTAGGATTGAATTTTTAATTATATGTGTTCCATTTGGAATTTCCATCGAAGAAAGGACTTAGTAAGAGGCTGTGGAAAGAAGGATTTCAATAGAGCAGAGATAAAAGGCAGTGGTATAAAGGATTAAAGGGGAATAATGGAAAAGAAGGGTTGTATCTCGTGGGAATGGGAAGGCAGAGTAGCAAAGAGGACAGGGGAGGGATAAATAACAGTAAAAGAAAATTGAACAAGTCATATGGAAAACTTATTATAGTAGATGCTTTCTAAAATACACATAAAAAGAACTAAAATGAAATTGTTGTATAGCTAGGTGACAATGCTCCTCTTAGGTACCCTAAGCTAACAAATTAAAATCAGTGTCAGGAGTGAGTGGGTTGTCTTTTTTGGAGTTGTCCATCAGAGAGGTCTCATAGACAATAAGACATCACAGGCAATTGCCTATTCTCTTGGCTACCCTCCATCTTGGCAATAAGACTCAGTCACTGAATACACTACTTATATGCATCACAGACCATGGGAAAATCAGTCTGACACTCACTTAGTTGCTTCATCCATTAATGGTGTTAGAAGGTGCTATGCATGCTACTGGAATAAAATATTTATCCACTAATTTTACACACAAGGGAACCCTATGAGCTATGATAATGCCCGGCCTAGAAAAACATGTTCTGAAAATCAATGATATTAATCTATTTATTCATCAGTAGACAGGATTAGATGTAGTAGTGGATATCTTGCAACTGAAAGTTTTATCTCCACAAGAAACACATAAATAACATTTGGGTAAAGTCCCATAACCATGTTTTAGATGATTTATCCAGTAAAATAATAAAACACAAAATTATTTTCCTTTGAACCAATTTCGTATAAAGCTTATTAGGACTGGATTAAAATTAAGAAAATAATATTGTTTTAAACAGGGAACCTTAATTTTTATCTCAGAGTTTTTGATTTTTTCCTTAGAAATTGTAATAACTTTGACTATAATTAACTCAATTATATCAATGTCATATTTCTTGAAGTTTTAATCCTTGTAACCCTGTTATAGCATATTGACCTTTTGCTGTAAGCAGGAAAAACACAATGATGAATCCTAAATACATTGTAAAACAGAAACAATAATTATGATGAAATGAAACATATTAGGCCTCTGTGTGCCTTTAACTAAGCTAAGCAGATTTTAAAATGACCATTTTCCATTAATTTTAGTTCATTAATGTTCTATTTTACCTAGGTTTGGTCAAAATAATGACCCTGAAGAACCTGTTCTTCAAGGGAGTCAGTAGTAGTCAAAAATCATCCCATAATCCAGATTGTTAATATCTATAAGATAGATAGAT
The DNA here is from genome assembly GCF_000317375.1 of Microtus ochrogaster. NCBI lineage: Eukaryota > Metazoa > Chordata > Mammalia > Rodentia > Cricetidae > Microtus > Microtus ochrogaster. Next base: position 32,328,769 of record NW_004949096.1, read on the forward strand.
AGGTAAATAGATAGATAGATAGATAGATAGATAGATAGATAGATAGATAGATAGATAGATAGATAGGAGTATATGAGTTGATCTTCTCATTCTGTCATTATCTTTATGTCTCTGTCTGTCTCTCTCTCTCTCTCACACACATACACATTTTGGATAAATAATCAAATAGTAATAATCTTATGAAGTAGCCACAGATTTTGTTGTATTGTTTATCTAATTTTAAAAATTTATTGGTTATCATATTGCTCAGCAAACAAAACTCGAGATGTTACTTTACTGAAAATTTTTATGTATTAAATATTTGTAAGTTAGAACAATATAACTACTAATCATAAGATCAGCTGGAAAAACAAACAGAGATTCTTTAAACACTCTCCTTCCTTGATTCCCTACATTTAAATTTTAAAAACTTTTGATTCAACAGCATAATTCTAATCTCAGGCAGAAGATGGGGTATTCTAAATTCCATGTCTCCAACAACTTCATGAAGTCATTTTTATTAGGAACAGAATAAAGAAAGTAATAATTCAAGGCACTCTTAAATATATTGGTGGATAAATGAGGCAGATAGGTTAGAACAAAGCAGGGAAATTACCACTGTGGCCTTAGATGCTATGTGTGATATTCTTAGCTTTGTGGTTGATGAACCATCAGAAAGTGGATAGTAAGGGAGTTTTCCATACTAGATATGTGGAACTTTCAGGAGCGGATCATCTATGAAGTCGGGAACAGAATTAGGTTTCCTTTCTTTAGGGGTTTCCCTATTCTTGGGAAATGGAGATGTCTTGGAAGAGGCCATGAATGCCTTCACATATGGGATCTCAGACATTTCCTTTGTTTTTTGTAAAAATAAAGAGGTTAGAGGTAAGTCTACCATTCTGGGACCATCTCTCCTCACAGGAATAAAATAAACGAGTGTTAAAATAAAACATAATGTGCCTTTTCCTTGAGATATATGATTAAACTTTTCCTAGTGATTGAGACTATACCTGAGGAAGTTAATAGTACAGAAGAGGCTAGATAGAGAACGACTGGACTGATTTCACCAAAGAACATCTCCTAGAGAGTGACAATCAAGGTCCTTAGCAGTCTGAATTTCTCTAGTCGCAGCTAACATGGGAACTAGTAAATATGACTTTTTTTTCTTAGCCTTCGAGTTGAGATGAGCTCCTCTATAACTGATGCCTTCTTTCTAGCAGTAGTGACTCTGAATGTGAGTAGAGGGTTTTGGTTTCTAGTTGGAGAACATGATCTTCTCTCAGTGGACCTTTGGTGAAGAGGATAAATCATGTGACAGGTAACTGCATGAAAAGAAGTTGGAGAAGAAATTGGTTAGGAGTGATGTCTTACTGTTATAATAGTATGGTTCTGTAAGGCAGTTAGATAGGATGAATGCCTCCTAATTTTTAATATCCTGAATGGGTATAAACACACACACACACACACACACACACACACACACACACACGTATATGTATATGTGTGTATACTTGAAATTTTCTAAGATGATAGATCTTAAGTATTTTCAATACGCACATGCATATTAAATGTGGTGATTGATAAATTGCTTAGCTGTAGTAATGCTTCAAAATGCACAACTAAATAGAAGTAATCACATTATATACCATGAGTTACATAATAATGGTATTAATTATATTCATTAATTGCATCTTTTTAAATCTGGAAAAAATCCTAAAAGTTCCCAATAAAATTTCCACCTTGCATAGATGACTTTTTCTACAAAGTCGATAGTTACTTGGAAGCAGCCTATGAGCCTCTGAATTCAGATCCATGACTCCTTAACAGTGGTCTTCAAGGTTTCACTCCTCCTCAGAATACAACATCTTTCATTTCATGAACTCTTCCTCCTTGGATTCAATCTTCCTGGTGTTGATGAAGGTCTGTCTCCCACCTTTGAGATGCTTGGATTCAAACTCCGTATTTGTGGAGCAGCATGGGTGCTAAAAGCTTTGTTCAATTTATGATTCTTTGGAACATGCCATAAAAGAATAGTTAACCAAGACAAAATAGCAAGGGAGGAGTCCCAGAAAACTAAACCTCTTAGTCTCCAAGTTTTGTTTTGTTGAAATTGTTGATAGGTTCTATACATACCCAACAGCAGACAGACATAGTCTGCATTTTCCTTTTTCCAGGATTTGTGCCTTGACATTTTAGTGGGTACGACTTGTCTTCTCAGCCAGTTAGTTCTGGCAGTTAGTTCCCTGTGGGAGTCTGTTCTGAAAATGCCCTTGAAAGACAGCTCTGGGATAAGTGTGGAACTCATATGCTGCATTCTTTCATATCATGGATCAGAGACCCCCACTCTCATACCAGCATTGGTCACTCTCCAATGCCTGCCAGTAGATTGGGCACCTAGCTTCTTCATATAAATAGTGCATGAAGAACAGAGATGATCAGGTTCCTTAGACAGCCCTATTGTTTTCTAACCAGTCAATTTATTTTTCAGGTAACTTTCTGCTAACTCTGATATTTGTTTCATTGAATCCTTTGAACTTTAGTAAGGGAAAAAAAAAACCTCCAGATAACAATTGTGAGGAACATTTCAGATAGTGGGAATTCTATGTTAAGCTGCTATTTGAGCTCTAAAGTACTAATCAAGACTCTTTAGGGTAGTGGAGTCTATGGAATTTATTAGTTCATAAATAGAAATGTATAATAGTTTTGATTTATAGTTGATATAGAGATTACGAACCAGAAAGTAGAAGAAAACCAAAGAATGGAGCTAACTTTTTACTGAGCCACCACTGAGAATGACTATGCAGGCCTCTCGTGCATAATAACTTTAAAATTTCAACAATGATCCTAGAGGTAGATGTTTGACAATTTCAGAAAAAAATCTAGTTTTTCAAGCAATAACAACATGACCCTAAACACATCTTCATCTTCTATATATTGTGTCGGTTTGGTTATAATACTAATTATTGAACACTGGTCACAGAACAAGGGACTCAAAAACACCTTCATGGTTTACTTTAGGAAATAGAAATAAAATATATGAGAATACAAATCTAGTTAGGAAAAAAATGTAGGAAGCTGTTTAATCCCTAGTCCTGGTAGTGAAGCAAGTTTCAATGCACGCAGTGAAAGAACCACCTTTGATGCACACACACTAGTTGAGGGCCACACCCAGTTCCATTTGTAGAGCTCAGAGTTATACTAAAGAAAAGAACCATAGAGCAGAAAGCATACATAGGTGCCATGTGATGTCCAAAGGAAACTCTTCCCATTGGACTTGGACCAGAACTGTGAGCTTCAGGGAATGACCTGCTGCACAGATGAATTCCCAGTGGCTACTGACCACAAGACCCTTGCACAAGAAAAGTGAAAGTTCAAGCCAGACAAAATGGCAGCATGGAAAAGGGAGGTTGGTAAGAAGTCTTGCCTATGGCTAAGGAGCTATTGGCAGGTGATAGCTTCTGAGAAATTGACAGTCAGTTTTCTCCACAGGTGTGGTCCTGGCTCAGTAGACAAGGCTCCAGTGAATGCTACACATCCAAGAGCATACAGGCAGCAGAAACCACATTTAAAATATCAAAAATTATCGTCAGCCTAAAAATATTTTCAGAGAAGTCAAGGGGCCAATGATGTGGCCCATTGTTTTCTTACAGTTTGCTATTTAAACACATTCATGACCAGCACAAAAGTGGGGGGAATGTAGAGTGAGTAAAAAATGGTTTTGTTAATTTCAGGTAATAAAATCAGTAATCACAGGGAGCTGTGTTCTTTGATTCTGAAGTTGCATAAGGACCTTTATGCTTCCCAGAAAGGCTAAAAATTAAAGGCTGATTAAGCATGCTTATGAGAAACTCTACAGAGATTTAAGCAGAGAGCTGGAAAAGCCTGTCCTACCCTGGCCCTCGGGGCTGATGATATAGCAATGGGATGGAAGAGCCTTTTCCTCCGGTTACCAGGATGCAGATGAGGGTGTCATCTTACCAGAATGAAAGTAAAGTCTGAGTATGGGAAGCACAGTATCGCACCCATCTTGTCCTCTAAGGTACTAGGGTCATTTGCTAAGACAGAAGGCGCCAATCCTAAACCTGTGGACACTCAGGGTTTGTTTTTTTTCCTGTAACTGACTACACTTGTCTAAGAAGATCACAGCTGTTCAAAATGAACGCCAAGCAAATGTAATTTAGCAAAACATTCCCAGAGATTGATGGTGCCTTCTTCATAGAGGTCCAAGTCACAAAGCATATTACCACATTCATCAAAACACATTCTATTAGACGAAAACGCTTTCCGAGGGAGAAAACAAATACCAAAACATTCCCCCAAACATATTAAGTATTTATATAAATAATAGCCCAGCACGATTTCTTTAATTCATCTTTTAAATATGAACATTCATGTGTACAATTTAGAGGGATAAATGCAGATATGACTTGTGTCCCATCTTTATCTAAGTAAGTGTTTTTGTTTTTTTTTTTTCTCTATCCTATTTCATTTCTCAGCCTCACATTTTTTTATGGAGTCAAACTGTCACGCACTGTTTTATAAACTGTCATGCACTGTGAGTGTTTGCATCTGTTTAACCATACCCTTTCCTTTTACAGATTAGCTTTTCTTAGAGTCTCACACGGTTGTTCAGGGAGTGTGTCATAGGAGGTTTGGACAGAGTATGTGCCACGCTGTGTGACTCCCCAGAGCTCTGAGGGCCCTTTCATGTTTCACTAGCTGACTATGGACAATATTTCTATTATCTGGCAATGGTAGTTCATAGAGCGGTTCCTAAGAAAGTGGTGCGATCTCAGCTTAGACTGTCTCTGCAATTGAACAAGTCCCAGCAGAAATAATCTGGTGCTATTGGCTGACCTCACTTCTTGTTGCTGAGTAATGAATGATTGCTTCTTCCTCTTAGGTGTGTCTCCATCGTAACTTCTGCTTTCACGTGAACTACACACACCTAAGTCTCACCAAGGATCCACTTCTTAGGGAACCTTAAGCTAGTTCTGTTGAACATAGGGAGAATTCATCATGCCTGCCATTAGTCTAACATCATGTATACCAGGAGTGCAGTGGGGAAACACCGGGTGCCTGGAATCAAATGACTTGGTTGATGTTTTCTCTGCAGCTTGCTTGTCTTTGAGCAGAGTTCTAAAACTTTCTCAGTATCATTTTCTCTCACCTGTCACCAGGACAGGGGTCACTTGCCTCATTCCATCACATGGGTGAACTAAGGTGTCAGACAGAATGGATTTTGTAGCACATCTTCCCTGATAAAATGCTTACAAATGTTTCCTAATATTACAGGAAAAAATATTCTTAAAATAACTGTGAGTACCTGCTGTGATTTGTATTTCCAGCCTACAAAATACATGATGTAGAAAGAACTTTGGGATCTTGGCAGAATGTGCAGAAAAAGAAAGCTTTGTGAGTCTTTAAACCTTAGCTTTCTCATTTTAAAACTGACAGATTTAAGCAAATCAGACTTCAACATCTAGTACCTATTTTTTTCATTTGTTGAATGACAAATATAATATGAAACTGCGCATTTAAGATCTTGATAAGATCTTACTCTAACTCATCAGCTATTAATGTTTACTTCATTAAATTTTTACTACATTCTGACTGTATGCCAAACTTTGTTCTGTGTCTTAAATACTTTATTTTTGTGACATTGTTTCTCCCATTATTTTCTTCTTATTGTACTTAATGAATTTAACATTGAAAAAGAAAAATGTGGTATCTACTCATTTACTTTGTTATGTGGCTTAAAGTTTTAGAGTCTTGCTGGTTATTTTCTATAAGAGTTTTTTGCTTGATTGCTTGATTATATCCTCACTGAGCCACAATATTCCATGAAATTAGTCTGTTTCTTGCTTTTTCACTGAAAAATGATTGATTGTTAAAAATGGAAAATACTATTTATATCTTTTATAGACTTTATTTAAATCTGATTATATAGAATTTGGGTGTTACTATCAGGAGGCAAGTAATTATATTATGAAATTTTTGGGGTAAACTTGGGATTGTGGTCATATCTGTAATACTAGCACTCAGTAGGGGTAGGCAGAAGCATCAGAGTTCATGGCTATCCTGGGCTACAATGAGAACTTAAGACTAACGACCAGCAGGTGCTACTCAAGGCACTGTGTCGAAATGAATAGATGGATGGGTGAATCCATGTCTACATGAGTTTATAAAAATTAATTTCTTTTTGTTTCTGTTTATCTATGTGTAAAATGAGAAAGAATAATAGTAATTACTTCTGAAGTAACTGTTGGAACAAATGAATCACTATGTATAACATGATTACAATAGTGCCCCACCCATGATCAGCACTCAAAAAAGGATAAAGCAGATAATTTTTAATTTAATCACACCTGGGAATGCTGCTGCTTTACATCTCCTAAGTCAGTGTTCGCCTGAGTCCTACAAAAGTCACTACAACCTCCAGATGTCCTGTCTTTTTCATCAGTTAGCAACTTGCACCAAATTCAGATTTCCTTCCTTTGATGTAATACCAATACCATGTGACCATTCCCTTCCCCCTTTAGACACTAAAGATTACCACCAGAACAGCTACCAGCAAGAAACAATCAAAACTCTCTGTTGTCTGTCCTTGTAAATGAGCCAATATTTCTGCAGGACATTGATTGGAGCTGGTATAATTTTATTACTGTCTTTATTGAGTGGGACAATGGCTGTTATTTATAGATCTCAAAGAACAGAAACTGGAAACCACTGGTACAGCATCCCAGTTGAATAGTCTGTACATTTCAACCCGTACATAATGTTCTCACAGTCTGGGTTGCACTGTCCTTGCCAACTCTGCTTCTCCTGGGAGCCATTAGTAGCACTTGTGAACCTAGAATCTTTTCTTTCAGCCGTGCTTTACATAAACATCTTACAAATACTTTTATTGGCCTCAAAACTATGTCTGAGTATTTTATAATCACTACTCTAGCAATTTACACTGATGTGACTGTAAATTTATAACCTCCATCTTGTTTATTTTAGTTTTTCATACTTAGCCTCATTACATATCAATCAATTGTTAAAGTGTCATTGAGTTCATATTAAATTCCAAGTGTTGTACAAAGAACTTTATATGTTATTTAATATATACAAATGCTTTCAGGTAATATTCCCATTTGCCATTTCTCTACAAGAAAACTGATGCTCAGAGAATTTTAACCATATTTGTATAGTTGTGCAGTGCTAAGAGTTCTGTTTCAATAAATATACATCATTAACCAAATCCAACATTATGTCTTTCCTTTTGCACTTTAAGGTTTTATTGAAAATAAATATTGTTTAGATTACATACAACATGTGAGAAATCAACTTAAAGTGAGAAAATATTTATTTTGGATCCAAGTTTCACTGCACAAGAGCTTAATTTTCCTTGTTTTGAGCCTGTGGTAGGAACAAGGACAAAGGAACTACTCACTTCATAGAAGCTAGAAAATAAAATTAGAGGGGAAGCGGCCAGTCATAATGGTCTTCCAAGTCATGCCCCCAGGGACCTAACTTCCTTTCATTAGCCCCTCCTCCTCAAGTTTCACAGCCTTTGATGAACACCCAGGAAAATGACTAAGCCTATAATTTTTGTGCCTTTTATACACCATCTAAAATTCAATAATGGACACTTGTGATAAAGCAAATAGCACCAAATTTGCCACATGAAACTAGCAAATCAAAACAGAAAACAACCAAAGCAAAAACTAAACAGCTCTGTTGAAACAAGAATCCTGTAAGGAGTCTTTTCTGACTCCTGTGCAGGTTTGTGCCGCCTGAGTAGAGATGCAACAAAAGAGGAGAGTTCACAGATCATCCCAACCGTCTTTGTGGCTTGTCATTTCTAGCCTTGGACTGTCAAAAGAGAAAAAGGAGATTCAAGGGGAAAAAGGTCACACTAGTCTGAAGAGACAGAAATCACAGTAGAGAAAGGGAATGGAATTTTCTGGAAGTCATGGGGTAAAGCATAGGACAGAAGGGAATAGCAGCCAGGAGCCCTAGAGATATGCCTCTTAGGTCCCTGCATAATAAGAAGTAAACATAGAAAGAATCCACGGCTGGACTATGACTGGTGCTCACACTGTGTGATGGTCACAGTATACAGCTGGACTGGAGCACACAGTGTGTGATCATCAGGATCCACAACCGAGCCATGGCTGGAGCTCACCCTGTGATGGCCACAATCCATGCCTGAATCACGGTTGGAGCTCACACTGTTTGTTGGTCTCAATCCACAGCTGAACCATGGTTGGAGTTCATATTGTGTGATGGTCAAAATCCAGAGTTGAATCATGACTGGAGCCCCACATATGTGATGGTCACAGCCCACAGTTGAACTGCAATTGGAACTCACATTGTGTAGGCCTATGGTACACTTTTAACCAGGCAAAATGGAGAAACCTTATGGAACAACCTGAAAACTTCGTGTGATAGTCCAGATGGGCCATACCTTAAGAGAAATCAAAAATTAGACACTTAATAAACATCAATGGCAACTTCCTGTGATAAAATTTGAAATTTAAACTCAAGTGGCTCCACATATGCACAATGAGTACCCACTTCCCATTCAGCGCTCAGAAATGACAACGAGCAATACTTAATAATCATTATTAGACTTGCCAAGGAACCTCAAAAAATCCATGTGAAAAAGAAAGCTCACTCAATAGAAGCAAACTAAACGTTGTCACAACGATTGCATTATCAAGATCATGAAAAAGTTATAAATATGTTGAACAATTAGTAACATAATCAGTAAAGCAATAAGAAATGAGAAGGACCTATAAGAGATGTCTAGACCTCAATATCGACTCACTGTAAATGAGAAACTCTTAAGGCTTAGCTGGAGATAAAACATCACAGAAAAGAAAATGGCATCAAAGTGGTGGGCATGGAGCTATAAATAGAAAACCTAAGATGCAGTGGACAGAATTTGAGGTGTGCAATTGGTATGTGAGTGAAGTAAGGAAGCATTGTTCAGAGTGTAAGAGTACAATACATTGAAGTTTTCTTGAGATAGTAAGTCCACAAACATGGTAATGAAATAACAAGGATATTTTGTTGTCTTCTACCAGTTTCAGGTTTCACACTGAGGACTGCTGGTCCATTTCACATCAATTTTTGTTTGGGGTGATAAATACCAGATTAATTTTATTCTTCTACAAGTGTATATACAGGTTTCCCAATACCAGTTATTCATGTTGCTATTTTTTTCTCTTCAGGGTGTATTTTTTGTCATCTTTAGCATATAAATCTGTATTCACATATACTGATGTTTGTGTCTCCCATGTGTTCCATCCTTCTCCCTGGCTGTTTTTACATTGGTTTCATGCTATTTTTATTGTTGTTATGTAATGAATCTTGAAATCTGGGTTGCTAACTACTCAAGCATTGTTCTTTCTCCTCAGAATCACTTTGGTTACCCAAGATTCTTTGTGGTTCTATATGAATTTAAGAAAAAATGATATGATGAATATCATTAGGATTTTGATTGAAATTATATTGAATTTGTAAGCTTCATTTTGTAGTAATATCATTTTTACAATATTAATTCTACAAATTTATGAACATAGCAACTCTTTACATGCAACTAGTATTAAATATACCATAGAATATTTAAATATAACATTATTAGATATAAATTAATTAGATCCACATACACTGATAAGTGACTATAAAAACCTACACAAAATTATAAAATACATGGTAATGAATATTACTATATGTGTTATATTGTAATTATAAAGTATTTCTGGAAAAAATTAAGTACAAAATTTATATAGAGCTATATCTTTCTTAAACTTGCTAAAATGTAAATTTCCTCAAATCTCTCTAATATTCACTACAAAACATCAAAAGACTAACAATGTTTTGTGCATAAAAACTTGATTAGAAATTCGAAGAACTGAAAGAGATAAACTACTTATTTTCCAATAGGCAAAAAAGAGAAAACTTGCTCAATCTGTAGATCCAATTTTAAGGCAGGAAATAAGCTAAAATAATCACAACAGTAACATTTTAAAGGGAAGAAAGGAGAATAGAATCCCAAAAAATTCAAAAATACATTCATGAATACATGATTGGGTAAATATGAACACCTTGACAATGAAGCAAATGTGAATTAATGGGAAAAGATAGTGTCAGTCATAGGGTGCTGGAAATAACTTATTTGAGGTTTACTTCTATCTCTTATTTACATGGTAGGACATATGGTTTCTAAGTTTTACTCATTGTCTGTAACTTTAAACTTGATCACGCTCTTTTCTTCAACAAACTGACATTCTCTTTCCCCTCCACTCTTTGAACGCAATAGACCTGGATGATAAAAGTAAATGGCGATCAGGCTACATCCCCAATGATGCCCTGTCTTGGAATCTCTTCTGTTGGTCTTGGAATCTCTTCTGTTGATATTTGATCCAGTGTCACCAGTTGCTAGAAAACCTAGAGAATGCAGCCAGAGTATCTGCAAGAAGAGCACATAAATGGCCACTTGATGAGAAGTTCCATATAAGGTCCTTGTTTTTTTGTGCAACCTAATAAGTCAGGCCACCATGTCTTGTATCTCTCAGTCCTCTGATTTTCTAAACTACCAGCATGACCTATAAAGCTCCTCTTATTGCATGCAAGAGTTTTTGTAGCCCAACATTTCAGACTCTTCTACATTCCTATCATTGACCAATTTCAAAGACTTAGCCTTGTGGTAGGGTTCATTTGACAACAGCCCCATATCTCAATAGCAGTTTTCTCTTATTTACTTTAGTAATTGCTGGGACTAAAGCCATTTAAGGAAGGAAGGGTTCATTCTGGTTCAGAGTTAGGCAGTAGAGTCTGCTGTGTAGGGTAGTCAGGGAAACAGGAGTTTGAGGTGGCTGGTCACCTTGCTTCTAGGGTCAGGAGGCCAAGAGTACCGAATGTCTGTTTTAACTTGCTTATCTCATGGACTGTCACAACCCACATTTAAAAAAGGAAGGTCTTGAGAGACTTGGACCTAGAGGGGCTTCCAGGTGCCCAAGGCGAGGTCCCCAGTTAGTTCCTGGGGCAGCTGAGGATAGGGAACCTGAAA
>NW_004949096.1:32340197-32355476 GCF_000317375.1 Microtus ochrogaster
CAGACTTGAGAGGGAGGGGGAGAGGAGTAGGGGGAGGGCGGGAGGAGTGGGAGGCTGGGAGGAGGCGGAAATTTTTTTTTCTCAATAAAAAAAAAAGGAAGGTCTTCGACCTCAATTAACCTATTCTAGTAAACTCCTCTCGAATAAGCCCTGAGGTCTATTTCTGTGGTGATCTTAAATCTCATCAAGATGACAGGCAAAATCTACCATCACAGGCATGTTTCTGAAAACATGGGTAAAAATTATGGAAATAGCAAAGACATTGAGCCAGGCATGGGACCCACACCTATCTGAAGTTCAAAACACAGTTCATCTTGATGCATCTCAAAGATAGTGCCGGAATTAAGAGTATGTTGTAATCAATAAAACATTGTTGGCCTGAGAGAGGTATGAAGTCATTCCTTTAATCAATCACTTCTTGAAGTTGGGTTCTTACAGAGATACTACTCATCAGTAAAGCTTGATTCAGAGTTTAAAAGGCCACTGGATTCCACATTATGGTCCTTGTTACACGTTGATTTGAGGGGACCCTGGCATCATAATCCTCTGGAGCACTCGTGAGAGAGTATTTAGTCCTAGGCATGCCTGTGAGGAATAATGCTGCCTAAGGTTGTTGATGTGAGAAGATTCACACTAAGAGTGAGAAGCTTCACTGTGGGGTTGGGTGCTGAACTGTAATAAAAAAAATATCTAGCCGGGCAGTGGTGGCACATGCCTTTAATCCCAGCACTTGGGAGGCAGAGGCAGGCGGATCTCTGTGAGTTTGAGGCCAGCCTGGTCTACAAGAGCTAGTTTCAGGACGGGAACCAAAAAGCTATGGAGAAACCCTGTCTCAAAAAATCCAAAAAAAAAATTTTAGCTGCACACAGACATTTATCACTATCTGATTTCTGATTGTGGGTGGGATTTAATCAGCCTCTTCAGTCTCTGCTGCCTTGATTCCTCGGTCATGATGGATTGTGCCCATGGACTGTGAGCTGAAATAAACCCATTCTTTCCTGATTTGCTTTTGTCAAGGTATTTTATCAGAGCAACTAAAGCAATCCAGCTCTGAAAATCTAGATCACTCTAAACCGAAATTGTTGTGTTGTTCTAAACATGACATTCAAAATAAGAATGTTCAAAGACTTCAAATGCAATAGACATGATAAAGAAACCTCAGACAAGGCTGCATCCATGTGAGATAGAGATTACCTTCGCACTTGGAGTCCAGAGGACGCCCTTTGTGGCTCACTCAGGGACACTCATATGTATATCAAACTTTGGGATCAATTTATGGATCTTAAAGGAAGAGAGACAATTGGACCTGCAGATCTGAAGGGTTACTGATGGCAAAAGGTCACTGCATGGTGATGGGCATCTCAGCAATTTTCAGAACTAAAAATGCATGAGTGATTCTCTTGAACCAATAAAGAAACACATCTAGAATTAGGAACCTGTCACAGCTAGGCAGGTCAGAAAGAGAAAGCAAGAGAACTAAAGGACAATAGAACAAATTAGTGGATAAATGTGATACATGTATTCTCTTGGGTCCCTCACCTTGGATTTCAGGTTCACAGAGACTGTACTGATGGGAGCAGGGATACAGTGACTATTCTGTTTCTTACTGTGGGTATATTATTGCTTTTTTCTGTTTTTGTTATTATTTTTTATTTTGTTGTTGCTTTGTTTTCAATATTCCTTTCATTAAAAATCTGGCAATTTGTCTCATTGGTTCTGACTTCTGGTAGAACATTTACTATACAGACCTTTCATGCATTAAGTCAGAAACCACCATACCCATTAAAACTCCATCTATAACCAAACCCTTTCTCCCTGAAGGCCCCAGATAAGTATAATAAGCCTCAGAACACCTTTTAGAAACACAAGGCAGATGAAGACAGAAACAAAGCACAGCTCTCCAACTCAAACTCATATTATTTTTATGTACCTCAACTAAAGGAGGGTGAGGTTCAATTTCAAATATACATAAAGCTTGAATTTTTGCATATTTCCTAAGACTGTAATCACCTTATAATAATGGAAATTTAATTATCAAATTAAGGTAATACTTTGTTACTCAATAATCACAAGACACCTTTCAAGCAAGAATAGGCAGAAATGTCACAGACTGCCAAAATTTTGCTCCCTTAGGAAGAGAATACTACTTTAGTCCTGAGAATTTTCTGCATGCCTAAAATGAAACATTATGCTACCTATTCCCCTTTCCCTACTCCAAATCCCTCATTCCCACTCTTACATATGTTACTTCTCCTGCTTTTAAACTCAGCCCCTCTATGTTACTCTTAATCATCATGAGTTCAGATTTTGATAAAGGCACAAATGTGAGTTGATTTATACTATTAGCTTGATAAATAGGCCTGCTGTTGTCCATTTCTTAATTTATATACTACTTTGAAACTTGAAGGATCCTCACTAAAGCACGAATTCTCAACTTGACTGTAATGACATAAATGCTAATGGAGAACTAAATGGCATTGTTAGCTACAGCTCATTTTGCAGTCATAATTAGGGACATACAGACATGGGTCTGTATGTCATGAGCGTAATGGGGAGCTTAAAAGCAGAACTAGATGTAACACACACCCCCAACAAGGATCCTTCTCTGAAATAACTTCCTAAATTTAGAAACTGATACTTCTTCTGTAATTTATGAATGACATTTACAATGAGCCATATTTTAACTTTACAGACCACTCCTCAGAGAATGTCAAATTGCTGTTTTCTAATCTTACTGAAGGTATGTGGAAGCATTTTTGGCTTTTGACAAGATATACCTAAGGCTACAAATGCAACTGCTGTATGCTGCACTTTGATGTCAGCTAAGGCAAACGACCACCAGTGGGTCAGTTCTACCCAGATCTGAAAACATAATGAAGCCAATTTGAACATCTCATTACGCTCCCATCAAAAGAAGCCTGTTGATGAACCAGCAAAGGAGAAGCTGAGCTTTATAAGAAAGAGCAACATTTCTAGAAATCATCTTACCTCACTTTTTAATAAAATCTCACAAAACAACAGCTACTCCATGAACCACCTTTTGTTTCCACCAAAGCCTTCTCTTCTCAAAGCAATCTACTTTTAACCTGACTTCTCCTGTCCCCATTGCCTGGACCTCTTCTGTTAGCAGGGAGGATGAGCCAGTTGTCCTACCCAAAACTGATGAATTGTTTCTAATTGTCAAACTTGTACCCAATACCCTAACCAGAGTGATAAAATCCCAAGGGCTTGGTTAAACATAGAAAGACTTTCTTAGAAGAAATTTTGAAGAAGATAACATAACCCTGTCAATATCATAATTTAAAATTCAAAAGATCTATCCAAAATATGAATTTCAGGTAATGTTTACAAGAATATCTCAAAATAACTTGTACATATTTATAAATTAAGTATATTTCTCTGAAATTAAAATATAATTTGTATCTGGCATTGTATCCACAATGTGCAAATATTCTGAGTTTTGTTTCTGTGATGGATGTGTTATTCACAGAACTAAGCATGGGGCTCCTCACCACCACAAATCCTGATACGTGTTTGAGGACTGCTGCTCTTGTTTCATACATGTCATGAGTTGATGCAGATTCAGGGTGTTTGTCTGATGCCTACATGAAACACTGCAACTTATGTTGAGACACCTGTTGCCTCCTTTCACTTTTGATGATTATTACCCGCAAAGGGACATCTCTAGAGGTTAGTGAATGTTATTCAGATGACCTCAGTGTGAAAAGAACTTCTCTTATCCATGATGGTCTTTGCAGCCACTATCTGCCTCACTCACCCTAAGGTCTCTCACACCCAAGGGGCAAAGGTATGAAGTACCCAGCTTTTAAGATCTCAAGTCAGTTGAAAACACTTTCGGGTGTGATTCCCACATAGTACTAGATGCACAATCCAATTTTCCTCATTACTCTTACTTTTAAAAAGAGAACATTCTTGTGTTCATGAGTTTTATTTAATATTCTTGGGCTAAATCAACTGTAGAAAGACTGAAGAAAAGGTCACTATCTTTTTTAGTCTCACAGGCTAAGTTCATTGTCCATGAAAGTGGCAACTCAGATACTTCTGTGGACAAACAGAACAGTTTACGTGACACTGGAAAGTGGATATAAGAATACAGATGAATGTGGCTTTTATTTGACTTTTAGACTAAATATCTAATAGCTGGCATATGAGCTTTAAGGGCAAGAAGGAAGCAATGGACACAGACACATAGAATTCTTTATTCTTAAAATATTCCCCATTACTCAGAGCTTCAAATTGACAGAAAAGGAAAAGTACTCTTGAAGATACACATGTGGCAAAAGCTAACAGAAAATCTTGACTCCGAGTTGTTGTTCTCTATGATACAGTGTATGTCTTAAAGCTGGAACCAAAATACAGTTTTATGCATCCAGGTGTCAAAAGAGGAGGGCTGAGCCATTTTCTTCTCTTTCTGCTATGTTACCTAACCCAGTGGAAGACTCTGCATTTCTCACCTCTATGACCTTGAACTAAGTGCATGTAGACATCTTGAAGCTTAATAGCCAATGCATCAGCGTTTGGGGTGTTAATGCAATTTCCACTTCACTTTCTGCACAATGGTGAGAAGGGAACATACATTAAGGCTGGGTGATGAATCATTTATTTCTGTAAGCCACTGCACAGATGCTGTATAATGGACACAAGGAATACTCTTTGGATTCAGGGACTCCTTTGCACACAGTTTTATGCATCCAGGTGTCATGATCAATGAGATCTATAATAATGTACTGAATACAATACCACCAAGAACTCGGACCCCATGGAATGAAATATTTGCTCCAGAGCTAAGAAACACCATTTAGATGATCTGCTGGCAGACATAATGTGAAAACTAATGCAGCAATTCTCAACCTGTGGGTCCAGTCTGCTTGAGGAATTGAATGACCTCTTCACAGGAGTCACATACCAGATATCCTGCATATAATATATTTACAATATTGTTTATAACAGTAGCAAATTGCAGAGATGAAGTAGCAATGAAATAATTTTATGGTTGGGGAAGTCATCACAACATGAGAAGCTGTGTTAAAAGGTTTTAGCATTTGGAATACTGAGAATCACTGTGTTCGGCAAAGCTGCAGGCGTGGCCCTACCAATGTGCTTAGTTGAAAATTTTCATCTCCACCACATGCACAAGTTACTACACTTTCTTCATTTATTGTTGTATGCCTAAATGTTTTTGTCCTCATTGAAAATTGCAGAAAACACTTTAGATTTCAGCTAGTAGAAGATCTTAGTGATACCAGTCCACTTGACTCACTGCAGCCTGTGATCCTTGGACCAGGTCATCATGACCTCATCTTGAAGATAGTTCACTCATGTTGTATTGCCCATGAAACCGGGCATTTCAGAAAATGTACTTAGGACTTAAAGACAACCTGGGAAGAAAAATACGATTTTATGGATTTATACTCAGATTTATAGCCACTCTTAGAAGGCTCATTTTTGGAAAGGAACTAGATAAATATGTCCAAAATGATTGATGGTATTATAAGGAAAAACAAAGTGTGCTCTCTATGAAGCACTGATGAAAACGTGGTTCCTTATAGAAACAGTTGTGCTTAATTGGATACTATTTTGAGGATACTTAGGTCTATAGAAAAGGAAATTTTATCTGTAAGTGTAACGTGGCTCCCGTTTTTGAAGTGTCTATAGCATAATATTGGGGTGATTTCGACATCAGCCATCAGCATTTACCTTTTTCTCTGCAGAGCCTCATGAGACAAAACAAAAATAGGATAAAAATTAAACCTGAGAAGTACGCCAAACTGAAAAAGTAATGGATTATATCTTGAGAAACCATTGTGAAAGAAATATTACCCCCCCAAAAGGATTATTGAATAACACTTCCTAGCTCCATGTGGGATGATTTTTTTTGGGGGGGTGAAAGAGAGAGTTCAGACAGCTTAGAGAAATTGTACTTGGGGATTGCTATGGCTATTGCTAATAGTAATTCCTAAGCAATTACCAAGATGTTCCTGATGAAGTTATCAAGAAAATCCCAAAATCCTTTTTTTTTTCTTCAATACAAGTCTTTTATTGTCCCAAAAGACACCCCAAATCATATTAAAATTCAGGATCTTGTTTCTGGAACTGGTAACTTAGGTCTAATCATCAGCCTGCTGCACTGTTCCCTTTTCAGACACATAGATACCATCCAAAAATTTCCTGATATCCTTGTTCTTAACTGTTGTGGCCTGCTGTATCAGAGCCGCCGAGTTTGAAACAAGTCCAATATCATTTCCTTCAAGGACTAATCCATCCTTCTGGGCTTGAGAGACAGAACAAGCAACACCTGTCCTCATCCGAACCCCACGGATGTATTTTTCACCCAAGAAATTTCGGATTTCAACCAAAGACCCATTCTCTTGAATAACGACATGGATAGGGAAGTGAGCATATACAGACCTCATCTTGTAGCGGAAGCCCAGCGTAACACCCTTGATCATGTTTTGAACGTGGCTGCAGATGGTTCTGACGGTGGCCAGTTCCTTCCTGTTGCCCCACCATTTGTCAACCCAGAGCCTCTTCTTCTTCTTCCCAAGAAGGCTCAGCTCTACGTTGATGTGATTGAAGTCCCTCCGGAGGGTTCCTCTGTGGCCCTTCACAATGACTGTGCGCCCCTTCAGAGTGATGTCCACATTTTCTGGAATGTCGACCGTCTGATTGCTGAGAATGGTCTTCATTCTCGCAGTAGATGGGGCAAAGAGAGAACGTCTTTCTCCCAAAATCCTTTTTGTTGTGACCATGGTAGGGCCATTCCTTACAGAGCTTTGATGGTGTATGTGCAATGAATGTTTCTCAGAGGTATATTTGTAATGAATGTTCCCTAGAGACCTTTGTTGGCGTGTCTGTAGTGAATATCACACAGTGAAAAAGAATACAGTTATTTTTACTTGAAATTCATGTAGCAACCACTCAATAATATGTTTCTGTTATGCAATTTACGTTTTCAGAACGAAAAGTGGTTATAAGTGGATTTCTTCATTTTGTCAGAGGACAGTTTGTACTTGATTTCAAGACATTCACTATTTCATATCTAAAAAATCGTGATGTTCATTAGAGAAAAAAGATACCTTAAGTCACAGAGTTAGTAAAAATTCAGATGAAAAAAGTAACTATGTTTAAAATACAAAATAAATAGAATAAGGGGTACTCATATATCATTTCTCTTTCTATTAGTTCAGAAGACATCTTTCCAGATGTTAATCATTATTACAAAGAATTGTGTCATTGCTAATTGATACTTAGAAGAGCCAGAGTTAACCATGTGGAATAATTTTATTATGCTCTGCTTCTTTCTGTGTTCCAGGAATCCATTTGTGCTGTTACATATATTGATGTTTGGCTTCTTTTGAAGGCTGAATCGTGCTTCACAATATGAATATCCCGTAATTTGACTATAAGGCATATTATTTCTTCTAGTTATGACTTATGAAAACAGATTATAAAATAAACCGGTGTGGGTATTGTAATAAAATACTCAGTTTCTCTCAAGTATTTAAATGGGAGTAGAATTTAGAGTCACAACAGAAAATGACTAGCACCATAGAAAATACCCTTATCTTGGTTAAGAAGTTACCTGAGTGTTTAAAAAAAATATCAAATTTCATCTGAACACTTTGCTGCTGTGACCAAGCCTTTAAGCAAAGGAATATACAGGATGTCCTTTCCACTATTTTATTCACTCAGAGAAGAGTTACTCATAATACGAATTTTTAAGCATAAGCTATCAGTTGCATTTATACCGTATTTTATGTTATTTAGAGATTTTATAAAGTTTAAAATGATCTTGGATTTTAATATCAGATTTATTCACTACTAAAAGAAATTATTACCACTCATTTATAGATAAGGAGACTGAGACAGCCAGGAATGAGGTGACTTAGGCAAGTCATACAGAAAGAATCGTTAGGAGTGGTCAGTGGCATTGGACATGTCCATAGCCACCAACCATTACAAATGGGAAGAGCCCCAGACAACGCTTTCACCCATAACTAAAACCCTGCTGCTTCAGCATGGGTGGAATAGTAGGAAATGCTGATATTTAAAGACTTTCTTCCTGTAACTAGAGTTAATCCCACTCTGTGAGGTTGTGCTGAACATCCGATGCGTGGTTTCATACCCACTGGCATTCGATTAAACGAAACCTTGTTAGGAGACAAACGGAGAAGAGAAATCTCTGCACTTACTAAACTAAAGAGTAATAACATCCCGCCCTGCAGCTATGCTCAGAGCAGATGTTTGTCTGCCACACACGCAGCTTTTCTTCATAATAATGTCTTCATGAATCAATTGCATGACTGTCTGGCCATCAGTTTTATGTCACGGGAAGTCTGAGAAAACACATTATTTCTACATCTTTCTATCGTCTTTCTAGACACTTTTGTTCCAGACTCAGGATAATTTTAGTGACAATGTACATCAGACTTCAGGGGAGGGAACTGTCACTGTACCGTGTACACCAAGTTCGATGTCATAATTATAGTATATTTCTCTTCATATCTTAAGTAAATTTTTGTGTATGCATACATGTGCACATGCAAGTGTGGGCGCATCTGCTGTGTGTGAATATATGTGTGTGCATGTGTATATGAGTGAGAGAGAGATTGTGTATGTGTGTATGAGTGAGAGAGAGATCGTGTGTGTGTGTGTGTATGAGTGAGAGAGAGATCGTGTGTGTATGTGTATGTGTGTGTGTGTGTGTTTGGTGTGCACGTGCACATGTATGCACGTGTGTGGAGGCCAGAAGTCCAGATGTCCAAATCAGGAAGCTTCCTCAATCACTCTCATAATATTTACCAGACAGTGTCTCTCAATCAACCTGGAGCTCACTAATATAGGCAAGTCTGCTGGCTGCCAAGAATGCCATTGGATCCCTCTGTCTTTTTTGCCATTGCTGAGAGTAAAGACATACACTGCCATGCTTGATTTTTTTTGGTAAGCTGCTGGTGATGTGAATTCAGGTTCTCATGCTCGCCCAAGCAATCAGTTTACCAACTGAGACATCATCTCTGTAGACCCATTTTATAAGAAAAAAGTGAAGTGAGGTCACATCTCTTTTGTTTACACCCTTTGGCAAGATTTCTCATCTGGGAACATCCACGTGGCAACCAGTGTCCTACCCTCCCAACATCCACTAATGCTTCCTATATTCATGTGTTTATATAAACTAAAACAACAGGCTCCATAAACAAGAGAACTTCACTGGGTGGGAACTGTGAGACAGAGCATTATGGGGCACTATTGGCATGACATCAGTTTAATTTTAGCCCATTATTTTTATGAAGAAATTGCAGCACATAAACTTTAGATCTCCATTCTTTCAGGATTCAAGATAACTAATTATAATCTAAATACTCAAATATTTTGGATGGTCAAATTAAATCAAATTATAAATACTATTCAAAATAAGCCACTGTATCAGAGGGCCTTATTTAGTCTCAAGCTATCATTGTGTGATCTCTTTTCCAGGAATAACATAATGTCCTGCCTCCTAACCTTGGAGTCACCCTCTTCTCTGATTTGCCATCCCTGATCATATTTAATTAAAACTAGAGACTATTATAAACCATTTCCAAGTTCACCTGGATGGACACAGGTGTTCTAACATAAATAATCATAACTCTGCAATTACTTCTACATGTCATTCTTGGTTCTTCCTGTTGACTTCACTGTGTCTTAACACAGCATGGAGGTGTCTCTGCTTCCCCTGATCTCTCCAGGAAGTCGGCTTCAATTGTAGTTAATCTCTCTTTCTTTTCTCCAGGACTGACATTGGTTCCCTATGTTAATACTGGTTTCCAAACTGAGCTAAGAACTTTTATTTACCATAAGCCAGTAATAGAAAGTAAAAGCAACTGGAAATACATGCCAACTAATGGCCCCAAATAAAACATAAAATCTCTTCAATTCCTTCATTTATCTCAGACACTGGTAGTGTTAAGGTTGCAAAACCCGTACTCCGCTGAACTCAATTTTTTTTTTTCTTGGTCTAGCGCAATTTTTTGCAATTTTCAAGCTCAAACTGGGGAACTTATGAACACAGGTTACTTGGCAACCTTATGCAGTGATGTTTTGTTTGTATAACAAATAAAGCTTGCCTGAATATCAGAGGGCAGAGATAATCACTAGAGAACCATAGAGGTCTGGAGATCTGTACAGACAGGCAGGAAGTGATATGACTGGATAGAGAGAGAAATATTAAGTCGGAAAGAAACAGAAGCTCAGCTCTTTCTCTGGCTAAGAAGTTAGCAAGAATTGGCTGTGGCTTGCTTCTTTGTCTTTTTTCTGCATTTACCCTGGCTCTGGGGATTTTATTATTAAGCCCAATTAAAATACGTGTGGCCGTTGACACACAACTTTAGTGCATGAATTCACAAGAAAAGCTGATTGCCTGTGGCTTTGTAGCCACTGGCACATGCAGGAGCTGCACACAGTAGTCACTGCTAGAGTCACCACCCCACCAGCTATGACTTTTCTTTTTCCCCAAACCTTTGAGTGCGCTTGGAATTTTCCTATGGCAGTCACTCTATAAGAGTCTCCAGCTGCCACCCAATCAGCCTGTATACTTCAAAGATGTGCTGACCTCAGAATGGAAACCAGGACATGTGTTACCTTGGAGAAGGGATTTTGCTTTGTTTCTACGGGAGAATGAATTCCATGGATACCATCAAAACTGATAAAGGTTTGATTTGAACAAGAGAGACTTCTTAACTAGAAGAGACAATAGTTCATCAAACAGTAGGGTTGCTCATTCTAAACTAAACTGAAGTGTAACAAATGCTTTTCATTAGGTCAGATGTAACTTGCCAAAAGGGAATCTCCCCAAAATAGGGTTGGGACAGGGTTTTGTATTTGTCACTTCAGGAGAATAAAGGCATTCAGGTAAGGGATATGAGTACCACTGGACCAATAAGACATCTGAAGAAAAAGGACAAATCATTCAGAAAAAAATGTCCCAAGAAAAAAAGAGTAAATTGGAATTGGCCTATTAGCATATCACATCTCCAACAGAATAAAATTTCATAAATCTTCCCAAATGTTTGTTTCTGCTGTTCTCTACAGACATATAAAGCAAATGGTCTTTTTGTAGTCCCAGTCCAGTTAAAAATTAAAAATGACTTTGGAGTTGGAGTATGACTCTCTCCTCTAAATCCAAGCATGCTTGTTAAAGTAAAATCAAAAATCTTTTTCTTGTCAGAATAACTATCTAACATGGGACAGAAGAAAAACAAAAACTAAAAGACTATTCTATTGCCACTATCTCACCACTATCTCATAATACTTTTGTTTTATTTTGACTCTTTAGAGCTTTTCTTAAGGTATAAATGTATCACTAAATTTATAAGATAAACATATATTTATAACTTTTATATTAATTATATATTATTAATATACAATATATAATAAATGCATTAAACTTTTTGTCATAATATTAATGGTTATACAGAGTACTAACTCATTCTAAAAAAAAGGCTTCAATTATCTTCTTAGACATGAAATTGCATTTGAGTATCTGTCAGGTAACTAGGAATTAGGTTTTTGTACTCTGGATGTATGTAACAAATATTGATCCTTTAACCTCTTTAAGATCTGCTGCATATGACATTAAAAGTGTGTAAGTTTTCTGCAGTGAAACATGACCATGCCTAACTGTGGTCTTTGAAGTCTCCAAAAGGATGATAGGGCCCCACAATGATAATTCCACCAGGGCTATGATAATGCCACTGCACTGGCAAATATCAGGTAAAGAGCAGCTTTGGACTCACAACAATTGTAAGGTGGTTTGCTGAAATGATCCAGCCTCACAGACTACTCTAGCCAGGAGCTGAGACAAGCCCTGCAATTCCCCATTTACACAGAGACAAGACAACAAACGATACAGCTACCTCTCTCAGAACTTAACAATTAACTCCAATTTTTCTTTTTAGGGTACCCTATAGAAGCCATTACCCCCAGACAGCAGGAAGTAAATTTAAGAACATGATGCCCACCTTCCCAAGAGGTTTGGTGGTGTTTTTTTAGTGTTTCATTGGCTTATGGATATTTTTTGTATTTAGTGGGGTTGATTAGCTATTATTGGTAATGTTAGGAAAATACTATATAAACGATATTAGATTCAGTGCTCCTGTTTTGAAAAGAAAGAAGGGGGCATAGATATGATAGGATATAAGTGTAGATTATTGACTATACTCTAAAATGAAAAGGGAGATAAAAATAGAATAAACAAGTAGATTATTGAATATACTTTTAAGAAGCAATTACTTGTTTTAAATATTTTACATTGATATGGATCTTTGTATATTGATGCAAATTTGAGATTAATTTTGTTAGAACATACTGTACATATAGTTCTAATCTTGTTTGAGGTATTTATTGTACCTATACAGTTCATTTAAAATTCAATTCAAATTTCTAGTCCTTGAAAGTTTTTATTAGCAATTAACTAGGCTATAAAAAATGCAAGTTAGTAGTTTGTCATCACAATCAAATTGTAGTCATATTAGGTATGTTTTCAAGGTCCAGGAGAGATATATGTTAGATACATAGGTCCTCTTCAAGCACTACAGAGAGCTACAGAATATGGCATTTAAGATGTTTTAATAATAGGTTCTTTTCTTTTCTTTCTTTTTTTCTTTTTTTGTTGGGAGGGGATGCCTTCTAGAATTACTTCCAGCTGTCATGGACATGAAATTCTTTCTTTTAATTGTTTTAATTAATTTTATCTTTTGGCCTCCCTGGGCATCCATGGGCACACACACGAGAGAGAGGGAGAGAGAGAGAGAGAGAGAGAGAGAGAGAGAGAGAGAGAGAGAGAGAGAGAATAGAATAAGAGATAATAAAATCAAGGTTTTTCTGCTTTTTAATTGTTTTTTATTGTTTTTATTGAACTATGTATTTTTCTTTGGTACCCTCCTGTCTGCCCCAATCCCTTCTAGTCTCTTCCATGGTCCCCTGCTCCCTATTTACTCAGAAGATGTGCTCCTTTTCTACTTTCCATGTAGATTCCATCCATGTATAACTCACTTAGGGTCCTTTTTGTTGTCTAGGTTCTCTGGGATTATGAATCTAGGGCGTTTTTTTTTTCCTTTTTGTCTAAAAGCCATTTATGAGTGAATGTATATGATATTTGTATTTCTGGGTCTGGGTTACCTCACTCAAAAGGATTTTTTCTAGATCGATCCATTTGCCTGCAAATTTCAAGATGTCCTTATTTTCTTGCTGCTGTGTAGTATTCCATTGTGTAAATAGACCACATTTCCCTTATTCTTTCTTTGGTTGAAGGGAATTTAAGTTGTATCCAGTTTCTGGCTGTGACAAACAATGCTACTATAAACATAGCTGAGCACATGTCCTTGTGGTACCATTGAGCATCCTTTGGGTATATACCCAAAGTGGTATTGCTGGATCTTGAGGAAGGTTGTTTCCTAATTTTCTGAGAAATCATAATACTGAAATTCAAAGCAGCTGTACCAGTTTGTACTCCCACTGGCAATGGAGGAGTGTTCCCTTTACTCAACATCCTCTCCAGCATAAGTTGTCATCAGTATTTTTGATCTTGGCCCTGCTTACAGGTGTAAGATGAAATTTCAGAATTGTTTTGATTTGCACTTTATGATGACTAAGGATGCTGAGCATTTCCTTAAGTGTCTTTAAGCCATTCTAGATTCTTCTGTTAAAGGTTCCCTGTTTAGGTCTGTACCCCATTTTTATTGGATTATGTGTTCTTTCAATGACCAATTTCTTGAGTTTTTGTATATTTTGGAGATCAACCCTCTGTCTGATGTGGGGTTAGTGAAGATCTTTTCCCATTCTATAGGCTGCTATTTTGTCTTGTTGACCATGTCCTTTACTTTTCAAAAGCTTCTCAGTTTCAGGAGGTTCCATTTATTAATTGTTTCTCTCGGTGTCTGTGCTACTGGTGTTATATTTAGCAAGTGGTCTCTTGTGCCAACATGTTCAAGTGTACTTCCCACTTTCTCTTCTTTGAGGTTCAGTGTGATTGGTTTTATGTTGAGGTCTTTGATCCATCTGGACTTGAGTTTTGTGCATGGCAAAAGATATGGTTCTACCTTCATTTTTTCATAACTGGTTGCTATCCAGTTATGCTAGCATCATTTGTTGAGTGTGCTTTCTTTTATCGATTTTATATATTTTTTGCTTATTTGTCAAAAATCAGGTGTTCTTAGATGTGTGGATTGATATCTGGGTCTTCAATTCAATTCCATTTGTCCTCCTGTCTTTTTTTAATGCCAATATCAGGCTGTTTTCAGTACTATAGTTCTGTAGTAGAATGTGAAGTCAGAGATTGGGATGCCTCCAGAAGTTCCTTTATTGTACAGGATTGTTTTGTACTAGACAGTAATCTTGGATATATTTTGGGGAAAAAAAAGGACTGGATGGAATGGGACAATAGGTATATTAGTATGAGCTTATTCACACTATAATAACAGCAATAGAGAGATTACTTGTGAACTATTATTTACAGACAATTTACATTGGTATAGATTCTTATATATTGATACAAATTCAAATTATACTTGTTATATTGAACATGCTCCTAATTCTGTTTACAATGTTTGTGTACCTAGGCAAGTTATTTTGTCATATTATATGCATACATGTTTTTTCCTCTGCTTTATATATTTTGTATATTGATGCAATTTTAGGATAAATTTTTCATATTGCACTATATATTTCTACCTCTGATCAAGATACTATATATTATTTACATTTTTAGGTCATTGGCCTCATTTGTTGCACATTTGTTTTTAGATTATTTAACTTTTAATATGAAGCCTTAGTCTTTAAGCTACATAGGTATTAAGAAATACAGGTCAATAGTCATCCATGTTTGTCATAGTAATATATCAAATTCTTTAGAAACATAAAGATTTGTATTCACATAGATAGGTAATCTTCAAACACTTCAAAGAACTGTGAAATATAGTGGCATATAAACAACTTAAGAACTGTTGACATGAGACACAATTGCTCTTGGAAACACCAGTATATTTCCAAGAGAATGTTGAGTACTGAAGACACTCCACTCAGAGCTTGTTTTCTTCTTAGTAAAACTGTCTTTTGGGCAAAGAACTGTCCCTGCCTCAAAAAAACTGACTAAATGCATGGTGTCTGGACTTGACAAGCATAATACAGCAAAAAAAAAAAAAAAAGATAAAGTAAGATGGTTTTGAAAACTTTCCTGCCTCTGAAAAAAACCAAGACAGAGTAAGATGGTTTTGAAAACTTTCC
>NW_004949096.1:32355916-32363242 GCF_000317375.1 Microtus ochrogaster
TTTGTATTAGGCATAGAACTCTCTTATTTAGAGAAAAGGGAGAGATGCTGTCAGAAGTCCTTCAGCCAATAGCTTTTAAGATACCAGCCCACTTTGGGCATGGTTTCCTGTACTATAAATGCAGAAGTAAACTGTATGTGGGCTCTTTGACCACTGGATTCAGTTCTGGTTCCCAGCACATGCAGAGGACTGCAGATCACTACTCTTTCTGTAAGTTTACTCCAAGATAAATAAGTCTTTGTTATACTATGTCCTGGGCTAGTGTGGAACTCTTTTGAATGCCAACAACATTTTAACCAAAGCACTGGTTGTGCTCACACTGCTTGCCTGTCTCATTCCTCCCTGGTTTTATTTGACAACAGCCTTCCTGGTGCCCTGGATGCCGATTTCTCTTTCTCCATTGCTCATTTGAGTCTTTACTCCCTGAGTTATCCCCCTGCTTTGAGTCCCTTGGTACTTCCTCACTTTAAACAATATTTTAAAATCAAACTTGTATTGCAGTAAATTAACTTTCTTCTGTGTCACTCCCTTCCCAGTCAAAACATACTCTTTCAATTCTCTTTCTTTTTCTTGTTCCTTGAAGAACTTTGTAAACTTATCTTTTCAGTTATCCCATGTAAAGGGAGACTATTCATTCACTTCTCAGTCACCTAAACTCAAAATAATCACACAGAAACTATATTAATTACAACACTGTTTGACCCATTGCTTAGGCATATTCTTAGCCAGCTCTTACATCTTAAACAACCCTTATCTATTGCTACAAGGCTGTGATTTACCAAGTAAGGTTCTAGCCTCTTTCTTCTTTGGCAGCTACATGGCATCTCTTTGACTCCACCTACTCTCTCTACATTTCTCTGATTGGATTTCCTGCCTGGCTTTACTCTGCTAACCCATTGGCCAATAACACTTTATTCATTATCCAAATCCCACATCAATCACATGCCTTATAGTGCCTACTTTTATACTACATAATAAGGCACTCTGCTGTATTTATGATTAGTTGGTCTCAGCAGATTCAGTGACCATTTGGTAATTTTAATTTATTTATCCAAAGTATTTCACATATATTTTAGCCACATTTTCTTACTTGAAATTAACTGTGTTTGTTTATAGTTCATTATTTGCCTCCTTGAATCGGATTTGAAAACAAAACACATTAATGAGAGAAATGCTATGATTCTTGGTCTCTTTATTCCTCTGCCCATAAAAACAAAACAAAACAAACAAAAAACCCCATGAAAATTATATTGAACCCTGTGGATGCAAAATCAGTCACTATGTAGTTACTTTACTTTTGTATTTTTAATCTAATCCTCTCTCTCTCTTTCCCAGAATAAGTTCCAAACTACCTGCTTGCCAGACAAACACTTTAATAAATGGTTTGGAAGACACTATGTGTGCCCATAGACCCAGTCATGCTACCTATATATCAAATAGATATATACAGGATAAAAATTTGCAGCATTCTTTAGCAATAAACATGAACTAGATTATGCACAGTGAGATTTTTCATAAAAGCTCCCAATTTTAAGCTATGTAAGTCTCACAAATATAGCATGATATATGAGGTCTGTCAAATTCATACAGTATAACGTCATGCATACACTCTCTAACCACATGGAACAATATGAGCTACTAGGACACACCATCTATTGAACAGGAGAAGCAAACCATAAGAGAATATATAGTGTAGATTCTCTTTAAAAGGGCTCTGAAATGGGTAGACTTAAATATGCTGGTGGATATTACCACGAAGCAATCGATTCCCAGTCATGGATGAGAATGTGAATTGACTGCTTAATGGGAATATTTTGACTCTTGATTGAAATCTTATGTAGATGGCATCTCCGTTTGTTAAAAATACTCAGATTTAAGAAATGACCATATAAGGAGGCACAAGAAAATATATTGCAAGGCATTATAAGACTTTTTGGAAGCTCTTGAGTAATATGTATTTTAAAATTAAAAGGTATAAATCTTGCCCTGACAGTAGATCTTAAATCAGTATTACCCTAAGCTGTAACAGTCAGATTGACCAAGGAAGTGTAAAAGTTTCTAGAAACAGACTCACATAGTTAAGAGTTTTGTAAAGCAGAGAATAATTACTGTTGACTCTTTAGAAGTAATTGACTCTTCTACAAGGAGACTGGTGACTCTACAAGAGACAAAATAAATTAAATCCTTCTTCAAACTGAGCAACACGATTCACCCCACTCATATTATAATGAACAAGAAGACAGTGAAGATTTTGGCAGAACATTGTGACATATCTTAAAAGCTTTCAGGTAGGAAAGAATTTCTCCTAAAAAATTGCAGAGTGAAAAATACAACTAAAGGTTAACTATATCGAAAATAGATATGCTCTTCAGCTAAAATAACCCAGAGTGAACTTAAGGAAAAAAATAAACTGGGAGAAAATTTATATAAATTTAATTACATTTAATAATTGAATAGTAAGAAGAGTATAAGAGCCTTATAGAATATAAGAATGCAGAAAACTTTTTAAATGATTTATTTATCCTTCTCCGTTACCTCCCAAACACAGTTTCTCCTCTCTTCAATTTTTCCACCACAGTCTTCACCCTGTCTCTCCCCAAGAGCCATTCCTCCTGCTTTGAAATGGAGTCTTACCCTGTATTCCAGAACAACCAGGAATTGACTACACAGTTTGGAGGTCCTCCTGCCTCAGCCTCTCTATTGCAGGGTTATAGGCATGTAACATCACATCTGTCCTTACTGTTACATCTTAACTGTTAATTTATATTATATTTTATGCTCTTTTAAAGATGTTGATATGCCATCAAATGAAGTCAAACTTGGAAACATCCAAACTTAAAAAGTGGCTAGGAAACTTCCCAGATGAGGATAATTATTGCAATGTTACTGACTTTACTTATTGAAATCACTCAAAATAATGGGGGAGGGAGAGTTTTAACAATAACACTTTCCCTTAATTGTAGCAAGGACCTAGATGAAAAATTCTCACATCTGATAAAAGAGGAAGTAGGACCACATGTAGTAGAGACCACATGTTTGACCTCAGAATGATGATGGAGACAGAGAGACTGAAATGGTGTATGAGATGCATGTTAGCAGCCACACTTCCCACAAGTGAAGGGCCAACCCTGAAATCTTATTTGTGCTGAGATCTGAAAATGCCCTGATGAACATAGCATTCGAGGAGTATAAAGGACACCCAAACAAGCATATATATATATATCTGCCCCTTTTAGGAGCCTGCTGAAGGGAGAAATATTTCTCACTGCATGGAGAAATACCTTGGGGGTACTTGTCAGTAGCTGAGAAGGAGGAAAAGCTATACCATCTCGTCCCCTAAACTGTAAGAAACAAAGAAAATTTCAATAACTCACTCTCCAAAAAAAAAAAAAAACAATGAAAATTAGTTGATATGGGGGTATCTGGCATTGAAATTATTAAAAATAGAAACAAAACCTATAGAATTATACTGTAAAGAGAATGTACGAAACACAGAAGCCGAAACTCTTAGCCAAAACTCACCATTGTTTTCCTTACATGGATCTGACTTCATCATGGAGTAGTGTGACCATCTAACCATCCACCACAGCTGAAACTCCAGAGGCTTCATTGCAAGGTGCAAGCACAAAATATTGCACAACCTTAAACCAGGCAAGGTGGTGGTACATAGCTGTATTGCCAGCACTCAGTTGGCTTGGGCAAGGGGATTAAGAGTTTAAGGTCACCCTGGGCTATATAACATGGCAATGTCTCCAAAAGGAAAGAAGATAAAAGAGTGAGAAAAAAAGGTGAGAGAGTGAAAGAGAAAGGGAGAGAGAAAATGTAAAAGAGAGAAAGGAAAGAGAAGGCAAGGAAAGAAGCAGGAAGGGACAGAGA
Source organism: Microtus ochrogaster (assembly GCF_000317375.1). Lineage (NCBI taxonomy): Eukaryota > Metazoa > Chordata > Mammalia > Rodentia > Cricetidae > Microtus > Microtus ochrogaster. Next base: position 32,359,793 of record NW_004949096.1, read on the forward strand.
TGGAAGAAATGGCAGAAAAGGTACAGAGAAGTGTGAAGAAAGAGAGAGAGGGAAAAAAGAAGGAAAGATAGGAGGAAAGAAGGGAGGGAGCGGAGAAGAAAAGAAAGGAGGAATATTTCATAGTCTCACTTCTCTCTTTGCCTTGGGTCAGAAAGAAAGAGCAGAGTTTCAAATGGAGGGTAATACTCCCCATCACTCAGTTTTGGTAAGTGGTAAGGCAAACAAACAAAAACCACACTAAAAAATTGCAGTCAGCTTCAATTTACTACAAATTCAGAAAATAATTTAATAATACTACAGTAAAAAAGTAAAAGAAAACTTGAATACTAAGCTGAAAATATAGCCCATGTCCCAGGAAAAGCCAAGGCAATGCTATGAAAACACAGGTTTATCATTTTTTGTAGACTTCAAATCATACAAAGAGATATCATGGACTGAGGTCATTTGTCAGACAAATTTCCCGATGCAGCAACTCAAAAAGCCCCGTGAAATACTTAGGAAATATGTGTGCTAAAAATTACTTGTTTATCTTAAGCTCAGATTTTAACTAGATGTCTTTTTATCTGGCAATCCATCTAAGCAGGGCTTAAGAAATCTACTAGACACACAATGCTAGTCAACTGAAAGATAATTAAAGCCTGGGGTAAAACATCTGGCAGTAAGCACTGAGTTCACATAACAGGATGACTAGCTAAGGCAGACTACTTATGCAACTACTTTATCAATATAGGGTGCACACATCTGTCTGATGCTGTAGAAACCCATTACTAACAGTTATTGTGAGGTAGGGAAGGCTCTGAAACATGAATGTCAGAGGAAATGTGAAGAAATCTTTATGTTAATATTAAAAAATAAGGCTTTAAAAGTTAAAACTGATTGCTGAAATACTAGAGACCCAATCATATGCAATAATATGACTGAGACATTAAAACAATCATAAAAAAATCTGTTATTGTTGTTGTTGTTGTAGTGGAAAGAAGGGTCTTATCCTGATTTTATCATTGCTTTAAATGACCATATCAGTTACAGACGCAGCAGGAAAGAGTACACCATCAAGGCAGGGAAGTTGGAGGTAGGCTTGCTTTGGGGTTAGAAGAATCAGTAGGAGAACTGAAACCACGGTATCAACCCCAGCTGGGAAGACAAGGGAAGCTTCAGTGTTAAAATCCAGCACACACACACACACACACACACACACACACACACACACACACAACTTTATTTCTTTACCAAATTCATCACTGGTTGAACCTGACTTCAGCCAGAGAGCATAAAAATTTATGCAGGTAGCCCCAAAATGAACCAGGATCAAATAGGTAAGGTAGAACCACACAAGGGCAGGTGAGAAATTAGAAACAATATATCTGATAATTAAAATAAGCTATCAGAAGTAGACAAATAAAGGAGTTTTATGATATCATAGTTAACAAATAAATACTATATCAAAATAAATACATCAAACACTAGACATCTCAAAACAGCTAAATGATATACCCAAAGGATACTTTATTCTACCACAAAGACACTTATTGCTCAACCACATTCATTACTGCTTGATTCATACTAGATAGAAAAATGGAAACAACCTAGATGTTCCTTCACAGAAGAGTGGATTAAAAAAATGTGGTACATTTACACAATAGAGTATTACTTGGCCATTGAAAGAATGACATAATTTGCAGGCAAAAGGATGAAACTAGAAACAAAAATATGCTGAGTAAGGTATCCCAAATTCAGAAAGACAAATATATTCACTTACATGTGGACATTAGCTGTTGCCATTGATAACCAAGCTACAATCTGTTGTTCCACAGAGAGTAGGTATAGGGTAACGGAATAGAAGGAACAGATAAATCTCATTAGGAAAAGGAAACAAAATAGACATTTATGGGTAGATGAGTGAATCTGGAATGGGAAGATTAATTGGGAATGAGAAGAGGAGAGAGATGGTAGAAGGGAAGACGGAAGATACAGCTAAAGTTAAATGGCATGTGAGGGGTACTATAGAAACCTAACAGAGTAGAAACTTCCTAAAATATATATGAAGGCAATCTTAATAAAACCAAATAATGGGGAGACAGAGACGTAACTGTCCATCTCTTGTCACAAAACAAAGCTTCCAGGATTTGGGTAACATTTAATTGAGTTGTTGGCCAAAGGGGTCCCAAGGGAATCTCCAACAGCCTAAGCTATTGCCCAAACTGACAGCAACACCAACCCAATGCATTGAACGTGGAGATGCTGAGCCGAAAACAACATAGAGCCTTCATTTCTGTATCACAGCATCTTTGTTACAGGAAGGCTCTCTGCACACTATCAAAAGAGAAGCATAAACACCAAGTCAGTCACAAACTGCTTATCTTCAAGAGTGTATTACCTGTATAATAAAGCTTGTGGGAATAACCAACCAATAATGCAACTGACTTAAGGCCCACTGTGCGAGACAGAACAATTAGACACTGCTTGAGTGACCAAGAACTTGAGACAGGACAGCCCAGGCACTTGGATTGAAACTAAATACTATTGGTAACAACAACAACAACAACAAAACTTGTAGTGATAAATGAGTGTAAATGGTCCTGCTATACTCAAAGATCAGGTCCTTATTCAACCGTCATTAGAAAATATTCCTCCTATACCATCTGGGAGAGGGAATATCAGCTTTCTCCAATAAAAAGACACTGGATATATCAACCACTTCAGGGCAAAATCTCATGTTCAGAATTGGCCATGAAATTACAGACTCCAAAGGTTTTTTTTTTTTTCTGTTTTCTTTTTATTTGTGTATGTGTGCACATGCACGTGCTTTTTATTTGGTTACAGTTTAATGGGTTTTGTTTGTTTTTTGTTCTTTTTTGGTGATGTATTTTGTTTTCTAGGCTTGGTGTGATATGGGAGAGTCTTCTGTTTTGTGTTGATTTCATTGGTTAAATAAAGAAACTGCCTTGGCCCTTTAATAGGACAGAAAATTCGGTAGGCGGAGTAAACAGAACAGGATGCTGGGAAGAAGGCAGTGAAGTCAGTCTCCATAATTCTCCTCTCTGAGACAGATGCAGGTTCATATCTTTCCTGGAAAGCTACCACCTCATGGTGCTACACAGATTATTAGAAGTGGGTTAATCAAGATGTGAGAGTTAGCCAATAAGAGGGTGGAACTAATGGGCCAGGCTGTGTTTAAAAGAATACAGTTTCTGTGTAATTATTTCGGGTGTAAAGCTAGCCAGTGGCCGGGAGTCCTCCTGGGTGGCAGGAAGCGGCCTGCCGCTCCCTTCTACATTGGTGTGCTTTGTTGTTGTATTAGGTTTTTACTTGTTTTTAAAGAAAAAACTTAATGTTAGGTGGGTTGGGAGGATAAGAAGATCTGGAGAAACTTTGGGGAGAAAGAGAATATGATCAAAATATATTTAAGTTTAAAAACTGCTTTAAGTAATAGAAAATAAAATATACAAA
>NW_004949096.1:32363486-32380777 GCF_000317375.1 Microtus ochrogaster
AAATGGGAGGCTGGGAGGAGGTGGAAACTTGTTTTTTTTTTCCTTTTCTCAATAAAAAAATAAATAAATAAATAAAAAATGTGAGAGTGAAGACAATAGGAGTCAATGTGACAGCCAACATCAGTGAGTGAGCAGAAGACCGCCACTGACTCATTCCATTTTATGACAGATCACGTGGAATTAAAAGCACCTAAAGACACACATGATGCAATTGGCACAACCATGTTATAGTCATGCAAATCCCTACTTCCTAATTGTTTTATTCTTAATACTTTTATCCGTAAACACTTGACAGAATAATAACTCAGATAAATCAATCACTACTATATAGAAGTATTCTGTTCATATAAATTTATTGTAAAAGATTTAGAAAATCACAAGAGACCATGAAAGAAGAGAGAAAGCAATCAATGATCCATACCTAAAAGTCAGCATGCTGCATCAGGTTAATTAAAGTTGGGGGGGTCTATGGCTAACCATACAAATTATAGCTATTCAATTTTTCCAAAGAACAAAAGAAAAAATATTAGGGCTTATATGAAGTGGGGTGAACTATTTAAAATGAGAAATATCAAGGATTATTACTGTAAATAATGTGTTTAATCACACAACTAATGACATATCGTGAGTAAAATATTACCAACATACATCATAGCATAGTAAAATGAGCCTGGAAAGGCCAAATGGGCCTATTTTCTGGATATGAACAGATGGGGAATATGTTTTTAGAAAACTCTATCATTAAACATTTCAATTAAAATTTTATTGCATTATTTAGTTAATTTGTTTATTCTCTTAGTATATGTGTGTGGGTGTGTGTTTGTGTACTGACATGTCAACGTATATGCAAAGAGGTTGGAGAACTTGTCGGAATCGATTCTCAATCTACCATTTGGGTCCTAGAATTCAAGAGAACTTGTCGGAATTGATTCTCAATCTACCATGTGGGTCCTAGAATTCAAACTGAGATCTTTAAGCTTTACTGCAAGGGCCTTCTCAGTGAGTCATTTCACTGACCCCATGTTTTTACTATTTCAAGTAGAAAAATAAACGTGTCTGTGTGTCTGTGTGTGAACAATATTCAGAGAAAAGAGTACTAAAGTCATATATCTCATAGTCCAGGATCAACAATGCTAGTATTTACTATGCTTGACATTTAAGGACCCTAATGGATGCGGATGCTGTCATGGATGCAGGGTGATGTGATAAATGGTCCACAATTATCCTTGTTACTACTGTTGTTTAGCACCTTTCTTGGGGGTTTTATTATTGAGGTTATAAAAGGAAATCGCCACTACTTCAAGACAATAGTATTTTATATCATAAAGAAGATACTACATCTGCCAGATCAATAAGTTGAAGAATTCTTCAAGGAGAATCAGATACCTTTTGAATCACAGAAATCCCTAACCTACACAAGCTAAATAGCAATAGTTTGGGAGCAATGATGGATATTAATTTCCAACAGTAAAACTGTACAAAAATAAACATTCTAAAAAATTATTATCTAAAGTAAACTCCATGTGGATAAAACTTGAAATTGTTTCATCATCAAAGTAAGGGCAACTGAAGTTCATAAAAGTTGTTTTGAAACAGACAGTTTCAACATCAAAAGAGTATGATTCTCACATGAACAAAATTTTGTATAATACTTAAATTTAGTGTCATTAAAATTATCAAAAGCTAGTGCAAGGTCATATGAAAAACTAAATAGGCAAAAATATAAGAAAGAAAAAAATTAAGAAATAAATAGACCTTTAAGATTACAAAACACACACATATACAGCAATAAACTAAAAAGGGGGTTGTGCTTAATAAAGATACAACAGAGTCGGTTAGAACAGTGTAAAAATATATTCCAATACAGATATGGACAGAGTTTTCTATATGGTAGGATAGACATCTAAATTGAAAGGAAAGTTGGATTATTTAAATAACTATTTGTTAAAAGTGTGTGCAAAATGATAATATTCCTCAAATTAAGTTCCAAATGGAGCATGCATTTCCATGTAAATAATGTGTCTGATAATGAGTAAATGAAAAATTATTAACACTATGTAAACACACCATAAGAAAATAACTGGTTGAATTTAAAGTGGAAGTCTCTTCCAAACTATAACTTAAATTCAGAAGCTTACTCGTGAAACAGGGGCAGAAGGATACAAGCTAAGTGCTAGCCTCAGCTCCAAACACTGTCTCAAGGAGATAAAAATAATACCTAGAAGGTATTAGATGAAAAGATGATAAATGATGATTCAATAGTTTACATATTTTCACATACTGTTAAAAAGAGCCAACTTGCAAATACGTGACCATCCTGTAGACTAAAACTATACAGAGAAAGTCCTATCCCTTACTGACAGGGGACAGACAAGATGAGTAAGTCTACCTTCATGCTAAAATCTGTTTGGCCTTAAAAGGAGAACCAGAAAATTTTCTGTGATGACATGGAATGATTTCCAAAAAAGAAAGGAAATTTCCTTTATTAGAATGGAGTGACAAACAGAACTGTAGTTATAGACTGTAAATATATAAAATTATTGTTTGGGAAATACTTAAGAGACAGAAATCACTGCATGTTTTTATAGTAGTAAGAACTGCTTTGTTGAGATGTGAGGCAAACTGAAAAGGTTTTAATTTTATTTATTCTTCTCTTATTTATTAAATCCCAGCCACAGTTTTTGCTCCCTCCTCTCCTCCCAGTGCCTTCTTTCCCCCTTTCTCTTTTTTTCCAGATCTATTCCTCTTCCCTATCCCTTCAGAAAAGGGGAGGACTCCAAGAGATATCAAGAAAACATGGCATATCAACTTGTAGTAAGACTAAGCACCTCCCCTCATATTAAGGCTGGAGTAGGAAACCCAGTAGAAAGGAAAGGGTCAAAAGTTGGCAAAAGATTCTAAGACAACCATAACATTTATGACGAGGACCTAGGTCAGACCCGTGCAGGCCCCATGATTGCCACTTCACTCTATATGACCACCTATAAGCCCTGGTTAGCTGATTTTGTGGGCCATTTTCTTGTGCTTCCCTTGACCCCTCTGGCTCCTTTAATCCTTCTTCACCCTCTTTTGCAGGATTCCCTGAGTTACACCTAATGTTTGGCTGTGGCTTTCTGTATCTGCTCCCATCAGCTGCTGGATAGAGCCTTTCTGATGATTCTGCTAGGCTCCAGACAGACTATTAGTATAGCAATAGTCTGTTTATTTCCTTTCTGTCTTTCTTTCTTTCTTTCTTTCTTTCTTTCTTTCTTTCTTTCTTTCTTCCTTTCTTTTCTTTTTTGTCAGTTGTATTTGGTTCTATCTTAGGTCTTTTGGCTACTACTCAGTTTCTGGTTCCAGGCCCTGCAGGCAGAGTCAGGGGTGAGTGGGTGAGTTCCTTTTCATGATATGAGTCTCAAGCTGAACCAGCAGTATCTCCCACAATTTCTGTGCCACTTTTATCCCAACATATCTTGGATGCAGGACAAATTGTAGCTCAAAGTCTTTGTGACTGGTTTGGTGTCCCAATCCTTCCTCAGGAAGCCTTGCCTAGTTACAGAAGATGGTTGGTTCGGGCTCTGTATCCCCCATTACTAGGAGTCTTTGCTCGGGTCACCCTCATAGATTCATAGGAATTTCCATTGTACTAGATTTCTACCTCACCCAGAAATAGCTCCCAATTCTCTCTCTCTCTCTCCTGAACCTTCCTGTTCCAATCACCAGCTGTTTAATTTACATGTCTTCCTTTCCCATAGAGTAATTATGTACATTTTAAATGAGTAAAAATATTAACAAAGTGTCAGTCTCTCAATCTAAGGCCTATCTAAAACACTAATGTAAACATCCTAAGTATACTATATAGAGATTTCCAGTCCCTAAGATTAGTACTGTGGTACTGTTTCTTTACTCTATAGATGAGTGTGAGATGCTGCTTTTAAATGTCTCATTTGCTTCTACTGCTTAAGGACATCTGAAAATTCAATTACTTCTGTTATTGAAAAAAATAAGTTTTTTAAAATCTTCTCTGAATTAAAAATTGAAAAACACAGTGAGAAAGTAATACACTTAATTGACTATATTACACTTCCAATAAATACAAATACTGAGATCTTCAAGGTTTCAGAGTTTTTTATAGAAACTGAGGCATTAATGTGAGGCAAATATGAGGTAGGAATGAGCGACACCTGAGAACATCATCCAGTGTGGATTTGCAAGTGTTGGCAAGGCCAGGTAACAAATGGACCATATCCTCACAGAATGTCCTACCTAAGTCCTTGTGATTAAATCTTGATTTTGATGAATCTCAGACCTCTGGAAAGAGAACAAGACATCAGAAGACAAAAGGCTGATAAGAAGTTAAAGAGTCAGCTCTGCCTAACTTGGAACAAAAGCAAAAACCCAAGTAATTGCAAAGACAGAAACAGGAAAATACCTAAGAAATACAGGTAATTCTTTCTCAAAGATAACAACCCAGGTTCAGAGGAACCCTTTTGTTTCCATGAGAGTTCAATATAAGGAAAAGTCTAATACTTTGTTATTTGTCTTTGGTCTATTGGATAAGTTCAGTGAATGATTACTCTAAGATTTTTATTTGTAAAACAACTTGATGTAGCAATCCAACATATGGCACTTACGTCAAGGTAATAAAAATATTATGTATCTTGTTCCTTTGTACTCTGTGGGTATCTTGTAGAGAAGGGGTGTTTTATCCAAATTTACAGCATCTACTCACACTAGGAACACTGAGTGAAGTCAACAGTCAGTGCTTTGTTAAAAGAACAGTCCAAAAACATAGATGCATTTACAAAAGGGAAGGTTGTAAGTACTGAGAATGTTACTACATTAATTATACCAATGTGATTCTCAGAAAAACTTTAAAATCTATAGCACAAAATTACTAAGATAAAGTAACTTTCATAGATACACCTTGAAAGAAAATATTTCAAAGGGAATCTTGTGGTAACTTAAAAAGTTAGAGCTGAAATTTGATGCATTCAGATCTAGAAATTGCATCCAACTCCTGACATATGTGATTGATGATAGCTACCTGTCCTCTCCCCAAACACACAAAATCCACAGATGCTCATTTTCCTCACACTAAAGGCTCAGCGTCTGCATGGAACAAACACTTGCTCTCCCATGGCTTTAAGTCATCTCTATAATACCTAATAGACCGTAAATGCTCTATTAAATTGCTTTTATACTTATTTCAGGGAACATTATAAGCCTAAACATGTACATGTACCCAGTCCAGACATAAGCCTCCTCCTATGCCTCAGTCTACATGTGGTTGAATACAAGGTTTCAGACCAGCAAATGTCCTTCTAATTATTGTCAATGACATACCTGAGGACTGGGGAACTTTCTACAGGCTAAGTTAGTAAGTTATAGAAGACTCAAGTGTTAAATAAAGAAAGATACTTTGGATAAGTTAGTGGAAAATATTAAATAAATATCTAATAAGAATGTTTCTCGGGTTAGAGAGATGGCTCAGGGTTTAAGAGAAATGACTGCTCTAACAGAGGACCCAGGGTTCAATTCCCAGCACCCACATGACAGCTCACAACTGTCTGTAACCCAGTTCCAGGGGACTAGACACCCATGGAAAAACATCAATGCACATAAAATAAAAAATTAAAAAAGATTGTTTCTCAACACTAATAATCTTTATTTAATGAAAGAACTTGTGAAATGATGATTGTACAGAATTATATCCATTTTAGTTCCTGGAACTGTAGATTGATAATAAATTTCCATGTATACTGATGTCAAGATAAGCCTTGTTTCAAACTATTACTTATTTATTTTTCCCAATTCAATAGATCATAATATTACCAAGTCAAGTAAAAATAACATCCAAAACTGATTCCCAAAAACCACAAGTGAAATGAAATGAAGAAGTCTGCACACTCTACCACAACATTTTCCAGGTTTGCAACAAAATCGAGCAGGAACAATTCATCAGAAAGACCACCAATGAAAATGACAGAGTCTAAAAACACAGCATGAAGGAATAATAACAATAAAAATGAATAATAAGGTTTACAAAATTCTTCACATTAACCAAAGCTTCTGATAAACCTAGAAACATTTATTTAATCAAAAAAGGTGCAGCATAGTCACTGGCTAACTCCCATACTAAAGAGCCAGATATACCACTGAGCAGAAAACCACCAAACAAAAACTAAAGAAACATCTGAAAATTGTGTTTCATCAAATAAAAGAGATTTGGAAGTGAAGATTATAACACAGAAACAGCCAGAAATATAGGAGCTGAAATGGACCATCATAAAGGAATAGTTCCCTGGAGGGACTCATCATATTCTTGCAGATAACAGGAAAAATACAGTCTTTGGATGGTAAATTAAGTGATTCTCATCGAAAGGAACAAAATGAAATAAAATTCGGAAAAATGAAGGAACAAAGTCTCAAAGGCCACAGCCCATGAGAAAGCACAAGTAGCTGTCTATAGAACAGGGATTCATAGAGAAGCAAACAGAAAGAAAAGATTTGAAAATAATCACTTAAAATGTCCAGAATTCAAGGAAAATATTAATTTACACCTTCAAAGAGCATAGTCATTTTCTTTTCTGTTAACCACTAAAATTCTGTAATTTTAATTTTATTTTATTATCTTCTCATACACTACATCTTAGCTACAGCTTCCCCTTCCTTCACTTCTCCTAATCTCCCCACATCCTCTTCCTTCTCCCCAAGATCCACTCCTTCTCTATTTCCCTTCAAACAGTACAGTCTTCCCAGGGATAGCTACCAAACATTGCAATAACAAGTTACAATAAGAGTAGGCACATACCCACAAATCAACGCTGGACAAGGCAACTCAGTAGGAGAAAAAGAGTTATGGGTCTCAAGAGCAGGCAAAGGAGTCAGAGACACCCTAACTCCCACTTTTCGGAGACCCACAAGAACATCCAGCTACATAACCACAACTTATATACAGAGGAACTAGCTAAGACCCATACAGAGTCCATGATCATTACTTCTGTCTCTGTGATCTCCTATGAGCCCTGCTTAGTTGACTTTGTGGGCTGGTGCACAGTGATTTCCAAGGGTTAGAAATGCAAAGAAATTTAATGCTAAAGTCTTGTATAACTAATGCTTTAGATGAAGCAAGCAGGAATCCTGGAAACAGCTACGGAGGGTTGATACAAGCTGTGCAAAGGTGATACATGACCCAAGCAGAGGACTCTGAATGCATGATAGCATAGGGGTTATCACTAGACACCAAAAGCTGAGCAGCTGGCAAGTAACTCATGCATGTGATCCCAGAACTCAGCAGCAGGCAGATACTGATGCAGGAGGAAGACATTTGGGACATCACTCTGGGTTTCTGTAGTAGTTTGAAGACAATACCCACCATACATACGTTCAGATGTTTGAATTCATGGTTCCCCAGGTGGTGGGGCCGTTTGAAGGTATGACTTTGCTGGAGGAAAAACATCCCTGGGGAGAGGCTTTGAGGCTTTAAATGCTACTTACCATTCCCAGCTCATATTCCCTACTTTCTACTTGAGGTTAAAGATGTACGCTCTCAGTTGCTCCTGCTACCATGCCTGCTGAGTGCTTGCAGAAGTCCCTGCCATAATGGTTTCTTAGCCCTCTGGAAGCATAAGCCCAAATAAATTTCATCTGTAAGTTGAAATGGTTATGGTGGTTATCACAACACTCAAAGAGTAGCTAACACAGCTCTATATAAGAGCTTCCCAAGAAAAGCACGGAGACAGACTGCCAACTGAGAGCTCTGCAATTCTATACCAGATAAGTCATCTAATGAATAAAACACCTCTTTGTGAGGACACTAGAGAATCTCGGAATCCAGAAACCTACTGTCACCGACGGTGGATACATCTGAAAAATCCCACAGCTAAAATCATGATATGGTGAAAGGGTCAAGTTAGTTTCTTCCATGCAAAGCAGACACAGACGTCTCCACTTGCTACTTCCATCCAGCTGTGTCTTGGGGGTCCTTCATGGGACAACTAAGCAAGAAAACAAATTGAAAAGCACCCATGTTCCAAAGGACGACATAATATTGTGTGTAGAATTTACTGAAAAACAATTATAACTAAAATAGTTTATATAAATTATAAATTTTATATAATTTTATTAATTATAAGAGTTATAAGGAAAAATAAAAGCATTTTGTACATCTGAATAATATTCTAAAAATAAAATTAAAGAAAATTTCATGTATAATATAATAAAAATTAAAAATCATTCATGATTTCTTTGTAAATCTGTAGTAGATTCTTACACAACATCACTTAAATAAATGGAAGACCTAAATAAATAAAAGATACATCACATTGAATGAAATGACTTGGTGTGTTGCCAGGAATCTCTAAAATGAAACTATTCAATCTCAACTAAATTGTCTCTCTAATCCAGACTTGTGCCCTCCTGGAAGGCTGGAGTTGAATAGGAGTCACATGTGCCTTACAACAGAAGGAACATGTTGGAACTGAAAGCTAGTAGGAGAATCCATACTTCTTATTTCAAGCCACTGAAAGCTGAAGCAATCAAGACTGTGATAATGCTCAGATTTAAGTGACTATCCAAAGGATAGAATCAAGAGTTCAGAAAAGATGAGATACTTTATAGTCATGTTTTTAAACTAAGGTCTTTAAACCATCCATGTTGAAACAAGCACCTTTTGTAAAGCTGTTAACGATAACATGGAAACACATGTGCAGAAGAATCACCTCAAATTGCCCAGAAAAGTATCTGTTTGGAAGAAAATCTTTTACCATTATATTTATATAAGAGTTTTAAGTTTGAAACATAATATTTAATGTTGGTGGATTTGGCTTAAGCAATTTTTCCTTAGAGAAAACATTAAAGCACAAGCAATCAAAGGAGCAAAAATAAATAAATTGCATTTCCTCCACATTAAAACCTTTTATGCTTCAAAGGATACTGTCAAGAAAATGCAAAATAATATAGAGAATGAGAGAAAGTATGTGGGAAGCACAGATCTGATGAACGACTGATATCCAAAACATAGAAAGGATTTATCAATGCAATCACAAATCGCAAATAACCCAATTTAAAATGTTCAAAGGATTTGGAAGGGCATTTCTGCAAAGAAGATAAACAAATCATTAATAAACACATGGAAAACTTAACTTCAGTCATCAAGGAAATGCAAATCAAAACCACAGTGAGATACTACTTCACATCCACTAGAAGGGCAATAATCAAAGTCAAGCAAAGGCAAGTGTTGATGAAACTCTAAGAACACTCTCTCACATATCTGATGAGAATGCAACACAATGCTGCCGCCAATCTGTAACAGCACAGTAGAATCTAAGGAATTAAAATCTAAAGCTACCATATGACTTTCAATTCTGTTTCTTGATACATTACCTGGAAAATTTGAAAATATATTCCTATACAAAAACATACAAGTGAGTGTTCCTGAGAGAATTAATTACAACAGTTTATATAAACCATAAACAACTCAGATTGCTCTTGGATTGGTACAAATGTAGATACAATATTTCATAGTCATAATCTGGACTACTCCTCAGCAATCAACAGTAATGAACTATTAATACTCTAAACAATATGGAATGCTCTTGAAAACATTACATTAAATTACAAAGTCTAATTACAAAAGATTACAATAATGTGGTTCTATTTGAATCAAATCCCTAGAATTGCAAAATAATTGCTTAGAGATAGACATCATATTAGTGGTCTGAGAATTCAGAAGAAGAAATGTTCAAAACATTTCTTGGATAATGGTGTTGGGTTTTTTAAAGCAGATGTAACTGTTCTCAAGTTGACTAGTGGCATTGATTGTGTCTCATGATGCATACATAAAAATACCCAACTGCATATTTTTAAAAGTTGAATTTTATAGTATGCATTCAAAACTAAATAAATGTAAAATATATTAATGTGTCTTGTTAAAGATGGAAGCAGAGATGATGTAAATTATCTCAACTATTATTTGACAAAATCCAGTAATTTTAGAATTAAAAATGTCAATAAACCAATAGCAGGATGAGTTTTACATAGATGAATAAGCAGTATCTACCATAGCATACAGTAAATAAGAAGAAAATCAGACCCAACTATACATTTTTTCACATAATGAAATATTGCCATCCTAGTTGCTGGGAGAGTCAGTCAGAAGAAGAAATGTTGTGTGAGGGACTTGTTCATTTCCCAGCCACCCAGACTACCGAAATAATCATACAAAAACTATATTATTTAAATCACTGCTTGGTCTATTAGCTCTACCTTCTTATTTGCTAACTCTTACATCTTAATTTAACCCATCTCCATTAATCTGTGCATCATCACGGCATTGTGACCTATCAGCAAAGTTTCAGCGTGTCTATCTCCAGAGGCAGCTCCATGACTTCTCCATGATTCTGCCTTCCTTCTCCCAGCATTCAGTTTAGTTTTCCCTGCCTATCTACCCTATTAGGCCAAACAAGTTTCTTTATTAACCAATGGTATTCACAGATACAGAGGGGAATCCCACATCAAAGAAACACTGGTATCATGCAGAAAAGCTTCAGACAGATTCTACCAATGAAAGAAAGGAGAGCCTGTGAGCCACAGTAGTATGCACTGAAGGAGGTGTAGGTGGAGCCTCATATCCAGAGACAATTGTCAAAGTACCAGACTAACAGAGGGAATAATGCTGGCCAAGAAGTTTGAAAATTTGAAAACAAAATCCATCACTTGATTTTTAAGTAACTTAATCAAATACAAGAAAGAAATTATAATGGCATTTCAAATGTATTTTAAGAAATAAAGACTGCCTGAAGTTCTGAGAGTAAAACAGTCCCACTGGTCAGCCTTACAGACCAGATTATGGTATCACACACCGTTAACCTCAGTAGCCACAATGATACACACCTTTAACCCCAGTTGCCATAGAAATGGAGTGGTGCATGCCTTTCATTCCTGTGGTACATGCCTTTGATCCCAGCCCCAGAGAAGAATATAAGACAGGGCAAGACAGCATTCAGATGCAATCGTTCTTCTGAGATTCCGGGAGGTGGTTTCACCATTTCAGACTGAGGTCGAGGTAAGAACTAGTGGTTGGCTGTTTTGCTTTGATCTTTAGGTTGAACCCCAATTTCTGACCCTGAGAAACCACAAAAAGGTGCTGTACAGGAAAAATAGAGTCAAGGGCTCAAAATTCAGAACAAAATCTCCTATATGGCCAATAAAAATCACAGCCCCCACTTCAAACAAGATCTAAGATCAACCCCTCAAACAGAAAATTATGGAAAAAATAATCTATTTAAGGTGCTAGGAGAAAAGAATTTACAAAATAGACAATTGTGTATAGTGAGAATATTCTTAAAAAGTAAAGGCAAGATGACAATGTTGAGAAAGACACACCATTTGCTGTGTCTTCCTCAAAGACTTCCAAAAGGCTGAGTGGATTCTTCTGGCAGGAAACACATCATGCCCAATGGGTTAAAACACTGTATAATACACATGCTATACACATGCAGTAAAAACACACCTCCATAGTTAAACACTGGCACTACTGTTTATGTTAATAAACATAAGTTACTGTTAAATTATGGTTAAAATGACTGCTGCTTAAGTATCTTCAATGCTAGACTGACGAGGAACCACTGTATCCTAATATTTCTAGAAATGAGGAAAGCTTATGCTTTTTTTGGATGGGGGGTTTCTTGGGTTTTGTATTTGCTTTTATTATGGTTGTTTGAAGACTGGGTCTTATGTATCCCAGGTAGTCCTTGCACTCCTTCTGTAGTCCAGAGGGACTTTGAATTTCTGACCTCTTCCTTCTTCCACTTCTCAAATTCTGAAGTCACAGGAGCATAGTTCAAATCATACCTGGACCATATGTTGCTGGGAGTCAAACCCAGGGCTTTGTGCATCAAGTCAAGCACTCTACTAACTGAGCTACCTCTTGGGCACTGAGTTTTGTTTTTCATAAGACAGAATTTCATTATACATCCCAGACAGGCTTCAAACTGGTGATCCTACTGTCTCAGCTGTCTAAATGCCAAGGTTAATGTGTGACCATCACACCTGGCTCTCTCAAGTTTAAAATTTTAATAGATACCATGGCAACTTCGTGAGTTTAGTTTTATAACTTCTAGGAGGCAATAGTTCATTTTCATTCTTTTTCCCATGAATGTGCAAGTTTCTCAGCAGCTCTAATTATAAACATCCCTTTTTCCTAGTCTGTTCCAGTATCTTTTCCAAAATGATGTAGATGCTGGTTCATGAGTTTACTTTTTAGCTATTCTATCCCTCTAGTGTACTGCCAGAAAATTTCCTCAGGCTTACTGTATCTATTTGTGTTATTTTTGTTTGTTTGCAATTTCATGAAATTTTTAGGTGGTTCTTTTCTTGTTCTGTGAAGAGCATCATTAGGATTTTGTTAGGGACTGTATTGATCACTGAGTCAATTACATGTTCTCAGTTCTTCTAACCCATCATCATCTCCAGTTTTGGTTGTTTTTATTTATTTTCTAACGTGTCTTTTCTATGCATCCTTCTATTATTTGGTTAAATGTATTGCTAACTATTTAGTTTTGCTGCATCTCTATAACAAATCTTATGTGATGTCTAAAAATAACCTTTATAAGGTGCATCTATTGTATATGTGATTGCTTTCTTCAATTCTATTTCAAATGATTTGGTTATACAACAATGCTATTAGTCCTTGTATGTTGAATTTACTACTTGTAACTTTGTTAAATATACTTATTTTAGCTCATATTTATGGTAACAATTTTATGATGTTTTATATGTAAGATAATGATCAGGGCATTAACAAACAGTGAAAACCTGACTTCTCCTTTTCCAATATAGATGGCTTTTATTTCTTTGTCTTGCCTGATGATTCTGGCCATGACTTCCAGTACTGTGACAATGGAAAGCCATGAACCTGAGTATCCTTGGCTTGTGCTGGAGCCAAGAGAGAAGCACACAGCCTTTCTCTATTCAGTGTGCTTGCTCTTCTTCACTATATATGATTTTATTGTGGTGAGTTGTGTGGACTCTATACTTCATTTATTTAAGCCTTTTATACTGGAGAGGCACTGAATTCTCTGCAGTGGCTTTTCCCAAGTGAGATGACTGTGTGCATTTCCTCCCTTCTGATCACACAGATTTCATGCATTGATTTGTATATGTTCAACACCATAGCACCCTGCTAGGAATCCCACATGACCACTGAAAATAACTTTTATAATGTGCAATATAGATACTGCTTTCTTATATTTTGTTGATGATTTCTTCCTCTGGGTTCATCAAGATGATGGCATCTAATTTCTCTTTTCTCATATTATATTCTTTCTGCTTTCAACACCACAGTGGTACTCATCACCCAGAAAGTTTCTGGAAAATTCTTCCTTCATCATTGATGGAATAATTAGGAGCTGGTGAATTAATTCTTTCAATATTTTGAAAACTTATCAGTGAAGCTTCCTATTGGAGACTTATTATTACTGATGCAATCTTATTGAATGTTGTTGTCTATTGATACATGGTTTGTGTTTGGTAAATATTATATGTTCAGGAATGTATGGTTTTTCTGAATTGTCAAGAGACAATTTAATCTACAAGGATAAATCATTTACAGTGGGTTACTGTGCCCACTTAGCAGAATAGTCAGAGTGTCCCCTCTCTTGTATGTGGCATGCCAAGGGTATAGCATGCTGGCACCTAGTTGTACAGAATAACCTCTGATTATCCATTGTATTTCTGTGTCACCAACTGTAATATAGTCTTTTACATCTCTAATCTACTTTAGTATTCTCTCAGTTTCCTCATCTACCTAACAGTTTCCTCATTTATCTTTTTGCAAAGAATCAGCTCTTTAATTCATTTGGTCTTTTTTATTTTTCTCTGTATCAGCTTTTCTGCTCTAGTGTTGGTGGCTGTCCTTACACTAGTTTGAGTGTGACTGGTTCCTGCTTTATGATCGCCTTGATATACATACAGTAAAATTACTGAAACAGTTCTACTTTTTCTGTGATGGATTGCTTCAAACTTCCTCCTTAAGTATACTTTGGCTGTATGCTTTGAGTTTCAGTGTCTTGGGTCATTACTTCCATATGACTTAACAAATTGTGATTGTTGATTTATTTTTCTTAGATTTTTTTTCTAAGACTATGTTGTAAGGTTTTGTGTATTTGTTTACTTCCAAATCTTTCTTGTTAGAAGTTACTAGTTTTATTATATTGTTATTGGAAAAGAAACCTAGTACAATTTCAGCACACACACATACACACATATATATCAAATATATATGATATTAAATTCTTTAAGAATTTTAAATAATATGTTCTCATCATATTATCTGCCCCTTCTAACTACTCCCTGGTCCACCCGACTTCCCTATCCACCCAATGTTATGTCATTTGTAAAAAATGTCTATCAAGTTCAATTTATGGGATCTATATATTCTTGGAGGTATGGTGTTCTACTGGAACTTGGTCCACTTACTAGAGATTATACTCTTGACTCATCCTCTCCTAGCAACTATCAATTGCCAATAACGTCTCTGCTTCACAAGGATATGAAGTTCCATGCTAATATATGACATGGCTTGAACTTATATAGGTCTTGTGCACACTGTCATAAATGCTGTATCTTCATATGTGCAGTTGTATCTGGAAGACACGGTTTCCTTTTAGTCATCCCAAACTCCTGGCTTTTATACTCTCTCTTCCCCATCTTCCACAATGATCCCTAGGCCTCAGGAGGAGGGGATATGATAAAATGTTCATTTAGTGCTGAGCATTGTGTAGTTTCTTATTCTCATCATCTTGGTCAATGGTGAACTTCTGTGTTAAACATCATCTATTACGAATATAAGTTTCCCTGATGAGGATTAAGCGATGCAGTAATCTACAACAATAAGCTATAAACAGTCACTTTAATACTTTGTCCACTTAACAGAAGAGAAATAGGCTTTCCTCAATGTCCTGTGATAAATCTAGACATGGATGGTTCACCCAATAATGGTGTGAGGTAAGGTTTTCGCCTTGTGTAGTGGGGCTTAAGTCCATTCTTAAATTAATGTTACTTTCATGATGCCCATGATAATATTGCACCAGTGGGGCTCTTTTCCCAGGCCACTTATTATTAGTTTGCAGGTTCACAGCTGGGTAGGAGTAATGATTACTTTCCTCACCAACATCTTGTGCAGAAAATCTCAGCACTTTACAAGTTAGCCAGAAGACATGATTGTCCAGGTGAGTATCAGCTTGATTTCCTAGGATTTTAAGCCCCAAATGTTCAGTATCTTCAATGATGCCTTCCCATCAAGTTCTGGGGTATAACCAATAGTATTGGCAATAGCCTATAATGACTGGAGGTCTATGAGAACTCACTGCCCAATAATTAAAAAGAAATAACCCAATTCTTGAACTTGGATTTTTATTATTTTTAGCCTGTTGTTGATATCTAGAATATTCAAATACAAGACAACTATACATTAAGAAAACAAACAACCCAATAAAAATGAGACACGAAAGTAAACAGAGAGCTCTCTAAAAATGAATTTTTAAAAATGTTCAACAACCTTAGCTGTCAGGAAAATGCAAATTAAAACTACATGAAGATTTAATCTTTCCCAAGTGAGAATAGCTAAGCTAAAAACAAAACTGAGGACAAATGCTGACTTGGATGCCATTAAAAGAGAACACTTATTCACTACTGGTGGGTGGATGAACTAGTACAGTTATAGAAAACAGTATGGAGGGTCCTCAAAAAAACTAGAAATAGAGTTACTGCATGATACAGCTGTACCACTCATGAGCAACACGCAAAGGACTCTATAACTTATTCCAGATATACCTGTATACCCATGTTTGCTGCTGCAACATGAATAACAGGAACTAGAAACAGCTGTTTTGTCATTATCCATCTACTGACAAATGAATCATGAAAGTATAATACATTTGTGCAATAAAATATTATTTAGACATTAATAAAAACAAAATCATAAAATTCACAAATAAATAAATGGAACTAGAAGCAGTCTTCCTGAGCGAGGTAACCCAGACTAGAAAGACAAATGCCACATTTTCTATTGCTTGTAGTTGTTAGCTTTGAGTCTTCAAATAAATGTGTTTCATTTTGAATATGCATGAGGTCATAAAATTAACAAGTGATTATGTGATTAAGGGGACTTTCAAGGAAGAAGAGACAGAATACAATGGTAAAATGGTTAAAGGGAGAATAATGGGACAATAAGGGCTAAATTGGGGTGAGAAGGGAAGGACAAAGTAGTTTGTGGAGTATAGAAAGGAATAAATAGAACAAAAGATCTTTCAAAAAAGCAATATGGAAGCCTATTACTTTAAAACCTTTACAAGATAGGTAAGGAGAATTGAAACTAAGTTATCCTGTAACCGACTAACTGCACTACTAGATGGTTTCTATTTCTTTTTAATTGATTTTATTTAGCTATATATTTTTCTTTGCTCCCCTCCCTTCTTCTCTCCTTCCCTTCAACTCTCTCCCATGGTCCCCAGGCTCCCAATATACTCAAGAGGTCTTGTCTTTTTCTACTTCCCATGTAGATTAGATTCATGTCTCTCACAGGGTTCTCATTGTTGTCTAGGTTCTCTGGTATTTTAATTTGTAGGCTGTTTTCTTTGTTTTATGTTTAAAAGTCACTTATGAGTGAATATATGTGATATTTGTCTTTCTGGGTCTGGGTTACCTCACTTAATATGATGTTTTCTAGATCCATCCATTTGCCTGCAAATTTTAAGTAGTCATTTTTTTCTGCTGTATTGTACTCCATTGTATAAATGTACCACATTTTCCTTACCTATTCTTCAGTCAAGGGGCATTTAGGTTGTTGTTTCTAGGTTCTGGCTATGACAAACAATACTGCTATGAACATAGTTGAGTATATTTTCTTAGAGTAGAATTGAGCATCCTTTTGGTATATACCCAAAAGTGGTATTGCTGGATCTTGAAGAAGGTTGTTTCCTAATTTTATGAGAAATGCCCATAATGATATCCAAACTGACTGCACCAGTTTGCATTCCCACCATGAATGGAGGGATATTCCTTTACCCCACATCCTTCCAACATAAGTTGTCATTGGTGTTTTTAATCTTGGCCATTCTTATAGGTGTAAGATAGAATCTCAAAGTTGTTTTGATTTACATTTCTCTGATGGCTAAGGATGTTGAGCATTTCCTTAAGTGTCTTCCAGGCATTTTAGATTCCTTTGTTGAGAGTTCTCTGTTTAGGTCTGTATTCCATTTTTTATTGGATTATTTGTTCTTTTGATGACCAATTTCTTGAATTCTCTG
>NW_004949096.1:32381542-32389588 GCF_000317375.1 Microtus ochrogaster
GTAATTCTAATTATACTTGATATCTGTTCCCAGTGTATATAGTTTTGTATTGGTTTGGAACTCTCTTATATAAACAAAAGAGGGAGGTGCTACGGGAGCACATTCCACTCCTTCAGCCAATCACCTTTAAGATACCAGCCCACTTGGGCATGGTCTCTTATACCGTAAAAGCAGCTGTAAAGCACGCTCTTGCTCTCTTGTTTCCGGGGGGGCAGACTCTGTTCCTGTTTACACAGAGGACTGTTATAAATAACCCTTTATTATTCATAATGCTGAACTGGGGTGGGATTATTTTGTGACTTCTGGCATCATTTGAACACCTGATTTTTGACATAGAAGCAAAAAATATAAAATGGAAAAAAGAAAACATATTTAACAAATGGTGATATCCTAATTTGATATCAAACTGTAGAAGAATAAAAATAGATCCATATCTATCACCATTCACAAAACTCAAGTCCAAATGGATCAAAGACCTCCACATAAAGTTAGCCACACTAAACTCATAGAAGAGAAAGATGGTTTCCATTTCAAAACAATTAACTGAGACTGGTTTCTTGCTTCCCCTTTACTCTGCTTCGGAGAAAGTTCCTTCTCACATTGATGAGGATACTGTGTATTCTACTGCTGGTTGATGGGATGACCTGCGAGTATCTGTTAGGTACATTTTTTTTCTTGGGTGTGATTTGACTGCATGAATTGCTTAGCTTTCTGACTGACAAGTTTGTCTATTCCTAAATTTTGATTGTTAAAATTTCCAACTCTTTCTTTGATAGCACTATCTCTCCCTTTAAGTGTTACTTTCCTTACTTATCTGGGCTTTGATATTGGTTCTTTTGTTTCTTTTTTTTAATTTCACCTTGTTAAACTGACATTTCCATCTTTATGTAATAGCCTTCCTTTTTTGTTTATCACTGCTTTGAATTAGAAGTCATTTATTTACAAACTTTAGTTATTCATGCTTTCATTTGGATTTAATTTACATGAAATATATTTTCCAAACTATGGCTCTCAGCCTGTGAGTGTCCTTTGAGATAAAGAGTTTCTGGTAAGCAGGCTAAAGCAGAGTCCTATTTCTTAAGCCCATTCAATCACTGTCTCTTTTAGCTGGACAATTTAACCTATTACATTCAAGATAATAGATAAAACAGATAAGGTCTTTGTCCAACCACTTTGCAATTTGTTTTCTAAATTTATTGAGGGTCTTTTCTTTCTTCTCCTCCTCTTACAGTCTTCCTTTCTTCTTAAAGTAATTAAATTTGGTAGTTGCTTTGATTTTTATTTATTTGCCTATTATATTTATATATTATATTTATTAAATATTAAAGAGTTTGGCCTCTCTGCTACCATATATAAATTATGAAAATATCTTTTACTATGATTTCACATTGTGTATAATATACATAATAATATCAATAGCATTATAGCATTATATTATGGAAATGATATTTTGAAACGATGGTAATTTAGCATTATCATAAAGATAGAAAACAAAGGACAGATAAATACAGTAAGAAAAAAATCTACTCATATTCTCCATTCTTCTCAAAGTTTTTAATATTTAATAGCCAATTTCATGTTTTCTGCATTGTGATCTCAACATATTTATGCAGTTATTATTTTTAATTATTTTGACTTTTAATCTTTATTCTGAATTCCCTAACAGTTCATGGTTTATTCTTATGGTGTCAAGGTATTCTGAATTTGCACATAGAGTAAGTTTTATCAGTGGATTTTGCCCCTGATATTATTTTCTCTGTACTTATCAGCACATCTCCTTTCCTTGTGAAGTTCTGCTCTTACCATGTATATCCCAGCAGTGCCCTGATAGAGCTCCATCTTAAGAGGCATGTTTTCTGGTGAGAATGTCTTTGTCCTCTGTATTTCTCTCAGACAGCCTTAACAGGCAAGTTTTCTTGATTATCAGGGCTCTACCATCACTAACATGACATTTTAGAGCATGAATTAAATAACAAATAGCTTAGTATTGCTTTCTGACCAAAGGAAAAAATGGAGCCAAAAATATGTTAATAAAAATCTGTTGTGGGGTGCTGCGGGGCTGCATTCTGCCACCCAGCTCCCGCCACAGGCTAGCTTTACTTGAAATAACAACACACAAATTGTATTCTTTTAAACACTGCTTGGCCCATTAGCTCTAGCCCTTACTGGCTAATTCTGATATCCTGATCAACCCATCTCTAATAAACTTTGTAACACCGGTCTTATAGGGAAAGATTCAGCATGTCTGACCTGGCAGCTTGCTTCATCGCCTGCATCTGCCCAGGAGAATGAAGCATGGCCTCTTTGAGCTCACTTCCTCTTCCTCCCAGCATTCTGTTCTGTTTACTCCACCCACCTATGTTCTAACCTATCAGGGCAAGCAGTTTCTTTATTTAATTAACCAATGACCTTCCTCCATCAAAAATCCATCTATGAGATGTTCAGATGTTTGTACGTAATACTGCACACTTCTAAATAACAAGAGAGCTAATGTAAACAATATGTAAGGTATTCAAAATGCTTTCACTGAATGATAATTCTAATGTAACATTAAAAAAAAAACCTGAGTGATATTACTGCTTGGACGGAAATGTAGAAGTTAAGATGTAGAAAATAAGGAGTAGAAACTGACATCACTAGCCATATCAAAATAATTACAGAACAGCTTAACATCAAACTGGGAGAAAACTCATAGATGGAAATAAGAAGATAACAATAACTAACAGTGAAAAAAAAAACAATTATATAATTAAAAAATTAAGGGCTGGTGTAGGCAAAAGTTTCTTTTTCAGAGTCACTTGATCCCAAGTAATAGGCAGCTGCTTTCCAAATTACTGTAACACAAAGGCTTAATATTAATTATAAATTCTCAGCCAATAGCTCAGGATTATTATTAATGAGCCCTTCCATTTTAACTTAACCCATATTCCTTATTTACACTCTGCCACATAGTGGTACCTTTTCTTAACACGGTATATCCCATCTTGCTTTCTCTGCCTCTGCCAATGACTCACAACTCCATGCTTCTTCTTCCCATCATCATTACTGCCTGTATACTGGCCAATCAATGTTTTACTAAACCAATTCTAGTGGCAAAAGTTTAGAGTGGACAAGAGGATTATTCCACAGCAGGGGAGAGATGGTTAAGAACAATGGCTACTCTTGAGAGCTTGTTTGGAGGTTCTAGCAGGGGAGTGCAGCTACTGGTATACTCTTAACTGAAGACTGGTCCTCCTCTATTCAGGGAAGGTCTTCATTTTCAACTGAGCATGCAGCTTCAGAAGGGATGCACAGGGAGCAGTGAGGGGGGAAGGGGACATCTGCCTAGCCAGCCAGATTAGCCGAATCAACTCTGGCAATCAATGGGGTAACAGATGTTACATCCAGATCACCCTCGCATCAAGAACAATGGCTACTCTTAAAAAGCTCCTGGGTCGGATTACCAATACCTACATGGTGACTCACAAGCACCCATAACTTCAGGTCCTGGGATTCCAGAACACTCTTCTGGCCTCCTAGGTATGCAATTAGTACACTTACATACAAGTAGGAAAAACACCTAAAGATACACATAAAATAAAAATTTCAAAAAGAAATTAATAAGAGGTTTATTACTTTAAGAAGTAAGACATAGTCATCCAGTATAAGACATAGTCATCTAGTGTAAGACAAAGTCATCTAACAAGGCTATGAAGAAAACAAAATGCAGATTCTGAATAACAAGGAGGAAAACAGAGAAAAACAAAATATGAAATTTTGGGATTCTAATGGCATTAAAAAGACAAGGGCAACATCTGAAGAAACTTAACCAAAAAATTTAACAAACTTCCCTCATAATACCAGATCTACAAAACAGGCACACAAAAAGTAGAAAATCTGAATTGTGTATTTTACTTAAAAAAAAATAAATTATACTTAAAATACCACTTCAATTATAGCCCATTTTCCAGATGGATATCTTTTTAAAAACCTTTCTATTTTAAAAGTGAAATAAAAGTCATGTAAAAATTCAGGCTGGAGAGAGAAAAATGAGGGAAAACTAAGAGAGAGCCAGAAACACAAGCTCATTTTCCCGAGGATGGCACAAATGAGGGCAAAAGCCAATAAGAACTCAAAAAGAAGCAAAACTAAGACGAATATGTCGTTATTAACACAAACTCACCCTCACATAACAACTTGTAATTCATATAAATTATGAGCAATGCCACTGACCATCTTAGGCAAGTCCGGCTCTAACTTCAATAACGTTCAATTTATCATATGACAAAGTAAAGAAAAGCAAAAGAAAGGAATCCTTTTCGAACACACTGTAAGCCTCTCGTCAGATTCAGCTTCTACTACAGAAGTTCAGCAAACAGAGAAGGAAAACACCTCATCCTCTGGAAGTGATTCTATCAAAGATGCCATCTCGAATGGCAAATGTGGGATTTTTATTCATCAGAGAGAGTGAGCATGACAGGTAGACTTCACCACTACCCTACCACTCAATATTATACCAAGGCAATAGCAAGCACAGCAGAGAAGTGATGAACATGTCAGGAGATGTGGACAGTCCTGACCTCAAACGTCAGTCTGAAGCCAGTGCTGTCCAAGCAAAGGACCACATCTCACTGGTATTCCAGGAGAATGACCTAGATGCTGTGGCAAATCATTGGTTTTGAGACTATTTGTGTATAGTGTAAAAAATATGATGGCTTTCAAAGATTTAATGGATGTATCTCTAATTGTTAACTCAAATCTGGAAAGTCGCTCTTTTTCATCTTCCTCTTGGAGAGGCAGTTTCGCTTCTGCCTCTCTCCCCACTTCTCTGCTTCCCCCTTCTCTGTCTCTTTCTCTTTTCTCTCTCTCTCTCTCCCTCTCTCTCTGTCCCCCCCTTCACCCTTCCTCCTCCATAACCCCCTGAATAAATATTCAACCTCACCCTGAAAAAAAAATCTGGAAAGTCATGAGTCCTTTGAGAAATTAAAATAGGGAACATGAAAAATCGGAACATCACACAAATTAATCAAGATTATCTCAGTTTTGATACTATTTCTTCTGTTGCATTATTTGTAATTTTCACAATATTTTGGTGCCTTAACAGATGAGAACTTTGTAAAAGGAGACTGCGTGTTAGTTTCCCGGCTGTTCAGACATGAATAATCACACAGAAACTATACTAAGTACAACACTGTTTGGCCCATGGCTCAGATGTATTTCTATCCAGCTCTTACATCTTAAATTAACCCATTTCTATTAATCTACATTTATCACCATGATGGTGTGGCTTATTGTTAAGTTTCCATCATCCTTCTCCTCCAGCAGCTACCTGCCGTCTCCTGAGTCTGCCTTCTCTCCTGTCTATCTCCGCTTGGATTTCCTGCCCACCTACATTCTTCCCTGCCATCAGCCAAAGTAGCCTCTTTATTAACCAATGGTGATAAAACATATTCATAGCATACAGAGAGGAATTCCACATCAGAGTTTTAATATATAACAGGGAAGCATTTCCTTCAGTGAAATAATGTAACATTTCTTTCTCACTAATATGAACGTCAAAGGCATTGGCAGGGTTCTTATTTCATGGCCTGGACCCTTATAATGGAAGTTGATGAAAATCCTAGGACAGACATGCAAATTTGTTCTTGTGATTATCAAAATCATTTGGAACAGGTCAACATGCATTCTCACTGTGGATATGTATGTAACTATACTATGTTTGATCAAGTTGTGGCATGCCAGTTTCTTCTAGCTGGGTGTCTTAGTTACTTCCCTATTTTTATGATAAAACACCACTACCAAAAGCAACTTGGGATGAAATAGTTCATCTTACAACTTGCAGGTCACACCCTATCACTGCAGGAAGTTAGGGCAGGAAATCGGATTAAAACTGAAGCAGAAGCCACGGAGGAACATTGCTTACTGACTTGCTCGCCTTGACATTCTCAGCAGTCTCACTATCAATGGTTTCCTTATACCTTCCTATACCAAAGGTCAATGCGTGGCATAGCCTCCAGTAGACTTGGCTCTCCAATATCAATAATTAATCAAAAATACTTTATAGACTTCCCTGCAGACTATCTGATGGAGGCATTTTTTTTCCATTGAGGTTCCTCTTCCTAGATGACTCTAACATGTCAAGTTGAAAAAAAAAATAGGACAGCCCCATAATCAGATTTTCTGGAACTTCTGTGCAGATAGATTTTTACTACCTCCTCCCTGAGTGCTGCCAGAGCAAATGATGTAGTGAATCTATTCCAGACATTCACACAGAAGTCCCTCAGCATTTCAGCGTTCAGAAAGGCTGAAACACAGATGGGGGTTATTTTTAATTTAAAAGCACAGTCCAACATTCAAAAGAAAAACAGCTCTTTTTATAGGAGTATAAAAGAAATTTGTATATGCTTAAGAAACCTATGGGTTACTTCTTTGTGTATCAGTTTATAATAATAGCCTTATTTTTAAGTACTATCTTACATTGGATTGAGTATATGCTTGCCCTGTGAACATTATCGCATGAAAAAATATGGATATCACCTCACAGATATACCATAGGCCTGTGTCATGGAAGGAAAAAAAAGAAATACAACATTTTACTGTTACTATCATTGACAGACCTGAGGGGTCTTAGAAAAGGTTTTATGCTGTTTAAAACATATAAGTACACGAACAATATTTTAACATCCTAAATAAAAATATCAATTTTTTTTTTTGCAGTCACAAGTAACTAGGAGACTCAGTCATCTAATTTAGCATCCCCAAAGCATATCCTCTATAACTGTTCAGGCTCTACATTTTTTCTACTTGCAAGATGGTATGAGCCTTAAATTAACTTTTTAAATTAAAATTATCAAACAGATGTAGCTACAGCATAATCTTTTTCCCTATATCATAATTATTCATACATTTACTTTTAAAACTGTTTCATTTTTTTTTTATTTTTTGAGACTTGGTCTTGTTAAGTAGACCTGGCTGGCCTGAATTTTTCTATGGAGGCAGAGCTGACCTCAAACAGGAAGCAATCTCCTAACCTCTGTCTCAAGGTCTGGAATTAAAATATATCTCCATGTCTTCCTGAGCAGCATATGGATCTCTGAAAATAATATAGAGAAAAGTCATCAAGTCATCTATACTTTGGCCAGAACTTCTGATCACTCAAAAAAAAAAAAAAAAAAAAACTTGCAAAGCCACGGTGCGGTAGCACAGCCAGCACACTGGCAACCAGAAATCTCCTCAATCTTGTAGCAGACACATAAACTCCACCCTATACACACCCTGCACTGACTCCTGGGAATTATTCATAAGTTGTGTCTCAAATTGTACCACTTAAACCCTGCATGACTGGCTTTTAAACTGTCTTATTATTGCCTTATGGGAGCTTCGTACATGCATAAATGTACTCTGATCATATCCCACCTCCACTCCGCTTCTTTCATCCTTGCTCCCTCACTGCACCCTTCTCCACATATTCTAGATTCGGGAGATTTTGGTGTGTTTATTTTTAATTTACTTGTAAAGCAATGGGTCTTATTGTATTCATATATTTGGTGAATGGGTGTATTCATATATTTGCTCTTACAGATCATCCCCCCTCATTCTTCTCTCTTCTTTATCCAGCCACCCTGGAGTAGCTCCCTTCCTCTCTCAAGTCACATATATTCTATGAAAATTCTCCTTACAAAACTGTTTTTTTTTCTCCTTTTATGTTACTTTTTCCATTTTCATGACTTACACCTATACACATGCTACATATGTAGGCATATAAACATTTATCCCTTAGTTGAACTGTTGTTCAGATTTTCAGTTTCCGCAAAAATTCAGAAAGCACAAAATTTAGTTTTCTTGTCATTCTCTCTCTAGAACTTCAACAGGATACAGACTCAATTCCTATCAATGACCTGAACGTCCCTATTTGTCTATTTGCCTTTCATTTATACTTTCATTGCTTTAAGAGCAGTCCAATTTATGAAGGCTAAGTCACAAACAATGCCACACCAGTTTGGAATTATGATTAATAGGGTGGTATTTATTTAAAGGGGAAAAAACTTACAGATCACCGTCCCAGAC